>NC_069499.1:646935327-647535327 GCF_027579735.1 Bombina bombina | reverse complement strand
TTGAATGTGACATTCGAATTTGAATGTGACATTCAAAAACTGTAAATAACATTCGAAAATCAAATTTTTAAGAATATTCGTATATACATTTTATTATGTAAATCGAATTTCTACAAAAACATTCGTTCTAACATTCAAATTTGAATATAAACACATTTGCCTATCCCTACCTGTTAAATGTTTGATAAATGGGGAAAAGTGTCAAATAGAGTTGAATGTGTATTCGGAACATCTGTAATGACGTAAGTATCGTTCTGTGTCAGATTGAGATTACAGGATCGTATGTTACATCACAAATTTTAACATTTGCCGATCTTGAGGCTTTGATAACTAGATCGGATCAATCTCGCAACAATTATGAGGTGGAATTCCAGCGTATATTTGGTTGAAACTTTGAAAAATAGGACCCAAATCGTATTGTCTAAACATTACTCACACATCGGACACAAGGCTCTAAGAAATCACAATAATACACCTTATTGTTATACAAGGTGTATACAAAATTCATAATATATACATATATGGTTGATGCTCACAATGCTTATGATCCAACAGAAATGATGTCAACTAGCATGTACTTGTTCTGAATGTATACTTATATACTTGAAAACTAACATGATTAATACATAATAGCACATAATGTGATATGTTATCTAAATAAGGGACATGATGTGATTGCAATGTAGTTATATAGAATGGTAGCTAGTTCAAGATTGTAGTGAATGTCAAACTTGGATTAATGTATACAATATATTGTTAATTATCCACAATATATAGACAGATCAAAAAATAAAGCTATACCTAGAAATGAGGAACTGCTAACTCAACAGATGTATTCAGTTACCAGAAGTTGATTAAATCGTAATCTGAGTTGAAACCTTTAGGTAATCTCATTTGAAGTTTAAAAATCCAGAATACTTCTTGTCTGGATAGTAATTTCTCCCTGCCCCCCCCCCCTCCTCGTGTGGGAGGGAATACCTTTTCAATGGCTTTATTGTGTATGTTAGCAAAATGTTGTACCAACGCTGTACTAGCAGTGTCAATTTTAATACTTGACAGGTGTTCTCTTATTTGAGACCTTACTTCACGTGTTGTGAGCTCTACATACTGTTTGTCACATTCTACGCAAGTTATCAGGTATCTGACATACGTTGATCTGCAATTCATGCATGTTTTTTTCTGAAAGGTCTGTCCTGTGACTGATGATCTGAACATCTCTCCCATATCTACTTTAACACAGGCAACACAATTGCTATAATGGCATTTGTACATACCGTTAGTTGTTAACCAGGATGACCCAGTAGACCCCAGATTACGTAATTTTGTAGGGGAAACCATGTTTCCAATCTTCTTATTGCGTTTGTATGCAACAAAAAGTATCTACAACTGTGTATAGGAAACTGATTACAGGCAACTCATTGTTGCATGCATCTAGTTGCCACCCCAGAAATATATTTAAGGGTAAAGCAAAAAGGACAGCTCATACTACTAAAAAGGAATTGCTCTGAGGATACTAATTTTGTCAGAGTCCAGAGAATTGATAGAGAGATTGAAGGCCAGGGGATATTCCCAAAACACCATCACACAAGCAGAAACTATGGTAAATAAGTTGAATAGACAGGATTTGTTGTTGCCCAAAGAGACTAGGTTAAATGAACAAATAACTGAGGCCCAGAACCTAATGTTTATTACAACTTATAGTGTAATAAACATTGTTGTGTGCGTACCAGTAGCCTGACAGTCACTCTCTCTCTCCTCTCTCTCTAATGTTGTGTGTGCATGTAAGTGTAGTGTGTGTACCAGTAGCCTGACAGTCACTCTCTCTCTCCTCTCTCTCTAATGTTGTGTGTGCATGTAAGTGTAGTGTGTGTACCAGTAGCCTGACAGTCACTCTCTCTCTCCTCTCTCTCTAATGTTGTGTGTGCATGTAAGTGTAGTGTGTGTACCAGTAGCCTGACAGTCACTCTCTCTCTCCTCTCTCTCTAATGTTGTGTGTGCATGTAAGTGTAGTGTGTGTACCAGTAGCCTGACAGTCACTCTCTCTCTCCTCTCTCTCTAATGTTGTGTGTGCATGTAAGTGTAGTGTGTGTACCAGTAGCCTGACAGTCACTCTCTCTCCTCCCTAACTACAAAGGTTAAATTATTGTGTGAAGCAAAGCCTTAAATAGTAAAAATATTTGATCAATTTAGGAATTAATGAATAATGATTAAGTTTTCTCCCACTGGTTGATTGCAACTTCGTTCTGTGAAGGTTTTAGAAAAGCCCACAAAAAAGTAGCTGAACGTGTATGAAAATGCACTTTATTAAATATATGTCTTTGTGCATCTTGGAATGTTACAAAGCTGATGACCTCCACTGGTAACCCCAATATTACACTGTGATATTTCCCACAAGCAACCTCTTCTGTTTCTAAACATGGCTCTTTCTATGGAAAGCCCCTGTGGCAGCAGACACTATAGGAATAATATGAGAAGCTGCCTAAACCCCATTAGCAACATTTTTACAATGGTATTAAAATTGGGAAAAATTAATGTAAAAGTTAATGTGTGAGTGCATGAGTGTGGGTACACTAGATGGGTATGCGTGTAGTAAAATCTTTATTAATAAAGTGTGAATTGTGCCTGTAAAACAAACGTTATAATGGTTCACTGAAGTTCTTTGTTGTCATCTTTTGGAATCTGGTCCTTGCTTTTCGCATCTGGTCTTTGCATTTGGCATCTGGTCCTTGCTTTTGCTTTACCAATTGTCACTCTCTTTGAACCACTTTGTTTTTTCCAAGACCCTCAAAGGAATGAAAAAAGATTAAAACCAGGCATATATTTACTTCACACTACAACACTCCATCTGCAGTAGAAACCACATTCACAGTTATTAACTTCAAGTTGGGATGTGCCTCTATCATTGCATCATCCCAATCGCCCCCTTACTTAAAGTTATGTTGCTTGTCCTATATTATTATTTACCCCTTAATGATATATATGTTATTTTGGCCTAATGCCCAATTTTACATCTCCATTGTGATACATGTTATACTTATTTAATTTGTCCAACGCCACCATCATAGATTCTTGGTTAGATCAGTCCTGATGACACCTGAAAAACAACAATCTATAATATGTGTTATTGGGGAAAAGCTGGAAGGAAAGGTGAGAAGCCTTCTATCTTCATTGGTTTTCATCCTGCAATATAACATCGCAGAACCCTACATTATATTTATTAACCCCTAATCTGCTGCCCCCAATGTCGCCACAACCTAACTACATTTATTAACCCCTAATCTACCGCCCACAACGTCGCCGACACTATAATAAACATATTAACCCCTAAACCTAAGTCTAACCCTAACCCCCCACCTAAATGAAATATAATTTTAATAAATATAAATAAAATTACTACAATTACCTTAATAATTCCTATTTAAAACTAAATACTTACCTGTAAAATAAACCCTAAGCTAGCTACAATATAACTAATAGTTGCATTGTATCTAGCTTAGGGTTTATTTTTATTTTACAGGCAACTTTGTATTTATTTTAACTAGGTAAAATAGATATTAAATAGTTATTAACTATTTAATAACTACCTAGTTAAAATAAAGACAAATTTACCTGTAAAATAAAACCTAACCTAAGTTACAATTACACCTAACACTACACTATAATTAAATTAATTACCTAAACTAAATACAATTAATTACAATTTAAAAAAATTATCTATAGTACAACAACCCCCCCACTAAATTACAGAAAAAATACTAATTACACCTATTCTAATCCTCCTAACAAAATAAAAAAGCCCCCCAAAATAAAAAAAGCCCTACCCTACACTAAATTACAAATAGCCCTTAAAAGGGCCTTTTGCGGGGCATTGCCCCAAAGTAATCAGCTCTTTTACCTGTAAAAAAAAAAGTACAAATACCCCAACAACATTAAAACCCACCACCCACACAACCAACCCTACTCTAAAACCCACCCAATCCCCCCTTAAAAAAACCTAACACTAACCCCTTGAAGATCACCCTACCGTGAGACGTCTTCACCCACCTGGGCAGAAGTGGTCCTCCAGACGTGCAGAAGTCTTCATCCAAACTGGGCAGAAGAGGTCCTTCAGACGGGCAGAAGTCTTCATCCAGACGGAATCTTCTATCTTCATCCATCCGGCGCGGAGCGGGTCCATCTTCAAGACATCCGACGAGGAGCATCCTCTTCATCCGACAGCCGACGACTGAATGAAGGTTCCTTTAAGTGACGTCATCCAAGATGGCGTCCCTTTAATTCCAATTGGCTGATAGAATTCTATCAGCCAATCGGAATTAAGGTAGAAAAAATATTGGAACATCCAATAGAATGCAAGCTCAATCCTATTGGCTGATCTTCAAGGCGTTAGTGTTAGATTTTTTTAAGGGGGAATTGGGTGGGTTTTAGAGTAGGGTTGGTTGTGTGGGTAAATTACAGGTGAATTAGCTGATTACTTTGGGGCAATGCCCTGCAAAAGGCCCTATTTGTAATTTAGTGTAGGGTAGGGCTTTTTTATTTTGGGGGGCTTTTTTATTTTATTAGGGGGATTAGAGTAGGTGTAATTAGTTTAAACATCTTGTAATTATTTTATTATTTTCTGTAATTTAGTGTGTTTTTTTCGTACATTAGATAATTTTTTTAAATTGTAATTAATTGTATTTAGCTTAGGTAATTAATTTAATTATAGTGTAGTGTTAGGTGTAATTGTAACTTAGGTTAGGTTTTATTTTACAGGTAAATTTATCTTTATTTTAACTAGGTAATTATTAAATAGTTAATAACTATTTAATAACTATTGTACCTAGTTAAAATAAATACAAAGTTGCCTGTAAAATAAAAATAAACCCTTAGCTAGTTACAATGTAACTATTAGTTATATTGTAGCTATCTTAGGGTTTATTTTATACTTACATATAAAATAAACCCTAAGCTAGTTACAATGAAACTATTAGTTATATTGTAGTTATCTTAGGGTTTATTTTATATGTAAGTATTTAGTTTTAAATAGGAATAATTTAGGTAACTGTAGTAATTTTCTTTAGATTTATTGTAATTATATTTAAGTTAGGGGGGTTAGGGTTAGGGTTAGACTTAGGTTTAGGGGTTAATACATTTAATATAGTGGCGGCGACGGGGTCGGCAGATTAGGGGTTAATAAATGTAGGTAGGTGTCAGCGATGTTAGGGCCGGCAGATTAGGGGTTAATAATATTTAATTAGTGTTTGCAATGCGGGAGTGAGGCGGTTTAGGGGTTAATATTTATTATAGTGGCGGCGATGGCCAGTTCGGCAGATTAGGGGTTAAAATTTGTATTTAAGTGTTTGCAATGTGGGGGGGGGGGCTTGGTTTACGGGTTAATATTTAGTTTATGGGTGTTAGTGTACTTTTTAGCACTTTAGTTAAGAGTTTTATGCTACGGCGTAGTAGTGTAAAACTCTTAACTACTGACTTTAAAATGCGGTTCCAGGCTTGACAGGAGAGGCTCTACCGCTCACTTTTTGGAAGACTCATAATACCAGCGCTATGCAAGTCCCATTGAAAATATAGGATACGCAATTGACGTAAGTGGATTTGCGGTATTTCCGAGTCTGGCCGAAAAAGTGAGCGGTACACCTGTACCTTCAAGATTCGTAATACCAGCGGGCGTTAAAAAGCAGCTTTGGGACCTCTCAACGCTGCTTTTTAAACCTAACGCAAAACTCGGAATCTATCTGACTGTTTTTTCCATAAAAATATACAAATAAGAATTATATGGTTATATATCTGCTAGATATGTTAATAAGTATTTTTAGATTTGTATATGCACAGTAATATTTTAATAGAAAATAAATTACTATATGTACTAGCATTAAGCACTGAACAATAAAGGACATTAAACAAATATGTCCTTTATGTGCAGAAGCAATTTCACAGACCACAGAGATGGATATTCAGGAGAAACTCAAGAAATGTAAATTTAAAAAATATAAGAAGAGATATTCCTCCACTATCAGCCAATAATTTAACTGTAAAACACTAACAAGGGTAGTGAAGTGTACCACTAATGTGATAAGTTTCAGGTCAATGCAGACGTGAATATTTCTTATTAAATTCAGTAAGCAAGTAACATTCCGGTTAATGTGAAGATAGAATTACCATTAATTTTGAAAACTAGTTCATGATTTGATAAATTGACCTATAAGTCTCTGCATTATTTTAATCATAGCAACTAGTATATAATGCTAAAAATTCTCTATCTATCTATATCTATCTATCTATCTATCTATCTATCTATCTATCTATCTATATCTATATCTATATATATATATATATTTTTTTTTAATTAATAAATCAATGTTAATCTTTCTGAGTCAAAACTGTTCCCTGCTGTTAGGAATTTTTTAAATTTTAGTTGTTATTACTAAATACAAATTAACATTTTCAAATAAAACAGGAATTGCCCTATCATTTAAGAGGAAAAAATGATTTTAAAGGATAGAAAATCAGGATAATATCATGCTTTTAAACAATGAAACGTATGCATAACTAAGCTGTATTCATTTATGATTGCAATGAAGTATTTGGAATTTTACACAATATTAATTTTAAAATGACAAGAGATTATGTGAAATTATTTATAATAGTTTCTAGCAAATTCATGCAAATGTACTCAAGTTTTGTAGGTGAGATTTAATATCTAGTTATTGATTTTTTTATCCCACAAATCAGTCATAATAAAAGCTGTCATATAGGGCTGTGTACTACTCTTAGCTTTGTTATCATATCAGTAAAACTCAAATTCTCACTAAAACATTTCTCCAGCATCTGTAGTTTTACTGACTTTATTTTCCTCTCCAGCTTCATCAGTTGCCTTTTTATTCTCTAGATCAGTCACTGAAGAATGGAGAAAATAAGTAAGTGAATCAGCTGCAAAGAATAACAAACAATTTAAGCTGCACAGGTTAGAAAAGACCTTTTGGTGAATTTAGCCTAGTGTTGCAATTACAAAAAAAAAATATATTACAGCAGAGTTATGTTTCCCTTTCTTTTTAAGTAAATGGACATGAAACCCAAAATGTTTATTTCATGACTCTAAAAGAGCATGATATTTTAAACAACTTTCTAATTTACTTATATTATTTAATGTTATTCATTCTCTTGGTATATTTAGTTGAAAGCGCACCAAGCTAGGTTCAACAGTACGTTACTGGGAGATAGCTGCAGATTGAAAATAGAAGTAAATTGGAAAGTTGTTTGAAATCACAAGCTCGATCTGAATCATCATCAAAAAATTTGTTTGGGTTTCAATTTTCCTTCCGTATCTTACAGTACCAGTACTTATAAATTGCTGCTTATTTTTGTTGTTAATATCTATCTATCTATCTATCTATCTATCTATCTATCTATCTATCTATCTATCTATCTATCTATATATCTATATATCTATCTATCTATCTATCATCTATCATCTATCTTTCTATCATCTATCTATCAATCTATCTATCTATCTAGCTCTCTAGCTATCATCTATATATCTGTAATCTATCTATATCTCTATTATCTATCTATCTATCTATCTATCTATCTATCTCTGTGATCTCCGAATTTATTTGTGTTAATCATTTTGTCAGAATTTAAAATAATTTATTTTTGCACAAAACCCTAATTTTCCTTTCATGATTCAGACAGAGCATAGAATTAATAATGTATTTATTTATATAAATTTAATTTCTTCGAATCGAAGTCTTTTTTGAAAAGAATGCCTATGAAAGCTTAATACAATGACTCTCAAGATGCATTACATATAAATAGGACAGGCACTTGCAAAGAGCTTTCTTATACAAAGTATTCAGTAGAAAGAAACTTAAACATTAGAAATTAATAGATTCACGTAAGTCAAACATACAAAGTAAACTGCCAGATTTGTAAAAAAAGTATAAGCAGTGGCATATTTAAGTTTTGTGCTACCCTAGGCACTTAAAATTCTACTGCCCCCCATTCCCCACAATTTAGACCTTTTTTGGCCATTTCATTTTTTATGTTAGGTGCAAACTGGTTTGCGCTAGCACAATCATGTTTTTGTGAGCTATTTCATTTACCTGATATTATAAGTTGAGCTAAATTGCTATTGCGGTAGCGCAATTGCCCTTTGCGCTTTAATCCTTTCCGCAATCTCAGAGCTGTGGTTAACTGTTTTCCGAAACAAAAAGGTTGTACATAACACTTCAAAAATACATTATAAAGTACACTTAGACTCATATTAACACTGTGTAATAAGATTATTTTTAAAAAATATTGCACAAAAAAATTATAAGGACTCAAAGATATGAGATTTCGGGTGTTAGGAAAAAAAAAGGCAGGCAAAGTACTTTAACATTGAGTCACATACATATACATTGTTAAGTACAAACACAAAGTGGAGAATAGCGCACAGGTACAGGATCAGCATAACATCCTCTAAAGTGATGAAAGTATTGAATTTCCAGGCAGGCTGATGATAAAAACAGTTCCAAATTTTATTGAATAAAAACGGATGCCAAAAAATCACATCCGGACAAAGATAGCCAGATAGCCAGCAAAGGTACACATGGGCACGAAACGCGCCTTCGTGGAGATCAGCCCCAACACCTGATGTGTACCTTTGCTGGCTATCTGGCTATCTTTGTCGGGATGTGATTTTTTGGCATCCGTTTTTATTCAATAAAATTTGGAACTGTTTTTATCATCAGCCTGCCTGGAAAGTCAATACTTTCATCACTTTAGAGGATGTTATGCTGATCATGTACCTGTGCACTATTCTCCACTTTGTGTTTGTATATATCCTATTTGGAGCGAGCTCGGCAGTACCGCTTGGAGTGGCAGCCTATTACAGGACCTATTCTAAGGGGGTGTGTCCCCGCCCACGCTCCAATGTGTCGGCTCCCTGTCAGTATTTTGGAATTATGGTGAGCGCTATGCACAGAGACATTGTGTAAACCTATTCATTGTTAAGGGTGTATTTGCATGTGTATATATATATATATATATATATATATTTATATATGTATACATATATATTAATGTATTTATATGTGTTTATATGTGTTTGCATTCATATATATATATATATATATACACATATAAAAACATATATATATATATATATATATATATATATAAATGCATTATAGCCCTATGCTATTAAGTAGCTGAAAACATGATAAAACATATTTATGCAATATTCATATTTAAAAAAGATTTTAACTATTTATTTACTGTAAATATTTCACATTTGCTAATGCGTATATGCTATGTTGTTTGCGCAATAGGTGTTTGTTTTCAACAATTTTTTTTTTTTACCATTGACTTCTATGGGGAATGTGAAAAGGCAATGGAGTTTGCACAATCTCAGGTGTTAGGTTTTTTTCCACTTATTTTTCTCCATTGATTTCTATGGGGGATACATGCATGCACATGCAAAACTTTAGTTTGTTTTTTCGCACTATTCGGGTTAACGCTAGAGCAAAATAATATTTTTTTGAACTTGTAATATAAACGCAACCCCGCATGTGCAAGGTTACGCAAAAAAAGAAATTGGTGCCACTTGTAATCTAGCCCTAAATGTTTACTAGGGCTTGCAAAACACTTGCATATACTCAGGTGGGTTGAATTACCATGTGTACACACAGACACACACACACAGAGTCTATCACACACACACATCTATTGCATATATATATATATATATATATATATATATATATATATATATATATATATATATTTAAATGTTCACAATAGAGCACACTCCCACCTAAGAAACAGTTACCAAGGTGCAGGCAAGAACAAATTATAATATTTTAAAAGGCATGCACTCACTGGATTTGTGCAAGTATAGTGCTTTATTGGCACATCCAAAACAAAATAGTAATGTTTCGGGGATCAATCACCCCTTCATCAGACCAAGTAAGAGAGTGAACAAAAAACAAGTGTATATAACAGGTGTTAGCCCCACCCCCAATCAGAGAAGAACAGCCCCTAATCTGCAGGTAAGTGACACATATGTTACAAAACATTAAACTAAGATATACAGTACATAATTATGGTACTATCCAGTACATACATACAAGCTAAGAGTATAGACTCAATACAAAATAATAAGTTCTCATATTTGTACCGGAGGAGATAACATAATCGTAAAGAACTTGATTGAAATATAGACAATATATCATGAGTATTGAGTATTTACAATAAAACAACTCACGCTGCATCTCCATAGTACACCAAAGACGCCACACGTGTGGATCGTGGGCGTGACCAACTCAAAGCCGTATACGTCACAGACTGAGGCATCCAATCATGTACTGTACATTGTGTACACCCTCAGTCAGGTACTCCAACAATACACACCGTGTGTGTGATGGGTGTTAGTGTTAACGTCACTACAGGGGTAATGAGAAAAATGACCGATCGGTCTGCGCCTTGTGTAGGCGTTGTCTGTAATTTCCTCACATGATAGGTTGAAAAAATGCCAATCAACCAATATCTACAAAATAAACAAACAAGCATGTTATTAAAAACAGTGGCAGATCTTTAACAGCATATTACATAAAATCTATGTATTGGGGGCAAATACAACTATCTTAAAGGCATAAAACACCAACTCAGGCACTCAATACATGCTGCAAATAGTAGCAGCAAGAGAGGAAAGCGCTACTAAATTAGAAGATTAGAATGTGGAATTGTTACACACATAAATGTGTACCGATCACCCACTTTAGCATTTTAACATTAGCATACTAGGCTGTGTGTTAGTGTCATTGCTCACCACCTCTCACTAATGGTATAGGGTAGTGAATACACACATGGTATAGGTATCACAATAGCCCCAGCACTAAAGTGATCATCTGGAGGATCCTCACAAAGGATAGATAGTGATACTATAGTTATACACATAAATGTGGCATAAACCCTATCCTGGCTACAATTATGCTGTACAGGGGATATAAACCATATAGAGTAAAATATACATGTTATATGATCTAGAAAGAGCATCACAGATGTCAGATACAATAGATGGAGATAGTTGAGAACAAATAACAAGGGGCAACAAACGCTTGTTTATTTTGTAGATATCGGTTGATTGGCATTTTTTCAACCTATCATGCGAGTAGATTACAGACAATGCCTATACAAGGCACAGGCCGATTGGTAATTTTTCTCTTTACCCCTGTAGTGATGTTAACACTAACACCCATCACACACATGATGTGTATCGTTGGAGTACCTGACTGAGGGTGTACACAATGTACATGATTGGATGCCTCAGTCTGTGACGTATACGGCTTTGAGTTGGTCATGCCCACGATCCACACGTGTGGCGTCTTTGGTGTACTATGGTGCTGTGAAGATGCAGCATGCGTTGTTTTATTGTAAATACTAAATACTCATGATATATTGTCTATATTTGAATCAAGTTCTTTACAATTATTCTATCTCCTCCTGTACAAATATGAGAACTAATTTATTTTTTTGTCTATACACTTAGCTTGTATGTTTGTGCACATATGCAGCCCTGTACATTAGTATATCTTGAATGATATCCTTAGTTTTTTTCACTGATAGCACTGGATAGTACCATAATTATGTATATCCTAGTTTAATGTTTTGTAACATGTGTCACTTCCCTGGAGATTAGGGGCTGTTCTTCTCTTATTGGGGGTGGGGCTAACTCCTGTTATATACACTTGTTTTTTGTTCACTCTCTCACTTGGTCTGATGAAGGGGTGAATGATCACCAAAACGTTACTATTTTGTTTTTGATGTGCCAATAAAGCACTATACTTGCACAAATCTAGTGCAGATACAAAATTTGTTTTTTTTTAGCACACCTTACAAAAAGTTTGTGTAATGACCCAGTAATTACACAAACAAAAAGGTATCGGCGCACATCCATTTTCAAAAGCACAACGTATTTTTTGAACTGCTGCAAAATTTTTTGCCTGCAAACAACATCAAGAGACAACTATTCTTTTTAAATAAAATTGGGATCTTAGTCACACAATATGGCCATATTTTGCTTAGCCAGTCACCACTTACAAGGTGCCCCAATATAGACTGGTCCTAACACTACAGTCCTTTTGCCACAGAGGGCTGAATCATTCCTGATTTTACTCTTCATAATAGAATGAGACTCCCTAGCTTAATATTCACAACTCCATTACACTGTCATGAGCACACCTGAGCTTAGGTGGGGTGCTTAAACCAATGGGAGATGGTCAGTCTCCCTGAAAGACTAGTTGTCTCTTGATGTTGTTTGCAGGCAAATTTTTTTGCAGCAGTTCAAAAAATATGTTGTGCTTTTGAAAATGGATGTGCTCCGATACCTTTTTGTTTGTGTAATTACTGGGTCATATTGGCAGCACTCCCAAAGATGTGTATATAAAACTTTTTGTAAGGTGTGCTAAAAAAAACAAAATTTGTATCTGTATTTTAAAAATAATCAGGGAGACTGACCATCTCCCATTGGTTTAAGCACCCCACACAAGCTCAGGTGTGCTCATGACAGTGTAATGGAGTTGTGAATATTAAAGGGACATGAAAGCCACTTTTTTTCTTTCGTGAGTTAGAAAGAGTATGTCATTTTAAACAACTTTCTAATTTACTTCTATTATCTAATTTGCTTCATTCTCTTGATATCAGTTGCTGAAAAGCATATCTAGATATGCTCAGTAGCTTCTGATTGGTTGCTGCACCTAGAGGCCTTGTGTGATTGGCTCACACATGTGCATTGCTATTTCTTCAACAAAGGATATCGAAAGAATTGAGCAAATTAGATAATAGAAGTAAATTGGAAAGTTGTTTAAAATTGCATGCCCTATCTGAATCATGAAAGTTTAATTTTGACTAGACTGTCCCTTTAAGCTAGGAAATCTCATTCTATTATGAAGAGTAAAAGCAGGAATGATTCAGCCCTCTGTGGCAAAAGGACTGTAGTGTTAGGACCAGTCTATATTGGGGCACCTTGTAAGTGGTGACTGGCTAAGCAAAATATGGCCATATTGTGTGACTAAGATCCCAATTTTATTTAAAAAGAATAGTTGTCTCTTGATGTTGTTTGCAGGCAAATTTTTTTGCAGCAGTTCAAAAAATATGTTGTGCTTTTGAAAATGGAAGTGCGCCGATACCTTTTTGTTTGTGTAATTACTGGGTCATATTGGCAGCACTCCCAAAGATGTGTATATAAAACATTTTGTAAGGTGTGCTAAAAAAATAATAATTTGTATCTGTATTTAAAAATAATCCGGGAGACTGACCATCTCCTATTGGTTTAAGCACGCCACCTAAGCTCCGGTATGCTCATGACAGTGTAATGGAGTTGTGAATATTAAGCTAGGGAGTCTCATTCTATTATGAAGAGTAAAAGCAGGAATGATTCAGCCCTCTGTGGCAAAAGGACTGTAGTGTTAAGACCAGTCTATATTGGGGCACCTTGTAAGTGGTGACTGGCTAAGAAAAATATGGCCATATTGTGTGACTAAGATCCCAATTTTATTTAAAAAGAATAGTTGTCTCTTGATGTTGTTTGCAGGCAAATTTTTTTGCAGCAGTTCAAAAAATATGTTGTGCTTTTGAAAATGGATGTGCGCCGATACCTTTTTGTTTGTATATATATATATATATATATATATATATATATATATATATATATATATATATATATATATATATATATATATATATATATATATAAAATACTTCCTCCAACACAATACTAAGTGCTGCATGCCAACAAAACTAAAGGCAATAGCTAAATAAATTAAAGGTTTAGAGTTACCTCTAAACTGTAAGCTCCATGGGCTTTCTCTCATTATACCCCCTAAAATGTAAGCTCCTTGGACAAAATCTCCCATTAAATACCTCTAAAGTAAGTAAGCTTCTAAATACCTCTAAAGTAAGTAAGCTTTTTACAGAATCACTGATCAGTCACAACATTAAAACAACCTGCCTAATGTCTTGTAGGTCTCCCTTGTGCTGCCAAAATACCTCTGATGCGTCGAGGCATGGACTCCACAAGATCTCTGAATGTGTCCTGGGATATCTGGCACCAAGACATTAGTGGCAGATCCTTTCAGTTTTGCAAGTTGCAAGGTGGGGCCACCATGGATCAGATTTGTTGTTCCAGCACATCCCACAGATGCTCAATCAGATAGAGATCTGGGTAATTTAGAGGCTAAGTTAACACCTTGAACTTTTTGTTATGTTCTTAAACCATTTGCGATCATTTTCTGCAGTGTGGCAGGGTGCATTTTCTTGCTGAAATAGACCACTGGCTTCAGGGAACTCCATTGCCATGAAGGGGTTTACGTGATCTGCAACAATCTCAAGGTGGCTATTACTTGTGAAAGTACCATCCACATGAATGCCAGAACCCAAAGTTTTCCATCATATCATTGCCCAGAGTATAACACTACCTCCACCGGCCTGCCATCTTCCCATAATGTATCCTGCTGCCATCTCTTCCCCGGGTAAACAATGTACATGCACTCAGCCATGCACCTGATCTAAAAGAAAACGTGATTTATTTGACCAGGCAACATTCTTGCATTTATCCATGGTTCATTTCTGATTCTAACATCCCCATTAAAGGCACTTTCGGCAGTGGACACGGGTCATCTTGGCTACTCTGACTGGTCTGCGGCTATGCAGCCACATACGTAGGGAACTGTGATGCACTGTGTGTTCTGACACATTTTTCTATCATGGAAAGCATTATTTTTTTTCAGCAATTTCAGCTACAGTAGCTCTTCTGTGTGATCAGACCAGACGGGCTAGCCTTCTCCCCCCACATGCATCAATGTGCCTTGGACACCCATGACCCAGATGCCGGTTCACCGGTTGTCCTTCCTTGCACTACTTTGGTAGATACTAACTACTGCATACTAGAAACACCTCAAAAGACTTGCAGTTTTGGAGATGCTCTGACCCAGTCATCTAGCCATCACTATTTGACACTTGTCAAAGTCACTCAGATCTTTTCTCTTGAACATTTTTCCTGCTTCCAACACATGATATTCAAGACGTGACTGTTCACTTGTTGCCTTATATATCTGACTCCTTGACAAGTGACATTGTGATGATATAATCAATGTTATTCACTTCACCTGTCAGTGGTTTTAATGTTTTGGCTGATCACTGTAAAATAAGCAACCAGCAATCTTGCAAAAAGATCCAGACAGTGCAGGAAGGTATAATACAAAAATATTAGACAGGCACCTTAATTACAACTGTATAATGAGGGTGAGCCGCTTCAGTTTGTTCTGTGAGGGAGGGCTTGGAGGTGGATAGAGTGATGTCACGAGGCAAACACATGGCCAGCAAGCAGCCCAAAAAAAAGAAAATTTATGCTTGCCTGATAAATTTGTTTCTTTATAGACATGATGAGTCCACGGATCATCTTCATTACTTATGGGATATTCACCTCCTGGTCAGCAGGAGGAGGCAAAGAGCACCACAGCAGAGCTGTTAAATAGCTCCTCCCTTCCCTCCCACTCCAGTCATACAACCGAAGTTAGGAAGAGAAAGGAAAAGCCAAGGTGCAGAGGTGTCTGAAGTTCATAATAATTAACAACCTGTCTTAAAAGAACAGGGCGGGCTGTGGACTCATCATGTCTAAAAAGAAACAAATTTATCAGGTAAGTATAAATTTTCTTTTCTTTTTAAAGACACGAAGAGTTCATGGATCATCTTCATTATGGGATACAATACCCAAGCTAGAGGACACAGATGATATGGGACGGACAAGACAGGGAACCTAAACAGAAGGTACCACTGCTTGAAGAACCTTTCTCCCAAAAGCAGCCTCAGATGAGGCAAAAGTATCAAATTTATAGAATTTAGAAAAAGTGTGAAGGGAGGACCAAGTTGAAGCCTTGCAAATCTGTTCTACAGAAGCTTCATTTTTGAATGTCCATGAGGAAGCCACAGCCCTAGTGGAATGAGCCGTAACTCTCTCAGCAGGCTGCTGTCCAGCAGTCTCATATGCAAAATGGATGATACTCTTCAGCCAAAAGGAAAGAGAGGTAGCCGTAGCTTTCTGACCCTTATGTTTTCCAGAGAAAATTACTAACAAAGAAGAGGACTGATGAAAATCCTTAATTGCTTGTAAATAAAAATTAAAAGCACGGACCACGTCCAAATTGTGCAAAAGACGTTCTTTCTGAGAAGAAGGATTAGGACACAAGGAAGGAACCACAATCTCCTGGTTAATGTTCCTATCTGAAACAACCTTAGGAAGAAAACCTAGCTTAGTACACAAAACTACCTTATCTGAATGGAAAATAAGATAAGGGGAAGTGTATTGCAACGCTGAGAGCTCAGACACTCTACTAGCTGAAGAAATAGCAACAAGAAATAAAACTTTCCAAGATAATAACTTAATATCTAAGGAATGCATAGGCTCAAACGGAGCCCCTTGAAGAACTTTAAGAACTAAATTCAGAATCCATGGAGGAGTAACTGGTTTGAACACAGGCCTGAGCCTAACTAAGGCCTGACAACAAGATTGTACATCTACCAGACGTTTGTGTAACAAAATAGATAAAGCAGAGATTTGACCCTTCAGAGAACTTGTCGATAAACCTTTCTCTAAACCTTCTTGGAGAAAAGACAAAATTCTGGGAATCTTAACTCTACTCCATGAGTAGCCCTTGGATTCACACCAATAGAGATATTTCCGCCATATCTTATGGTAAATCCTTCTAGTGACAGGCTTACAAGCCTGAATCATGGTCTCTATGACCGAATCAGAAAAACCCAGCTTGGATAAGATTAAGCGTTCAATCTCCAAGCAGTCAGCTTCAGAGAAAGATTTGGGTGAAAGAAGGGCCTTGAATTAGAAGGTCCTTCCTCAACGGAAGTCTCCAAGGTGGCAGAGATGTCCACCAAATCTGCATACCAAATCCTGCGAAGCCAAGCAGGAGCAATGAGGATCACTAATGCCTTCTCCTGTTTGATTCAAGCAATGACCCGAGGAAGAAGTGCAAATGGGGGAAATAGGTATGCTAGGCTGAAGAGCCAAGGAATTGCCAGAGCATCTATCAGTTCCGCTTGAGGATCCCTGGACCTCGACCTGTATCTCGGAAGCTTGGCATTCTGACAAGATGCCATGAGATTTAACTTCGGCTGACCCCATTTGAGAATCAGGTTGGAGAACACTTCCGGATGGAGTTCCCACACTCCCGGATGAAAAGTCTGCCTGCTCAGAAAATCCGCCTCCCAGTTGTCCACTCCTGGGATGTGGATTGCTGACAGATGGCTAGAATGAGCCTCCGCCCACTGGATTATCTTGGCTACCTCGGTCATCACTAAGGAACTCCTTGTTCCTCCCTGATGATTGATGTAAGCCACTGATGTTATGTTGTCCAATGGAAATCTGATAAACTGGGCCGAAGCCAAATGAGGCCAGACCAGAAGAGCATTGAAGATCGCTCTTAGTTCTAGAATGTTTATAGGAAGAACAGACTCTTCCTGAGTCCATAGTCTCTGAGCCTTTAGGGGACCCCAGACAGCTCCCCACCCTAGAAGGCTGGCATCTGTTGTCACAATCACCCAGGCCGGTCTGCAAAAGCAGGTTCCCTGGAATAGATGATCCAGAGACGACCACCATTGAAGAGAGTCCCTCGTCTTCTGTTCCAGGGTTATTCGAGGAGACAAGTCTGCATAATCTCCATTCCACGGCCTGAGGTGGAACCGAGCAAACGGGATGATGTGCATTGCCGCCACCATCAGTCCGATTACCCCCATGCACTGAGCCACTGACGGCCGAGGAGTGGACTGAAGGGCTTGACAGGTATCTAGAATCTTTGATTTCCTGACCTCTGTCAGTAAAATTCTCATGGATATAGAATCGATTAGAGTTCCCAAGAAGGTCACACTTGTCTTCAGAATTAAGGAACTCTTTTCCAGATTTACCTTCCACCCGTGAGTTTTAAGGAAAGATAGCACTATGTCGGTATGAGATCTTGCTTGTTGACAAGATGGCGCCTGGATTAGAATATCATCCAGATAAGGTGCCACCACAATGCCCTGCAGTCTTAGAGCCGCCAGCAAAGACCCCAGAACCTTTGTTAAAATTCTGGGTGCCGTGGCCAGGCCGAAAGGAAGAGCCACGAACTGAAAGTGATAGTCCAGAAAGGCAAACCTCAGGAACCTGGGATGATCTCTGTGGATAGGAACATGTAGATATGCATCCTTCAAATCCACTCTCATCATAAATTGACCCTCCTGGATCAATGGAAGAATGGTACGAATAGTCTCCATCTTGAATGATGGAACTCTGAGAAACTTGTTTAGACTCTTGAGGTCTAAGATAGGTCTGAAGGTTCCCTTCTTTTTGGGAACCACAAACAGATTTGAATAAAAACCCTGCCCCTGTTCCTGTACTGGAATGGGAATAATCACTCCCAGGGAGGAGAGGTCTCTTACACCATGTAAGAATGCCTCTTTTTTTTATCTGGTTTGCAGATAATCTTGAAAGAAGAAATCTTCCTCGGGGAGGAAAACTTTTGAACTCCACTTTGTATCCCTGAGACACTATTTCTATTGCCCAGGGATCCTGAATGTCCCGAACCCAAGCCTGAATGAAGAAGGAAAGTCTGCCCCCTACCATATCTGGTCCCAGATCGGGGGCATGCCCATCATGCTGCTTTGAATTCAACAGCAGGCTTCCTGGATTGTTTACCCTTGTTCCAAGACTGGTTGGGTCTCCAAGTAGACTTAGATTGTTCTGGTTTAGAGGAGGAAGAGAAAGAACTTCCTTTGAAATTTCAAAAGGAACGAAAATTACTCTGTCATCCTTTCTGCTTGTTTCTCTTACCCTGAGGAAGGAGATAACTCTTACCTCCCGTGATATCAGAGATAATTTCTGTCAGGCCATATCCAAACAAGGTATTCCCCTTGTAAGGAATAGCTAGAAGCTTAGACTTAGATGACACGTATGCAGACCAAGGTTTTAACCATAAAGCTCTGCGGGCTAGGATAGAGAACCCCGAACTCTTAGCTGCTAATTTATTAATTTGCAGAGAAGCATCCGTAATAAAGGCATTAGCTATCTTCAGAGCTTTAATCCTATCTTGGATCTCCTCTAAGGAAGTCTCAGTCTTGAGAGACTCGGACAGAGCATCAAACCAATAGGTTGCTGCACTAGTGACAGTAGCAATGCATGCAGCCGGCTGCAATAGCAGACCCTGGTGAACATAAATCTTTTTAAGTGGACCCTCCAACTTCTTGTCCATGGAATCTTTAAAAGCACAACTATCCTCAATGTGAATAGTAGTTCGCTTGGCTAAGGTGGAAATAGCCCATTCCACCTTAGGAACTGTTTGTCAAGCTTCCATGACAGTATCAGCTATAGGAAACATCTTCTTGAAAATAGGAGATGGAGAGAAGGGAATAACTGGTATCTCCCATTCCTTAGAAACAATCTCCGAAGCTCACTTAGGAACCGGAAAAACATCTGAGTAAGAAGGAACTTCGAAATATCTGTCCAATTTACTCGACTTTGCAGGAGCGACCACTACTGTGGAATCACAATCATCTAAGGTAACCAAAACCTCCCTGAGTAACAGACGGAGGTGTCCTAGTTTAAATCTGAAAGAGACAACCTCTGAATCAGTCAAAGGCAATGAACTCTCTGAATCTGAAATTTTGCCTTCTGATATAACCTCTATATCCTCCATCTCAGTTGGGAGGGTACATCCGAGATTGCCACCATGGTATCAGAAACCTTACTGATAACATGGTTGTCTTTCCTCTTACGTTTGCCTTGTAGCATAGAAAAAGCAGACAATGCATCAGAAATTGTGGAAGACATGAGCACAGCTGTTTCTTTTAAAGTAACTCCAGCAGGTGCTAGAGCAGAAGTACAGGTAACTGTTTGTGCGGGCGTTAAAGTATGGCACGCTTGGGGAGAAAGCTGCGACATACTCTGAATCTCGTCATTAGACTCTTGAGAAGCATCCGCTTTTGAAAAGTCTTGTTCATGAAAAATCTTTTCTCTATACCTTAAAGCCCTCTTAATACATGGGGGACAAAAAGGAATTGGTGGTTCCACATTGGCATCCAAACACATGGAGCAAGTAACATTTTGTACAGCTCCTATGTCCATGTTGAAACACAGTAGAATAACAATGTAATAAAACTTTATCTTTATATAAAAAATCTTATTACAAAAAAACTGTTACTGGCCCTTTAAACATTTTTACTGCAGGTAGAAAAAATGTGTCCCAAAATAAACAACAAAATTTAAATAGATCAATTTAGCTCAAATAATTTTGCACGTCTGAAAAAGGTACTGTGACTTTAAAATTTAAATGGAAACTATTTTCCTTGCAGAAAGAAAAAAACGTATCCTCCATTAAATATAATAATATTCAGACACCACTACGCCTCAGCAGCTCTGCTGAGGCACCTACCTGCCGCCCGGATCCACTGCACTATCTTCCAACGATCTCTAAGCAGTCTGCCGATGACAAGTGCTTGAAAACAGTACGCAACCGCTTGCTCTGAGTGAAAAGACCATGCGGTTCTAGTGCGATGCTCCAGCCGTTTGTGTAACAACCACAGTGTAGCCGGAACAGCTCCGTGCTCAGACAAGGACTGAAAACTGTACAGTGTATTAAAAAGTGGGCGAAAACAAAGCCCTGCCCATCATGGGCATCAGTAAAAGCACACAACCCGACCGGCTTCACATAGTAAAATAAACAAACAAAAGTTAAAAAAATGTAGCTTAACTCCCAGCCCCAGTGCCTGTACTTAAGCTGTCAACGCAACCCTCCATATATCACAAAGAGCCCCATATTGCTGAGCCTTATGTGTAAAATCTGAATAAAGTGCCCACTCTCCTCTGAGTCTTTGATTATTCCCATAATAAAAAGTCAGCACTTACCTTAATGCTGTCCGACAGCAGGACAGTCCAGCAGGTGTAAGAGGTCCTCCCCCTCCTATAGCCCTGTGGAAAATGATAGAGCCTGAGTTAAGTTTGCTTAGGCTATCAGAATAAGGGCAGCAGAAATGTATGGGAGGCGCAGTGAGAATTATGTCCCACCAGTTCCCATTGCTCTAAAGCCCCCAAAAGCTCTATTGAAGAGACTAATATGGACTATGGCTACACCCTAGAACAAAGCAGCACAATCCTGCACTACTTTAAAAATAATAAACTCTTAATTGAAGAATCTATACTAACACCTCACTTTACCTCTTCCTATCACTAACGTAGGCAAAGAGAATGACTGGGGTGGGAGGGAAGGGAGGAGCTATTTAACAGCTCTGCTGTGTTGCTCTTTGCCTCCTCCTGCTGACCAGGAGGTGAATATCCCATAAGTAATGAAGATGATCCGTGGACTCATCGTGTCTTTAAAAAGAAAAAGGCCACCACGCACCAATCACCCATGCTTGCAGCATGAAACATACTCCCTCAGAGTACAGACAAGTGCTCCATGGCCCCCAGGTTTGAACTGCTGCTGCAGCCTGCAGGTGCTACCTTGAGGGAGGGAGGCAGTTACATCACAGCACAGTTATCCTTCAGCATACAGTGCTATTGGTTCAGACTCCAGAGTGGAAGGTGATTCTAAACAAGTGCTCTCTGGTGCCTCACCAGTTAGGAACAGCAGCTGCAGATCCTACCTTGAGGGAAGGAGCAATGAGCGGACTACTCACACAGTGTATTAATGTTTCAGTGCCATGTTTACCAAATGTCCCACAGTTTTCCCCTATGGCTGCTCAAACCATGCCAGATGGCTAGTGCTAGTTAAGTCACCTGCCGTTCCCAACAGAGACTCAAAAAATGCTGCCCCCCCATCTGCCACCCTAGGCAAGTATCTTGTTTGTCTAGGCCAAGCCACACCTCTGAGCATAATCAATTTATACATTTTGTCTTTGTATACCTGCACATAGTACAGAGAAGAATTAAGGGCACTCTTTACAAGAAAATTAATTATAAAGAAGAAAATTAATATATATATAATAGGCTATTATTTACTCCTACTCATGTTTGTGAAACCACTATTGGGATGTTAAAAGTAAATTCCCATCCAGATTGGTCTAATATAAAAAATCTTATCTATATAACTTGAACTCATTCTCATTTAATAGAATACATGGATACATAAACTCATTCTACGCTTCTTTGTCTCAAAAACAAAAAAGAAATAAAAACTCAATAAATTATCTACAGTTGCTGCTAAGGTTAATTTAATAAAAAAATAAAATAAAAATGTGTTAAAAAATAATATACAAAAAAATCCATTACCGACCATAAATCAAAAACCAAATATCAAGTGTCCTTTGATGTAAAGTGAGACAGTCTTTATTTTCAAAAATCCTCAACAGTTACCTTCAAAGGAAGAGAAAGAGATCATAGCATAACTCTGCATACAATACGAAA
The DNA here is from genome assembly GCF_027579735.1 of Bombina bombina. NCBI lineage: Eukaryota > Metazoa > Chordata > Amphibia > Anura > Bombinatoridae > Bombina > Bombina bombina. The sequence goes on along the minus strand of NC_069499.1, from coordinate 647,512,907 downwards.
CAATTTCACCCCTGAGTCGATCTTACTCATGTGTCTAGGAGCTGAAACTAGCTCTAGTGTAAATGCTCAAAAAACAAAACCTTGTTTATGTAAGTTCTTTGCAAACTGAACTACAAAAACACATCAAGTTAGAAGCCGTTGCCGTTAACAAAGTGTACCCCTCCTGGTGACCAGTCTGTATTAGCTCTCCACTCCAACAAACGTTTTGCTGACCAAGCTCAGCTTTTGAAGGAGACTTTTGTGATTCCAAATGTCCTTTTTTATAGCCATTAAACGGGTTGATTGATGAAAGTTCAATTCAAATTGATCTGTTGAGTCCTATGATTGGTTAAAGTCATTCACTTTCCTCCTATGAATAGTGCTTACACAAAATCTCTCTTATACATGTTAATAACAGTAATACAACTTTTTATATAAAAGATATTCACATAAAATCCCAAAAGGATATGCCTGGAATCGAACCCTGGTTACTGTGTTCTTAGGTTAAAAATGTTACCACTAAGCAGTTTAGGCTTTTACAAATTTCAGTAATTCTGTCAGGGTTTTTTCCCTGTTTTGTTTGCCATGTGCTGCTGGCAGCCATTTTACTCACCTCTCTTCCTGACTTGGTGCATTGTGGGGGATGCTGCTCATTTCCTGCACTTCCTTTTATGGCCAGACTGGTGTGCATCATCTGTGTGAGACAGGTTGCAGTCTCAGAATTGTGATGTCATCACTTATTATTTAAAGGGCCTCTGTTCAGTATGCTTTGCCTTTGCGTTTTCTCAGACCTGTTTGTGAGAGTTCCTGAGTATTACCTGGCTGTCTGACGTCTGGTTCCTGATCCATGGCTTGTTCCTGACTCTGCTGTTTTCCTTGTTCCTGATTCCGGCTCATCTGACTATTCGCTTTGGCTCCTGACTCGGCTCGTCTGACTACCAGCTATGGTTTTGACTCCTGGCTTGTTATTTGACTTGTGAGCTTTTTATTATTTTTTTGTTATTAATAAAGGTGATTATTTTTGCACTTCTCATCTCAGTCTGATTCCTGGCACCCTGACAAATTCTGATTCAAAATATATACCATATAATTTTATAGGTTGTTTCAGTTATTTGTAGTAACAAGGGTTCAATTCCAGGCATATCCTTTTAAGATTTTATATGTATGTATTTAATATATAAAGTTGTATTACTGTTATTAACATGTATAGAAGATATGTATATTGATCTTTATGTTTTTAATTTGTTTTAAACTGTTTCTATTTGTTTCTATGTTAATTTTGTGTAAGCACTATTCATAGGTGGAAAGTGAATGAATCATAGGATTCAACAGATCAATTTGAATTGAACTTCCACCAATCAATCCAGTTTAATGGCTATAAAAAAAGGCATTTGGAATAACAAAAGCCTCCTTAATTAAAAGCTGAGCTTGGTCAGCAAAACTTTGGTGGAGTGTTTGTTTGCCACAGCTGCAAAACCCTTAGTGATGACTGTCTGTTTTTAATGCTAAAAACTAGGTTAAAAACCCATATATAGGTATAGAGTTGTAGTAAGATGAAACCCTTCTGCTCTCAAAAGACCTCAGAAAATCTCCTATATTCAGAAATATACATGAGGTATTACAATGCTATATCTGGGGAAGCGTTATGGAGATGACAAGGAATAATGAGAGTATGCATCACTAGTGATGTCGCGAATTGTTCGCCGGCGAATAGTTCCCGGCGAACATAGCTTGTTCGCGTTCGCAACGGCGGGCAAACATATGCGATGTTCGATCCGCCCCTATTCGTCATCATTGAGTAAACTTTGATCCTGTATCTCACAGTCTGCAGACACATTCCAGCCAATCAGCAGCAGACCCTCCCTCCCAGACCCTCCGAGCTCCTGGACAGGAGCCATTATAGATTCATTCAGAAGCTGCATTCTTAGTGAGAGGAGGGACAATGTAGCTGCTGCTGATTTAATAGGGAAATTGATAGCTAGGCTAGTGTATTAAGTGTCCACTACAGTCCTGAAGGACTCATCTGATCTCTGCTGTAAGGACAGCACCCCCAAAAGCTCTTTTTAGGGCTAGAAAATCAGTCTGTTTTTTTCCCCTGTGTAATCTAATTGCAGTTGCCTGCCTGGCAAGCCACTTGCCCAGTGCCACCACTCATATCTGGTGTAACAGAAGTGTAAATTTAAAAAAAATTTTTTTTTACTGTGAAACATCAGTCTGCTAGTGTAATCTAATTGCAGTTGCCTGCCTGCCTGCCAGCGTGTGTGCCAGGCCCACTTGCCCAGTGCCACCACTCATATCTGGTGTAACAGTAGTGTAAATTTAAAAAAAAAAACTTTTTTGACTGTGAAACATCAGTCTGCTTGTGTAATTTAATCGCAGTTGCCTGCCTGCCAGCGTGTGTGCCAGGCCCACTTGCCCAGTGCCACCACTCATATCTGGTGTAACAGTAGTGTAAATTTAAAATAAAAAACTTTTTTGACTGTGAAACATCAGTCTGCTAGTGTAATCTAATTGCAGTTGCCTGCCTGCCAGCGTGTGTGCCAGGCTCACAGCGTATACTGTGCCCACTTGCCCAGTGCCACCACTCATATCTGGTGTAACAGTAGTGTAAATTTAAAAAAAAAACTTTTTTGACTGGGAAAAATCAGTCTGCTTGTGTAATCTAATTGCAGTTGCCTGCCTGCTTGCCAGCGTGTGTGCCAGGCCCACTTGCCCAGTGCCACCACTCATATCTGTTGTAACAGTAGTGTAAGTTTTAAAAATTTTTTTTTTGCTGTGAAACATCGGTCTGCTAGTGTAATCTAATTGCAGTTGCCTGCCTGCCAACGTGTGTGCCAGACTCACAGCGTATACTGTGCCCACTTGCCCAGTGCCACCACTCATATCTGGTGTAACAGTAGTGTAAATTTAAAAAAAAAAAACTTTTTTGACTGTGAAACATCAGTCTGCTTGTGTAATCTAATTGCAGTTGCCTGCCTGCTTGCCAGCGTGTGTGCCAGGCCCACTTGCCCAGTGCCAACACTCATATCTGTTGTAACAGTAGTGTAAATTTAAAAAAAAAACTTTTTTGACTGTGAAACATCAGTCTGCTTGTGTAATCTAACTGCAGTTGCCTGCCTGCCAGCGTGTGTGCCAGGCCCACTTGCCCAGTACCACCACTCATATCTGGTGTAACAGTAGTGTAAATTTAAAAAAAAAAAAAAACTTTTTTGACTGTGAAACATCAGTCTGCTTGTGTAATCTAATTGCAGTTGCCTGCCTGCCATCGTGTGTGCCAGGCCCACTTGCCCAGTGCCACCACTCATATCTGGTGTAACAGTAGTGTAAATTTAAAAAAAAAAAACTTTTTTGACTGAAACATCAGTCTTCTAGTGTAATCTAAGTGCAGTTGCCTGCCTGTCAGCGTGTGTGCCAGGCTCACAGCATATACTGTGCCCACTTGCCCAGTGCCACCAGTATACGCTGTGAGCCTGACACAAAAAAGCAGACTGATGTTTCACAGTCCAAAAAGTTTTTTTCTGTTTTAAATGTACACTTACACTACTATTAAACAAGATATGAGTGGTGGCACTGGGCAAGTGGGCACAATATACGCTGTGAGCCTGACACAAAAAGCAGACTGATGTTTCACAGTCCAAAAAGTTTTTTTTGTTTTAAATGTACACTTACACTACTATTAAACAAGATATGAGTGGTGGCACTGGGCAAGTGGGCACAGTATACGCTGTGAGCCTGACACAAAAAAGCTTTTACCATACAAGCTGGTGTAGTCTGAGGGGTTTAAAAGATTTGTAGCTATTGGGACACCGCAATGGAAGGTACCTGGCCGAAATTTCTTTGCACAAAAGGCAATCCCCAACTTGTACTCAATTGTGCGAAAGGAAGTAATGGTATGTCTGGCACACAGCGTTGGGGCAAGGCTCCATCTGACCACTGATACCTGGTCTGCAAAGCATGGTCAGGGCAGGTATATCACCTACACTGCGCATTGGGTAAACCTGCTGACGGCTGCCAAGCATGGAATGCGTGGCTCTGCAGGGAGTTGGTGACACTGCCACGACTTGCAGGCAGGCCTGCTGCCACCTCCTCTACTCCTCCTACTCCATCCTCTTCCATAACCTCCTCGGGCTGAGTCCTCTTCTGCTGCTGCATCTTGCTCCACATCAATGTCACCCCCCCAGCTCCCCAGGTACTATTCCACATCCCGGATATGGCAGTGTCATGCCGTCTTGGGGTTGACTTGCCTGAAAGCAGAGAGTCACACCGGACCAGCACTCCTGTCTGCCCTGAACGCACAGGTGGATCAGTGGCTGACTCCGCACCAACTGGAGATCGGCAAAGAGGTTTCTGACAACTGAAGTAATTTGGTGGCGGCATTGAAATTGGACAAGTTGACACATGTGCCGTGCATGGCACATGTGTGTAATCTGATCGTACAACGCTTTATGCATAAGTACCCAGGCTTACAGGACGTCCTGAAGCAGGCCATGAAGGTGTGAGGCCATTTCAGGCGTTCCTACACGGCCATGGCACACTTTTCAGATATCCAGCGGTGAAACAACATGCCAGTGAGGCGCTTGATTTGCGACAGCCCGACATGTTAGAATTCAACACTCCTAATGTTCGACCACCTGCTCCAACAAGAAAAAGCCGTTAACGAGTATTTGTATGACCGGGGTGCTAGGACAGCCTCTGCGGAGCTGGGAATTTTTTTGCCAAGTTACTGGACGCTCATGCGCAATGCCTGTAGGCTCATGTGTCCTTTTGAGGAGGTGACAAACCTAGTCAGTCGCACCGAAGGCACCATCAGCGACATCATACCATTTGTTTTCTTCCTGGAGCGTGCCCTGCGAAGAGTGCTGGATCAGGCCGTAGATGAGCGTGAAGAGGAAGAGGAAGAGTTGTGGTCACCATCACCACCAGAAACAGCCTTATCAGCATCGCTTGCTGGACCTGCGGCATCGCTGGAAGAGGATTGTGAGGAAGAGGAGTCAGAGGAGGAATGTGGCTTTGAGGAGGAGGAGGAGGAGGAGGAGGAAGACCAACCACAACAGGCATCCCAGGGTGCTCGTTGTCACCTATCTGGTACCCGTTGTATTGTACGTGGCTGGGGAGAAGAAGATACCTTCAGTGAGATCACTGAGGACGAGGAACGGGACATGAGTACCTCGGCATCCAACCTTGTGCAAATGGGGTCTTTCATGCTGTCGTGCCTGTTGAGGGACTCTCGTATAAAAAATCTGAAGGAGAACAACCTGTACTGGGTGTCCACACTACTAGACCCCCGGTATAAGCATAAAGTGCCTGAAATGTTACCGAATTACCGCAAGTCGGAAAGGATGCAGCAGTTCCAAAATAAATTAAAAAGTATGCTTTACACAGCATATAAGGGTGATGTCACAGCACAATGGGAATCTAACAGGGGAAGAGGTGAAAGTAATCCTCCGACTCCCACGACCATGCCGGCAAGGACAGGACGCTTTACAGACGTGTTGTTGATGGAGGACATGCGGAGCTTTTTAAGTCCTATGCATCGCCATAGCCCTTCGGGGTCCACCCTCAGAGAACGACTCGACCGACAGGTAGCAGACTACCTCGCCTTAACTGCAGATCTCGACACTCTGAGGAGCGATGAACCCCTTGACTACTGGGTGTGCAGGCTTGACCTGTGGCCTGAGTTATCCCAATTTGCGATAGAACTTCTGGCCTGCCCCGCTTCAAGTGTCCTGTCAGAAAGGACCTTCAGTGCAGCAGGAGGTATTGTCACTGAGAAGAGAAGTCGCCTAGGTCAAAAAAGTCTAGATTACCTCACCTTTATTAAGATGAATGTGGGATGGATCCCAAAGGGACTGACATTGGGCGATACATTTGAGTAAAAAAGGCCTGATGAGATGAGCTACCTTGGGCTAAAAATGGTCCACACGCTGCTGTATTTTATCTTCGAATGCCGGATGACTTGCGTGACTTATCCGCCACCAACTAGGGTTCAAGCCGCAATGTTTTAGGGAACTTTCTGCCTGAGAGACAAACATCAATTTTTCTGGCCGCTGCTACAGCAGCGGCTGCAACAATACCTAATTTTTCAGACATGTGTACATTCCAAATTTTTCTGGCCTCTGGGGCTGTACTGTGGCTTAAAAAACCAAACCAAAAAAAAGGCACATAACAGGGATTAAACTGATAGGAATAGAACTACTTAACAAACCACTCATATCTGGTGCCAAACTAGATTGCACGTGCAGTGCCCCAAATTTGAAGAAGGAGGACCGACCAAGCATCTTTTTCCATCTCCCGGTTCCTAAAATCCATGCCATATACACGTCCCCTGATAGGGGACGTAACAGGGATTAAACTGATCAGAATAGTACTACTTAACACACCACTCATATCTGGTGGCACAGTAGATTGCATGCGGTGCTCTGACAAAATGCAGAAGGACATTTGGCAGACGGACATTTGGCTGACAGACAAAAAGCTAAAGAATGTTCCCGATTTCAGCCGAGGGCAGATACGTTCCAGAGTGCTCTGTTCTAATCAGAGCCTTGGGCGCTGCAACTGCCTCTGGGAACCTTACCATGGGTCCCAGTCTGCACATCTTGTAATTCTCTGTCTGGGAAATTATCTATCTATCTATCTATCTATCAAATCTATCTATTTATCAATCAAATCTATCTATCGTATCTATTAAATGTATCTATTGCATCTATTGATCTATCTAATCTATGTATCTATCTATCAAATCTATCTATCTCGTGGCCGGACTGTTATCTGACAGCCACTTGATTTTCGGCCATTCCATATACATATCCATGCCATATACACGTCCCCTGATAGGGGACATAACAGGGATTAAACTGATCAGAATAGTTCTACTTAACACACCACTCATAGCTGATGGCACAGTAGATTGCACGCGCAGTGTCCCAAATTTGAAGTAGGAGGACCGACCAAGCTTCTTTTTCCATCTCCCGGTTCCTAAAATCCATGCCATATACACGTCCCCTGATAGGGGACGTAACAGGGATTAAACTGATCAGAATAGTACTACTTAACACACCACTCATATCTGGTGGCACAGTAGATTGCACGCGCAGTGCCCCAAATTTGAAGTAGGAGCACCGTCCAAGCATCTTTTTCCATCTCCTGGTTCCTAAAATCCATGCCATATACACGTCCCCTGATAGGGGACGTAATAGGGATTAAACTGATCAGAATAGTACTACTTAACACACCACTCATATCTGGTGGCACAGTAGATTGCATGCGGTGCTCTGACAAAATGCAGAAGGACATTTGGCTGACAGACAAAAAGCTAAAGAATGTTCCGATTTCAGCCGAGGGCAGATACGTTCCAGAGTGCTCTGTTCTAATCAGAGCCTTGGGCGCTGCAACTGCCTCTGGGAACCTTACCATGGGTCCTAGTCTGCACATCTTGTAATTCTCTGTCTGGGAAATTATCTATCTAACTGATCAGAATAGTTCTACTTAACACACCACTCATAGCTGATGGCACAGTAGATTGCACGCGCAGTGTCCCAAATTTGAAGTAGGAGGACCGACCAAGCTTCTTTTTCCATCTCCCGGTTCCTAAAATCCATGCCATATACATGTCCCCTGATAGGGGACGTAACAGGGATTAAACTGATCAGAATAGTTCTACTTAACACACCACTCATATCCGGTGGCACAGTAGATTGCACACGCAGTGCCCCAAATTTGAAGTAGGAGGACCGTCCAAGCATCTTTTTCCATCTCCTGGTTCCTAAAATCCATGCCATATACACGTCCCCTGATAGGGGACGTAATAGGGATTAAACTGATCAGAATAGTACTACTTAACACACCACTCATACCTGGTGGCACAGTAGATTGCACACGCAGTGCCCCAAATTTAAAGTAGGAGGACCAACCAAGCATCTTTTTCCATCTCCCGGTTCCTAAAATCCATGCCATATACACATCCCCTGATAGGGGACATAACAGGGATTAAACTGATCAGAATAGTACTACTTAACACACCACTCATATCTGGTGGCACAGTAGATTGCACGCGCAGTGACCCAAATTTGAAGTAGGAGGACCGACCAAGCATCTTTTTCCATCTCCCGGGTCCTAAAATCCATGCCATATACACGTCCCCTGGTAGGGGATGTAACAGGGATTAAACTGATAGGAATAGTACTACTTAACACACCTTATAATAATGCAGAGAGAGGCAATGCAGAGAGAGGAGTCTGAAGGAGTCTGAAGAAGAGGAGTCAGAGGAGGAAGGTTGCATTGAGGAGGTGGAAGACCAAACACAGCAGGCGTCCCAGGTGGCTTGTTGTCACCTTTTGGGGACCCTTGGTGTTGTACGTGGCTGGGTGGAGGAAGAGACCTTCAATGACATCAGTAAGGACAAGGAACGGGACATGGCTAGCTTGGTATCCAACCTTGTGCAAATGGGGAGTTTGCGGTTGTGCAAATGGACTGTTTGCGGTTGTTTGCGGTGCGTTAAAGGGACAGTCTAGGCCAAAATAAACCTTCATGATTCAGATAGAGCATCTAATTTTAAACAATTTTCCAATTTAATTTTATCACCAATTTTGCTTTGTTCTCTTGGTATTCTTAGTTGAAAGCTTAACCTAGGAGATTAATATCCTAATTTCTTAGACCTTGAAGCCCACCTCTTTCAGATTGCATTTTAACAGTTTTTCACCACTAGAGGGTGTTAGTTCACGTATTTCATATAGATAACACTGTGCTCGTACACGAGAAGTTATCTGGGAGCAGGCACTGATTGGCTAGACTGCAAGTCTGTCAAAAGAACTGAAAAAAGGGGCAGTTTGCAGAGGCTTAGATACAAGATAATCACAGAGGTTAAAAGTATATTATTATAAATGTGTTAGTTATGCAAAACTGGGAAATGGGTAATAAAGGGATTATCTATCTTTTAAAACAATAAAAATTCTGGTGTAGACTGTCCCTTTAAACGGGGAGTTTGGTCAGTCACTGTGAAGCGGGCGTAACCCTTACACTACCTGATCGATACAACATCATACCAAATGTTTTAAAGCACGTTATTCCAAACAATTTAGGAATGTTAGGTGATGTATGCCCTTTATGGCTTAAAAACAGAATCTCAGGCCCATTTATCAAGCTCTGTACGGAGCTTGAAGGACCGTGTTTCTGGCGAGTCTTCAGACTCGCCAGAAACACAACTTATGAAGCAGCGGTCTAAAGAATCGCCGGAAATCAACCCGATCGAATACGAGTATGATCGAGTTGATTGACACCCCCTGCTGGCGGTCTTTAGCGAGGTCTTGCGGACCTGATCCGCAGTGTCGGATCAGGTCCGCAAGCCCTTTGATAAATGGGCCTGCCAGCATCAACTATGTAATTTTCCATGGGAGTTTTGCCATGGATCCCCCTCCGGCATGCCACAATCCAGGTGTTAGTCTCCTTAAAACAACTTTTCCATCACTATTGTGGCCAGAAAGAATACTTGTGGGTTTTAAAGTTCGCCTGCCTATTGAAGTCTATGGCGGTTCGCCCGGTTCGCCCGTTCGCGAACAGTTGCGGAAGTTCGCGTTCGACGTTCGCAAACGCAAAATTTTAGGTTCACGACATCACTATGCATCACTGCAACAACCACATTTCTGTAGACTACACTACATTACATCAAATAGTTAGAACAGATCTGAAGCTGGTAGGAAGGTGAATTATCTATAGTGGGAATAGGAGTCCAGATATTTATGGGGCATTTCCTTTAACTCTGAATGGATAATACTTAATGATTCTTTGGGATTTTGATGTTCTTTATGTGGAAATAGGGCTCTTTTAGGATATTTAATGGTGGGATTTTCAGGTGGAATCTGAAGTGGAGTGTGCTGTAATGTGAGGGGAATCAAGAATTATTTGCAGTCAGGGTATAATGAAAGATAATGCATTAATAGTATTTGTACTGTGACAGAAGTTTCTGGGAATTGTGGAGTTATTTGGGCGGAAGTAGTAATACTGTTGCTCACATAATACCAAGATGTACATTTAACATTTAGTCTACTTAAAATTAAAAAAAAAAAATAGTGCTGTGGGATTAAATTAATTAAAAAATATTTCTCAGAACAATGCTGTTCCAGTACTGATAAAATGTATTGTTGGCATTGGATGCAGGAAATATAAGTGTTCCCAAAGAATATTAATGATGTCTAGCACAGACTTTGATTGATTGTGTTCTAGAGGTACTGGAATAATAGTTAGAAAAAAAAATGCAGGCACTTTTCACTATGTAGGACATAAAGCTGTGAGCAATAGTTTGTTGCAAAATTAGAGCCTAGGCTATAAAATTTACAGAATGTTCTTGTTCTAGTAATTGTAAACCTGCAACAAAATCTAACAGCTTATATACAGTATTTATTCAATATAACTTTTGTATTGATAAAATCATGCACAGTAAGAAATATGACTTGAATTAAATCATTGGTCTTAGTTGGCTCTCTGTAATTACAGTACATTTCTAATATTTTTCATCTGCATGAGAAGGTTACAAAGTACTATTTTATACAAATGGGTATTCTTAGCATTTACAAATTTATTTTACAGCAGGGACAAACATGTATGGAAATAATGCATCATTTTGCAGAAGAATGATGTAACTTTTCGTAGTATGGCACACTCTCGGCATGCAAACATGGTTCATTTTTCAATAAGCAATAATCCCTAAATTCTAAAGTTTCAAATGACAAGCTTGTGAAGAAGAACTGATTGATGATGAAGATCCAAAACATCTTTTATCATGTTTTAAATACTATGGGCCAGGGCCAAATGTGGCACGCTATCTTTTTCTTTTTTTTTTTTCTACGCCAACTCCACTCAATATAAAATTCAAACTTGGCTTAGTTAGCAAGTCTATTACAGTCCGATGCGTGCTAGCTTCAGGACTTTGGATTTCTACACTGCACTAACTTCTCCCCATAGACTTCTATTGGCCGCACTTTGTTCATAAAATGTATCACTCCAATGCTAACCTGACACTGCGTTAGACCAAATGTGCTAAACTTGAAGGTAGTTACGAATACTTTCAATTCCAACATTCTTCACATAGAAAAAGATAGATAGATATTGAATATACAGATAAATATACAAATATCTATTTTAAAATAAATTATTTATTCTATGTGAAGAGCATTGGAATTTAAAGTATTTTTATTCAAAACACATTAAAAATTAATAACAATGATATTGCATGTTTCAATGTGTTTAAATGTAAAGGGCTCAAAAGTGTGTGTATGTGTACATGTATATACAGTATATCTGCCACAAAATAGAAAGCAGTTTCTGGTCCTTAAACAAACGCCTTTTATTTGTGTTAATGTTTTTGTGGCTTCCCCATCCTGAGACACATCAAAAAAAATACATAACTTGAGTTGAGGCAATTTCTAACCAAGTTGCAATTACCACAGCTAAGTGAGGAGTCTGTTGCAGACCTTGATAGACCATTTACCTTGGAGGAGGTGAAAGCTGCCGTCCTGTCCCTTAAGCCTCATAAGGCTCCTGGTCCGGAAGGCTTCTCCACCCTCTTTTACAGAACCTTTGTGTCTCTTATCTCTCCTCTTCTGCTCCGACTGTTTAATGATGTGGCTAAAAGAGGAAAGATGTTAGGAGAATTCCTGGAGGCTACTATCATGGCCATCCCTAAAGAAGGAAAAGACCCCAAGGAATGTGGGAGCTATAGACCTATTTCCCTCATCAACGTGGACATTAAGATATACTCTAAAGTTCTCGCGACGAGACTAGGGAAACACCTCCCCTCTATAATCCACCTAGACCAAGTTGGATTTGTCCAAGGCAGACAGGGCTCTGACAACACCCGTAGACTGCTGAACATCTTCGCTGAATCGCATGACATGGGCTTGCCCCTTCTCACCCTGTCATTAGATGCCGAAAAGGCCTTCGACAGGGTGAGATGGGAATATATGTTTGAGACTCTAAGAACATTTGGGGTCCCGCTCTCGTTCTGTGGGGCCGTAGCGGCCCTCTACACCCTCCCCACGGCTGTGGTCAAGGGGTTGGGCTTTTGCTCCCCTAAAATACACATACGAAATGGGACGAGGCAGGGATGCCCCCTGTCGCCACTCCTTTTTGCGATGGTCATGGAGCCACTGGCGGAAGCCATCAGACAGGACGCCCAAATTCAAGGTCTGCTGCTACATGATTCAGTTCAAAAGGTGGCGCTATTCGCGGATGATCTTACACTTTTCATCACAGAGCCGACCTTATCGCTCCCGCCGCTGATGGCACTTATTGAAAGATTCGGTATGCTCTCTAACTATAAAATAAATATAACCAAGACGGAGGCGTTCCCGATTCATTTGGACCATCTAGAACAGAGAACTTTGCGACAGCAATACTCTTTCAAATGGTCCACCAAAGGTATCCGGCACCTAGGTGTCTTCTTGTCTTACGATAAGGAGATGGTTCTTCATGAGAACTACCACGCTTTGTTGAAGACTGTAGACAAGCATCTGAGAGCAAAGAAATATGACGAACTCTCTTGGATGGGTAGAATCGCGGCTCTGAAGATGATGCTACTTCCCAAGCTAACATACATTATGCGATGTATTCCCCTCCCAGTCCCAGATAAACTACTGAAAAACTTTCAGACCCTATTTAACAGATACGTCTGGAACAACAAGAAACCCAGAGTAGCGGCCGCAATCTTACAGTCCCCCCTAGATCAGGGAGGGCTGGGATTACCGAGTGTGAAGATGTACTATGAGGCGGCTATGATCTCTCATGTCTCTGCTTGGGGACGAGACCTCCCCCCCACGAGATGGAGGGACCTGGAACAGGCTTCATTACCCGCCTATATAGATCTGGCTGATTTGCTATGGTTTCCCCCGCATCTCGCCACCGCTCACACCATCTCTAATCCAATTGTTAGAGGATGCCAAATGCTATGGTATAAACTGCGACACCACACTCAGATCGCCCCCCATCCTTCTCCTATCCAACCTGTACTCCCCATACTTCAGACCCTTCCCAATATGAGACTGAACTTATGGCGGCAGGCCGGAATTTTGACAGTAGGCGATTTTTATGTAGCAGATCGGCTTCTAACACAAGAAGAGATGGTGACGAACTTTGAGATCCCGAGGCAACTGACATTTGAACTTCTAAGACTAAGATCTCTACTGAAAGCCTGGGGATTCCTGAGTGACGCCCCACGGCCTCTTACTGCTTGGGAAGCACGATGGAAAACTGGCCTTCAGACCTATAAACCCCTCACGGCACATTATCGTTGCCTACTGGTTCCCCCCGTAATTCCTAAGACGAGACATATGCTCTCCTGGGAGGCAGAGCTGCAAAAGGTATACTCACCTAAGAAATGGGCATTGGCTATTGCTACAACCAAGGCCACCTTACATTGCACCACAATGTACGAACTCTACTTTAAAATGCTCACTAGGTGGCATCTGGTCCCGACCAGATTGCAAACCCTCTACCCTAATAACCCTCCAACCTGTTGGAGGAATTGTGGTGACATTGGCACCCCACTGCACACCTGGTGGACTTGTCCTAACCTAAAGTCACTCTGGGATAAGACCAGTAAGATCTGTGGTTTGATGGGTCTCCCAGAGATAAAAGACTCTGGAATGGCTCTCCTACACCTGGGTTTGGAGAAAATGCCTCCTCACCAGAGAACCCTTCTTATCTACATACTCACCTCAGTTAAAATGACAATTGCCAGGAACTGGAAAAAAGTGCACCCCCCAAAGTGGCAGAGTGTCTTGGAATACCTGAACTATGTCAAGTCCATGGAAGACTATGTCTACAGAATCCGGCGCAAGTCGGAAATTTTTTGTCTTGTTTGGGAACCCTGGGAAGCCTACCTGCAGAGTCTCAGAACTAAACCCTAGGACTTCCTGCCCCCCTAGTACCACAGGCCTTTGATCCGGGTACGGGATGATCTGTTCACCCTCCTCCCCCCTCCCTCCCCCCCCCCCCCTCCCACTCAATGAGCCCCCCCCCCTCCCCTCCTCCCCCCCCTTACATACTACCCTCTCCCCCCCCATAGGGGGTACTTTCGCCCACGACACTACAAAGATGATTGAAGCTTAATCTCACTTCTTTGGAGCGGTGGCCCCCGTTGGCCCTTGCTTCCGCTCCATTGCTTATACAGGCAATACCCACAGGATAACTAGCTACTAGCGTAATTCCGCTTTTAAAAAAAAAAAAAGCAGAACAAAAGGCGAGATAAACGCCAAAATCTTACTAAACCATCTGATCACGATTCACCCAATCTGTGAACACTGCTATTCACTCCTCATTTCACCTTCCACTAAATTATAGATTGATCTTTCGGTCTATTGGGAATGGAGACGAATGCCTGGTCTAATTATGCAATATTTATGTCATGTTAATGCCATGCGAGATATCTTTTTTGTGACTGCTGTGTTTACCTCATATCTGTAATGTTTCAAAGCATTGTGATGACTTATGTTTACAATAAAAATAAAAATCTTTAAAAAAAAAAAAAAAATACATAACTTACCACCACTTATATGTGTTTATCCCATCCCCAAGTTCACAGATCTGCCTCTGCCGGCGTACATCTCGTGCAACCATGCATGCATGAGCGGTGTCACGGAGGTTTGAATGGGCCAACTGTAGCAAAAAGCAAAGTGAAAAACATAATAAAACTAAATGGCTCCTACACATTTTGTCATTACTCAGAGGGTAACATTCTATATCCTATTATACTTATTGCACTGGTTCATACTGACTATACTAATGATGACAATTAAACAGAAAATACTGTTTTGGGATTTCTTTTAACTCATCTTGATACTTATTTTACAAATAGCACTGTAAGTCTAAACGTGTGTTTAATCCCTTAGGGACCAATGTGTCTAGAATATAAATCCACTTGCTCTCGCTCTGCAGTAATCTCTTGCCCCTATCACCACCCCTATTTAATGTTGTTGTTTATATATCTCTGAAACAGAGTGCCAATGCTATAAAAAATGTTGGTGGCAGAGGTGTAACTAGGAATCCCAAGCCCCCGGTGCAAGAATCCATCAAGGCCCCCCTTCAAAAAATAAAATAACCATTTACTTTTTTGTTTAAATCATTATAAAACACTGAGCATCTATATCCTGGGAATGGTCACACCGCTGTTTATAATGATTCTGACTATCTATACACAAATATTAAGAGAGCTGCTTTTGAGTTGCATAATGATCCTGTATAATTTACAAGTATATAGCATGTTTCATATTCATATTATACATAAGTTCAAATATATTGTGCATCATTTTGCATATAGCTGGTCTAAATGGAATGATGGTAGTAAGAACACAGCTTAGGCAACAGTGGCTGTGGGCCCCCTAAGAGGATGGGCCCAGTCGCAGTTGTGTCCCCTGCACCTCCTTTAATTATGGCCCTGGGCGGTGGTTAGCCATTGTTGTCCATAGGTCATCCAGGGGTTTACCAATATAACATTTCTCACATGGACAGTGTAACATATATACAATATATTTAGTGGTACAGGTCACCCTAAACATAATATCATACTTTTTAGTCCTCCATGGGTGTACAAATAATTTACTTTGTGTTAGTCCCCCACAGGTTGTGCAACCACTGCAGTTATAGCAACCATTCCTATTTGAATCCTATGGCTATCTTTTTTGCACATAGCACAATCTCTTGTCGGGACATAACAACATATCCTTCTGTACCCAATCATGGATGCTACCTGCAATTCGAATGGCAAAGTTCCATCTGATTTCAAAATGTCCCAATGTTCCCTCAACATTTTTGGGAATTCCATCGTCTCCGGGGTGAACTCCATAGAGAACACCATTCTCTCAGGTTGTTGAGTTTCCTCTTTTTTAATAATGCTTGATTCTGTGTCATATTCATGGAATCATCATATGCCATTTGTAAATGTCTTTTTTTTTTATAGTCCTGTTCTTCAAACTTTAAATACATATCCTCTAGTTGTTCCTGCTTTCCCTGTTTATCAGTATTGGTTCTGACTACTCTTTTGAATTAAGAAGATGGAAGAGCCTTCTTAAGCTTTGGTGGATGATAGCTGGTCACTTCCAATATCGTGTTACAATCCAAAGATTCCTAAATCCAGAAAATCTATGGACTCCTCATTACTTGTCATTTTAAATTTAAACAATGATAAAAGTGTCTATCTTGCAGCGCCACAGATAACAACCATACAAGCTATACCTCAAATGCAGAATCTCCCAACCAGATCCCAATGAGTCAGTATAATAGGATGCCAAGAAGGTACAGCGCTACAATGCCCTAGATAAAGGGTATGTGGCTAAAGATGGTGTCCACGATTGGTTATAAATATCTAAAAATGACTAGTGGGTATAAATACATAAGATCCAAAATTTTAAATTTAAAAGTTTTACAATATAGAAATAATTACAGTATAAAATCAATCACTTCTAAATGCTGGGTATGTTTAAAATATAACATCTAATATGACAATAAAATGATACTGAAGACAATGGTTGAAAATGGACAAAATGTATACAATCTAAGCATACATAAAGTGCTGCTAAAAAAAGAACTATAGGCTCAACTCTATGCTGTATATATATGGTGGAGGTACTGCTATTTATTCAGTATATGTCCAGTTAATATAGAATGTCCAAATGAAACCCTGAAAATCAAAAAACAATCCTAAGGTCTGTTCAAGCTGGTGAAATGTCCAAATTGTGAAAAAAGTGAAAAAATTGAAAAAAATTTTGATTGAAAAAATTGAAAAAAATTGAAAAATTTTTTAAACAACAATGTGCTGAAAAAGGTTCAAAAGATAAGCATATATGTGTATCGATCCAAAATATAAAAAGCTCCTCCAAAGTAGAAAAATATAAAACGTGTGATATCACAGATGCGTGCGTAAAAATAAAAATAAAAATGAAAAAATGTGGAACTGAGAAGTGTACACCAAAAACAGCCCTAATAAAATGTCTTATTTAAAATAGCCTTAAAAAATCCTAAAAACAAATCCTTAGTAAAAACCAATTGGTGTGATGTGTGGTGCCCCAGTGAATCCAAACAGCGATGTTGTTAGAATCCTAGGTGATGGTCCTCTTCTGAAAGAATGTGTCAGTACTTTGATGATACCATCATGATCCTATAGAATAGTAAAAAAAAACGGATATAGTGCAATACAGCTACTAAAGAATAGGAGTATAAGTATTTTACTCACCAGATAAGATCCTGAGCCGTATTACCAGTATAGCTAACGCATTTCGGTCCAAACAAAATCGAACTCATCAGAGAAGATGGCCTTAATTCAGTCTGCTATGGTTCAATGCTTTTTTCTAGCTTTGCATTACTTCAGCCCCTAGGAGCCTGTTTAGAACTATACTTGCAATGTCCTTCACTCCAGGTCCCTAGATTTTGAGTTACATTCAAATGAGTTGGCAGTCATCCCTGGCAATGGAGAGTCATTTTCGTCTTCTGCTGGTTTGTAGCTTTGTTGTCCCCAATGGGGCCTAGTTATCAAGCCGTCAACCTCAAATACGCTGGAATTCCGCAGCGTATTTGTGGCGAGGCTGATTTGCCTTAGTTATCAAAGGCTAGAGACCGGCAAAAGTAGAATTTTGTGACGTAACCTTCGATCCGCCGGACTCAGTCCGACACAGATCGATTCTTACGTCACTCCAGATGTTCCGCACACAAGTGCGGCACAATCTGACTACTTTTGCTAGTTATCAAAAAACTAGCAGGTACGCTCGGCACTTTTCCGGCCCAGCGTACCTGGTTTTCAAACCGCCACCCTGGAGGCGGCGGATCCCATAGGAATCAATGGGAGTCTGACCATAGCGAAAGTACAAGTTCGCTGCTGCCAGACATCCCATTGATTCCTATGGGAGATGTCTGCACCTAACACCCTAACATGTACCCTGAGTCTAAACACCCCTAATCTGTCCGCCCTACAACGCCGCAACTAAATAAAGTTATTACCCCCTAAACCGCCGCTCCCGGAGCCCACCGCAAGCTACTCTATACATATTAACCCCTAAACCGCCGCTCCCGGAGCCCACCGCAACCTATATTAAATTTATTAACCCCTAATCTGCCCCCCCTACACCGTTGCCACCTATAATACATTTATTAACCCCTATCCTGCCCCCCACTACACCGCCGCCACTGTAATAAAATTATTAACCCCTAAACCTAAGTCTAACACTAACCCTAACACCCCCCTAACTTAAAAATTAATTAAATAAATCTAAATAATATTTCTATTATGAACTAAATTAATCATATTTAAAACTAAATACTTACCTTTAAAATAAACCCTAATATAGCTACAATATAAATAATAATTATATTGTAGCTATCTTAGGATTTATTTTTATTTTACAGGCAAATTTCAATTTATTTTAACTATTTACAATAGCTATTAAATAGTTATTAACTATTTAATAGCTTACCTAGCTAAAATAAAGAGAAATTAACCTGTAAAATAAAAACTAACCTAAGTTACAATTACACCTAACACTACACTATACTTAAATAAATTATTCCTATTTAAAACTAAATATTTACCTTTAAAATAAACCCTAATATAGCTACAATATAAATAATAATTATATTGTAGCTATCTTAGGATTTATTTTTATTTTATAGGTAACTTTCAATTTATTTTAACTAGGTACAATAGCTATTAAATAGTTATTAACTATTTAATAGCTTACCTAGCTAAAATAAAGAGAAATTTACCTGTAAAATAAAAACTAACCTAAGTTACAATTAAACCTAACACTACACTATACTTTAATAAATTATTCCTATTTAAAACTAAATTCTTACCTGTAAAATAAACCCTAAGATAGCTACAATGTAATTAATATTTACATTGTAGCTATTTTAGGAATTATATTTATTTTACAGGTAATTCTGTATTTATTTTAGCTAGTTAGAATAGTTATTAAATAGTTATTAACTATTTAATAACTACCTAGCTAAAAGAAATACAAAATCACCTGTAAAATAAATCCTAACCTAAGTTACAATTAAACCTAACACTACACTATCATTAAATAAATTAAATAAATTAACTACAAATAACTACAATTAAATACAATTACATAAACTAACTAAAGTACAAAAAAAAGCTAAGTTGCAAAAAATAAAAAAAATAGGTTACAAACATTTTAAAAATATTACAACAATTTTAAGCTACTAACACCTAATCTAAGCCCCCTAATAAAATAACAACCCCCCCCCCCCCAAAATGAAAAATGCCCTACCCTATTCTAAATTAAAAAAGTTCAAAGCTCTTTTACCTTACCAGCACTTAAAAGTGCCATTTGTGGGGCATGCCCCAAAGAATTCAGCTCTTTTGCCTGTAAAAGAAAAATACAACCCCCCAACATTAAAACCCACCACCCACATACCCCTAATCTAACCCAAACCCCCCCTTAAAATAACCTAACACTAATCCCCTGAAGATCATCCTACCTTGAGTCGTCTTCACTCAGCCAAGCAGCGATGAAACCGAAGAGGAGACCCGGACCGGCAGAAGTTATCCTCCAAGCGGCGCTGAAGAAATCTTCCATCCGATGAAGTGATCCTCCAAGAGGCGCTAAAGAAGTCTTCTATCCGGGCGATGTCATCTTCCAAGCGGGGTCTTGAATCTTCATCCCGCCGACGCGGAACATCCTTCTTTACCGACGGACTACCAACGAATGAAGGCTCCTTTAAGGGACGTCATCCAAGATGGCGTCCCTTCAATTCCGATTGGCTGATAGGATTCTATCAGCCAATCGGAATTAAGGTAGGAAAAATCTGATTAGCTGATTGAATCATCCAATCAGATTCAAGTTCAATCCGATTGGCTGATCCAATCAGCCAATCAGATTGAGCTCGCATTCTATTGGCTGATCGAAACTGCCAATAGAATGCAAGCTCAATCTGATTGGCTGATTGGATCAGCCAATCGTATTGAACTTGAATCTGATTGGCTGATTCAATCAGCCAATCAGATTTTTCCTACCTTAATTCCGATTGGCTGATAGAATCCTATTAGCCAATAGGAATTGAAGGGACGCCATCTTGGATGACGTCCCTTAAAGGAGCCTTCATTCGTCGGTAGTCCGTCGGTAAAGAAGGATGTTCCGCGTCGGCGGGATGACGATTCAAGTCCCTGCTTGGAAGATGACATTGCCCGGATAGAAGACTTCTTCAGCGCCTCTTGTAAGATAACATCGCCCGGATGGAAGACTTTTTCAGCGCCGCTTGGAGGATCACTTCATCGGATGTAAGATTTCTTCAGCGCCCCTTGGAGGATAACTTCTGCCGGTCCGGGTCTCCTCTTCAGTTCCATCGCTGCTCGGCTGAGTGAAGACGACTCAAGGTAGGATGATCTTCAAGGGATTAGTGTTAGGTTATTTTAAGGGAGGTTTGGGTTAGATTAGGGGTATGTGGGTGGTGGGTTTTAATGTTGGGGGGGTTGTATTTTTCTTTTACAGGCAAAAGAGCTGAATTCTTTGGGGCATGCCCCACAAATGGCCCTTTTAAGGGCTGGTAAGGTAAAAGAGCTTTGAACTTTTTTAATTTAGAATAGGGTAGGGCATTTTTTATTTTGGGGGGGTTTGTTATTTTATTAGGGGGCTTAGATTAGGTGTAAGTAGCTTAAAATAGTTGTAATATTTTTAAAATGTTTGTAACCTATTTTTTTTTATTTTTTGTAACTTAGCTTTTTTTATTTGTTGTACTTTAGTTAGTTTATGTAATTGTATTTAATTGTAGTTATTTGTAGGTAATTTATTTAATTAATTTAATGATAGTGTAGTGTTAGGTTTAATTGTAACTTAGGTTAGGATTTATTTTACAGGTAATTTTGTATTTATTTTAGCTAGGTAGTTATTAAATAGTTAATAACTATTTAATAACTATTCTAACTAGCTAAAATAAATACAAAGTTACCTGTAAAATAAAAATAAATCCTAAGATAGCTACAATATAATTATTATTTATATTGTAGCTATATTAGGGTTTATTTTAAAGGTAAGTATTTAGTTTTAAATAGGAATAATTTATTTAAGTATAGTGTAGTGTTAGGTGTAATTGTAACTTAGGTTAGTTTTTATTTTACAGGTTAATTTCTCTTTATTTTAGCTAGGTAAGCTATTAAATAGTTAATAACTATTTAATAGCTATTGTAAATAGTTAAAATAAATTGAAATTTGCCTGTAAAATAAAAATAAATCCTAAGATAGCTACAATATAATTATTATTTATATTGTAGCTATATTAGGGTTTATTTTAAAGGTAAGTATTTAGTTTTAAATAGGAATAATTTATTTAAGTATAGTGTAGTGTTAGGTGTAATTGTAACTTAGGTTAGTTTTTATTTTACAGGTTAATTTCTCTTTATTTTAGCTAGGTAAGCTATTAAATAGTTAATAACTATTTAATAGCTATTGTAAATAGTTAAAATAAATTGAAATTTGCCTGTAAAATAAAAATAAATCCTAAGATAGCTACAATATAATTATTATTTATATTGTAGCTATATTAGGGTTTATTTTAAAGGTAAGTATTTAGTTTTAAATATGATTAATTTAGTTCATAATAGAAATATTATTTAGATTTATTTAATTAATATTTAAGTTAGGGGGGTGTTAGGGTTAGTGTTAGACTTAGGTTTAGGGGTTAATAATTTTATTACAGTGGCGGCGGTGTAGTGGGGGGCAGGATAGGGGTTAATAAATGTATTATAGGTGGCAACGGTGTAGGGGGGGCAGATTAGGGGTTAATAAATTTAATATAGGTTGCGGTGGGCTCCGGGAGCGGCGGTTTAGGGGTTAATATGTATAGAGTAGCTTGCGGTGGGCTCCGGGAGCAGCGGTTTAGGGGGTAATAATTTATTTAGTTGCGGCGGTGTAGGGCGGACAGATTAGGGGTTAATAAATTTATTATAGGTGGCGACAATGTAGGGGGGGGCAGGATAGGGGTTAATAGGTATAATGTAGGTGGCAGCGGTGTCCGGGAGCAGCGGTTTAGGGGTTAATACATTTATCAGAGTTGCGGCAGGGTCTAGGAGCGGCGGTTAAGGGGTTAATATATTTATCAGAGTTGCGGCAGGGTCTAGGAGCGGCGGTTTAGGGGTTAATAACTTTATTTAGTTGCGGGGGGCTCCGGGGGCGCCGGTATAGGGGGTAGAACAGTGTAGATAGTGTGGGTGCTTAGTGACAGGCTAGCAATAAGGCTGGGAAAAAGCCGAAGAGCAGCAAGATCGGATGAGTGATAACTCTCACAGTCCGCTGCTCATCCCCCCGTACTTGGTGCGCGACTTTTTGACAGCTTTATTTGATAACTTAGGCAAAAATTTTCAGGTCCGCGGCGGCGATGTGAGGCGAGCTTAGGCGGGCATATTGGGCCGGCGAAGGCAGGAAAGTTGACACGTTGATAACTACCCCCCAATGTCTTTTGCTTTACCTTGTTCTTATAAACCGCTGTCTTTGAAATGTTAAGGATGGAAGCAACCTGATATTCACTGTACCCCTCTGCAAGTAAAGCCAGATTTGAATCCTTCTTTTCCTCATTCAAAATTTTTCTTTTCAACTCTTTTGGCATGGTCAATTGTAAATCTTTATATCAATTACTTTTAAGGTACTACTAGCACTGTTTTTGCCACCCAGCAAGAGGATAGTGATGACCACAGCAGTGATATATATATATATATATATATATATATATTGTTACGGTTACCCTTAGTCTCGCTGAGAGATGGACCGCTTAGTAGCCTGGATCCCTATTGCTGAAGAGGGGAGAAGCTGCTTTCCATAGTATTCTATATGAGTCTCGCAAATGTAGAATAATCCCCCTTAGCTGTAGTACAGCTAGGATACCCTTCTGCCCACAAAAACGAGTCAACGCTGCGATTGAGGGTCAACCAAGAACTCAGGACTGGGATGCCCAGCCTGCTTTTTATTGAGGTTACATGCACACAGGGCACTCCCAGGGGGGAAGCATAAAATCCCCCATCACACATTTAGATAGAGAGACAATGTCCTTTGACAGGCCACAATAGGATTACAGTACTTCAGATAACAAGTTACACATAAGAAAACAATGCAGCCCATCTTATCAATTAGCAGTCTGACTCCGGAGGTGATTAGACAATGGGATTGTTTATCACTAAACTTAATTAGAGCTGAGGCCAGCAAACTTGTATTTAGAAAATAGTTTCTAAAAGCTGAAAAAAAAGTTAACTCTTTATAAAATGATACTTGTTACGGTTTTCTTGGAGCCCTTCTTAGGCGCTGGCTTGGCTGGTTAAGGTATTGCTGCTGGGAAATAAGCTCTTCACAACAAAATAACTTATGCTTCTGTAACAGTGCTCCCTTTCTGTGGAACACTCTGGCAGACACGGTCTGACCCCTTTTCGGGGCAGACTAAGGCTGTCCAGACCGCTGGTTATGCGGGGCTGAGGTCGGTTTGTCTGGACAACCCGTCGGCGTTGCCATTCTGTTTCCCAGGTCTGTAAGTAATGGTGAAATTGAAGGGTTGCAACGATAAACTCCAACGTAATAGCCTGCCGTTATCTCCAGAGACCCGGTTCAGCCACACCAACGGGTTATGGTCGGTGACCAGAGTGAACTCCTGCCCATATAAATAGGGAGTCAATTTCTTTAATGCCCACACCAAAGCCAAACACTCCTTTTCGACCGCTGCATAGCTGACTTCGCGGGGCAGGAGCTTCCGGCTGATGTAGGCAACTGGATGCTCCCCTCCATCTTTGCCTACTTGGCTGAGGACGGCTCCCAGCCCGAACATGGAAGCATCTGTTTGGACGATAAAACGTTTGTTAAGGGCTGGGGCCGCCAAAACAGGAGCTTTAATTAGAGCATTTTTGAGAGCCTGGAAAGTCGTTTCACAGTGGGGAGACCACAGGACCTGTCGAGGTAAGTTCTTCTTGGTCAAGCCAGTCAGGGGTTTGGCAAGTGTGCTGTAGTCTGGTACGAACCGTCTATAGTACCCTGCCGTGCCCAGGAAGGCTAGGACCTGAGTCTTAGTGATGGGGGTGGGCCAATTGGCAACAGCTTCTATCTTGGCCGGCTCTGGTCGCTGCTTTCCACACCCCACTTGGTGACCCAGGTACTGTACCTCGGTCATCCCAAAGTGGCATTTTTCTGGCTTCAGAGTCAGGCCAGCAGCCCGGATCTGATCCAGAACCATTCCTACGTGAGCTAAGTGGTCCTCCCAGGACTCACTATGGATCGCTATGTCATCCAGGTAGGCGCAAGCAAAACTCTGGAAGCCATCCAGGAGCCTATCCACCAAGCGCTGGAATGTAGCTGGGGAATTCTTCATCCCAAACGGCATTACCCTAAACTGATATAAGCCGAATGGGGTGACGAATGCCGACTTGGGGATAGCCTCCGGGGCCAGGGGAATCTGCCAGTAACCTTTGCAGAGGTCAATAGTGGTCAGGTAATTTCCCCTGGCTATACGATTGAGTAGCTCGTCTACCCTGGGCTTAGGGTAAGCATCCGTCACAGTTTTTTCATTGAGCCTCCGATAGTCTACGCAGAACCGGGTGGTCTCATCTTTCTTGGGCACCAAGACCACTGGGGAGGCCCAGGGACTATCGGAGGGCTCAATTACCCTGAGTTGGAGCATCTCATTGATCTCCTTCTTCATTCCTGTCCTAACTGCTTCGGGGATTCGGTACGGAGCCTGGCGCAAGGGAGCTTGTCCCGGAGTATCTACCTGGTGGGTGGTTAAAGTAGTGTATCCTGGCTTCGGGGAGAAGGTGAGGTGTTTTGACTGTAGGAGTTGGTTGAGCTGCTCCCTTTCAGTGGGGCTAAGTCGGTCTCCTATCTGAACCTGAGCCACTATACCTGTGGGGAGACTCTTTTCTAATAGGTCTGGAATGGGTAGACTGTCGGGGTCTTCCTGAGGGGAACAACATACGGCCGTCACGTTCTCTGGTCGCTCAAAATATTCCTTGAGCATGTTTACATGGAATGTCTTTCTAAGATTGTTGTCGTGGCAGCTAGCTATCACATAAGTGGTGTCTCCCCTTTTCTCTACGATCTGGTAGGGGCCCTGCCAGGACGCCTGCAATTTGTCTGTCTTCACCGGCTTAAGTACTAACACCTTTTGTCCTATGGTGAAGATTCCCTTTTGGGCCCCCCGATCGTACCATACTTTCTGTCTTCTCTGGGCCGACTGGAGATTAGCCCGCACAGATTTGGCTAATTGCTCCATTCGGTCCCTGAGTTCCAGCATGTATGGCACAATGGGGACACCGTCAGTGTCCATCTCTCCCTCCCAGTGCTCCCGGATCAGGGTCCCCGTACCTTTCTTCCGTAGAGCAACTCGAAGGGAGAGAACCCTGTCATTTCCTGGGGCACCTCCCAATAAGCAAATAGGAGGTGCGGCAGGAAGCGTTCCCAGTCTCAGTATTCCTGAGTGAACGTCTTGAGCATTTGCTTGAGGGTCCCATTGAACCTCTCACACAGCCCGTTCGTCTGGGGGTGGTATGGGGAGCTCAGGAGGGACTTAATTTTGCAAACCTGCCAGAGTTGTTGGGTCAATTCAGCCATAAATTGGGGGCCTCAGTCGGATAGGATTTCTTTTGGAAATCCTACCCGGGAGAACACCTGTACTAGTGCATTCGCTACCGTATCCGCTTGTATGTTGGATAGGGCAACAGCCTCTGGGTACCTGGTAGCGTAGTCCACTACGGTAAGAATGTAGCGCTTACCGGAGGGACTAGGGGTAGCCAGTGGTCCCACTAGGTCAATAGCAACCCGGCTGAAGGGTTCCTCTACAATGGGCATATTTACTAGATGGGCTTTAGGGTGATCGCCTCGCCTTCCTACTCGTTGACACACATCGCAGGTGTTACAGTAAGTTCTAACGTCAGCGTGTACCCCTGGCCAAAAGAACGTGTGAGTAATGCGGTGTAGGGTACGGGTTACGGCTAGGTGGCCTGCTAAGGGGATGTCGTGGCCTATCTTGAGGATTTCTTGACGGTATTTGTGGGGCACTACCAGCTGTCGCCTACGCTGTCCCCTTTTCTCTGTCCAGCGGTATAGTTTCCCTTTTTCCCATAAGAATGTTTTGTTATCTGCCCCACCCCTCCGGTCTCTGCTCGTTCCCGGTACTTTTGTAAGGTCGGGTCAGTATTAGACTCTGTCTCGAAAGCATCTGGGGTGTCCCAGGGTATGGGGCCTAACATGTCAGGCAAGGTCAGGGTAGGTCTTACCTGTGTCTCCCGCACTGGTGAGAGCTCTCGCTCCGTCCGGGCTTGGGCCCATGTAGTCACTGGGTCCGCCTCGTTGTTGCATACTGGAGCATAGGCAGAAGTCATGGGGCCCAAATCGTTGCCCAGTAGTACTTCGGCAGGTAAATTATCCATTATGCCCACGTTCACAGCCCCCTTTCCTGCTCCTCAATCAAGATGCACTTTAGCTGTTGGAATTTTGTACACATCCCCCCCCGCCACTCTAACGGCCACAGTCTGTCCGGATCGCTTGTGCTCCGGCACCAAATGACTCTGTACCAGCGTGATAGTAGCCCCTGTGTCTCTCAATCCCTCGGTAGATCGCCCCTCGAGCCATACCTTCTGCCGATGGTGCTGGCGGTTATCTGAGGCAGCATATACAGGGTCCGCCTCATGAAGCAGCCCCAAATATTCCTCCATAGGGGCCTCTTGGTTAACACAGAGGGCCCGGGTGGACGATATGACCCAGAGGAGTAATTGTAATTCCTGGGTGTCTGGTGCATATTAAGGGGGCAGCTAGCCATGAAATGCCCTGGTTGCTTGCATCGGTGGCAAGTCGGTCTGGGACGCTCAGAGCTGTTATTGGGTGGTCCTGAGTGTCGGACGGGCCCTGCGGGCACCGGGGCTCGGAATTCAGCACAAGGGGGTGCACGGTAAACCTCTCTGGGTTCGACCCGTGCTGGAGCTCGGTAGTTCGTGGGTTCGTTAAGATGGGAGTCATAATGTCTTCTCTGGGCCGACTGGAGATTAGCCTGCACGGATTTGGCTAATTGCTCCATTCGGTCCCTGAGTTCCAGCACGTATGGCACAATGGGGACACCGTCAGTCTCCATCTCTCCCTCCCAGTGCTCCCGGATCAGGTTTAGGGGTCCCCGTACCTTTCTTCCGTAGAGCAACTCGAAGGGAGAGAACCCTGTCATTTCCTGGGGCACCTCCCAATAAGCAAATAGGAGGTGCGGCAGGAAGCGTTCCCAGTCTCAGTATTCCTGAGTGAACATCTTGAGCATTTGCTTGAGGGTCCCATTGAACCTCTCACACAGCCCGTTCGTCTGGGGGTGGTATGGGAAGCTCAGGAGGGACTTAATTTTGCAAACCTGCCAGAGTTGTTGGGTCAATTCAGCCGTAAATTGGGGGCCTCAGTCGGATAGGATTTCTTTTGGAAATCCTACCCGGGAGAACACCTGTACTAGTGCATTCGCTACCGTATCCGCTTGTATGTTGGATAGGGCAACAGCCTCTGGGTAACTGGTAGCGTAGTCCACTACGGTAAGAATGTAGCGCTTACCGGAGGGACTAGGGGTAGCCAGTGGTCCCACTAGGTCAATAGCAACCCGGCTGAAGGGTTCCTCTACAATGGGCATATTTACTAGATGGGCTTTAGGGTGATCGCCTCGCCTTCCTACTCGTTGACACACATCGCAGGTGTTACAGTAAGTTCTAACGTCAGCGTGTACCCCTGGCCAAAAGAACGTGTGAGTAATGCGGTGTAGGGTACGGGTTACGGCTAGGTGGCCTGCTAAGGGGATGTCGTGGCCTATCTTGAGGATTTCTTGACGGTATTTGTGGGGCACTACCAGCTGTCGCCTACGCTGTCCCCTTTTCTCTGTCCAGCGGTATAGTTTCCCTTTTTCCCATAAGAATGTTTTGTTATCTGCCCCACCCCTCCGGTCTCTGCTCGTTCCCGGTACTTTTGTTAGGTCGGGTCAGTCTTAGACTCTGTCTCGAAAGCATCTGGGGTGTCCCAGGGTATGGGGCCTAACATGTCAGGCAAGGTCGGGGTAGGTCTTACCTGTGTCTCCCGCACTGGTGAGAGCTCTCGCTCCGTCCGGGCTTGGGCCCATGTAGTCACTGGGTCCGCCTCGTTGTTGCATACTGGAGCATAGGCAGAAGTCATGGGGCCCAAATCGTTGCCCAGTAGTACTTCGGCAGGTAAATTATCCATTATGCCCACGTTCACAGCCCCCTTTCCCGCTCCTCAATCAAGATGCACTTTAGCTGTTGGAATTTTGTACACATCCCCCCCCCGCCACTCTAACGGCCACAGTCTGTCCGGATCGCTTGTGCTCTGGCACCAAATGACTCTGTACCAGCGTGATAGTAGCCCCTGTGTCTCTCAATCCCTCGGTAGATCGCCCCTCGAGCCATACCTTCTGCCGATGGTGCTGGCGGTTATCTGAGGCAGCATATACAGGGTCCGCCTCATGAAGCAGCCCCAAATATTCCTCCATAGGGGCCTCTTGGTTAACACAGAGGGCCCGGGTGGATGATATGACCCAGAGGAGTAATTGTAATTCCTGGTTGTCTGGTGCATATTAAGGGGGCAGCTAGCCATGAAATGCCCTGGTTGCTTGCATCGGTGGCAAGTCGGTCTGGGACGCTCAGAGCTGTTATTGGGTGGTCCTGAGTGTCGGACGGGCCCTGCGGGCACCGGGGCTCAGAATTCAGCACAAGGGGGTGCACGGTAAACCTCTCTGGGTTCGACCTGTGCTGGAGCTCGGTAGTTCGTGGGTTCGTTAAGATGGGAGTCATAATGTCTTCTCTGGGCCGACTGGAGATTAGCCTGCACGGATTTGGCTAATTGCTCCATTCGGTCCCTGAGTTCCAGCACGTATGGCACAATGGGGACACCGTCAGTCTCCATCTCTCCCTCCCAGTGCTCCCGGATCAGGTTTAGGGGTCCCCGTACCTTTCTTCCATAGAGCAACTCGAAGGGAGAGAACCCTGTCATTTCCTGGGGCACCTCCCGATAAGCAAATAGGAGGTGCATCTGGAAGCGTTCCCAGTCTCGGTATTCCTGAGTGAACATCTTGAGCATTTGCTTGAGGGTCCCATTGAACCTCTCACACAGCCCGTTCATCTGGGGGTGTTATGGGGAGCTCAGGAGGGACTTAATTTTGCAAACCTGCCAGAGTTGCTGGGTCAATTCAGCCGTAAATTGGGGGCCTCGGTCGGATAGGATTTCTTTTGGAAATCCTACCCGGGAGAACACCTGTACTAGTGCATTCGCTATCGTATCCGCTTGTATGTTGGTTAGGGCGACAGCCTCTGGGTACCTGGTAGCGTAGTCCACTACGGTAAGAATGTAGTGCTTACCGGAGGGACTAGGGGTAGCCAGTGGTCCCACTAGGTCACTAGCAACCCGGCTGAAGGGTTCATCTACAATGGGCATATTTACTAGATGGGCTTTAGGGTGATCGCCTCGCCTTCCTACTCGTTGACACACATCGCAGGTGTTACAGTAAGTTCTAACGTCAGCGTGTACCCCTGGCCAAAAGAACGTGTGAGTAATGCGGTGTAGGGTACGGGTTACGGCTAGGTGGCCTGCTAAGGGGATGTCGTGGCCTATCTTGAGGATTTCTTGACGGTATTTGTGGGGCACTACCAGCTGTCGCCTACGCTGTCCCCTTTTCTCTGTCCAGCGGTATAGTTTCCCTTTTTCCCATAAGAATGTTTCATTATCTGCCCCACCCCCTCCGGTCTCTGCTCGTTCCCGGTACTTTTGTAAGGTCGGGTCAGTATTAGACTCTGTCTCGAAAGCATCTGGGGTGTCCCAGGGTATGAAGCCTAACATGTCAGGCAAGGTCGGGGTAGGTCTTACCTGTGTCTCCCGCACTGGTGAGAGCTCTCGCTCCGTCCGGGCTTGGGCCCGTGTAGTCACTGGGTCTGCCTCGTTGTTGCATACTGGAGCATAGGCAGAAGTCATGGGGCCCAAATCGTTGCCCAGTAGTACTTCGGCAGGTAAATTATCCATTATGCCCACGTTCACAGCCCCCTTTCCCGCTCCCCAATCAAGATGCACTTTAGCTGTTGGAATTTTGTACACATCCCCCCCGCCACTCTAACGGCCACAGTCTGTCCGGATCGCTTGTGCTCCGGCACCAAATGACTCTGTACCAGCGTGATAGTAGCCCCTGTGTCTCTCAATCCCTCGGTAGATCACCCCTCGAGCCATACCTTCTGCCGATGGTGCTGGTGGTTATCTGAGGCAGCATATACAGGGTCCGCCTCATGAAGCGGCCCCAAATATTCCTCCATAGGGGCCTCTTGGTTAACACATAGGGCCCGGGCCGGACGATATGACCCAGAGGAGTAATTGTAATTCCTGGGTGTCTGGTGCGTATTAAGGGGGCAGCTAGCCATGAAATGCCCTGGTTGCTTGCATCGGTGGCAAGTCAGTCTGGGACGCTCAGAGCTGTTATTGGGTGGTCCTGAGTGTCGGGCGGGCCCTGCGGGCACCGGGGCTCGGAATTCAGCACGAGGGGGTGCACGGTAAACCTCTCTGGGTTCGACCCGTGCTGGAACTCGGTAGTTCGTGGGTTCGTGAAGACGGGAGTCATAATGTTCATCGGCCAATTTGGCTGCTTCTTCTAAGGTAGAAGGCCGCCTGTCTCGCAGCCATTGCTGTTCCATGCCATTATAAAAATGTTCTAAGAGAAACAATTGTAAAATTTCCTCACCAGTCACCGCTTTACTTCCGCTCATCCAGTGATTTACCGCTCTCCGCATTCGGTGTGCCCATTCCATATGGGTATTGTTAGGCTTCTTTTTCGTGCCCCGAAACTGTCGTCGATACGTGTCCAGAGTTACCGCGTACCGTTTCCCAGACAATATCGTGGGCCACTCTCTGTTGGGAATCTAGTGCAGGGCACATTGCCTTTCGAAGTCCGCCAAATATTCATCAATCCCTGTCTCGTTCTCTAGGAAGGGTCGAAATGCCGCATAGGTTATCTTGGGCCTCCCAGCATTTTCGACAGGGATGATTACCTGCGGGGCTTCAGCATTGCGGTGTGCGTTCGCTAGGTTGAGTTTGTGGGCTCGAGTCTTTCGTATATCCTCGTCCGCTTCCGCCATCAACTGCTGTACCAATTCCATGGAGGGGTTCGGCCCGTACAGTGAGAGCCTCTCCCGAACAATCCTTGTTTTTTCGTCACTAATCGTGGTCGGTGTTTCCGCCATTGTGAAGCTCTGATCCAGTTCGGTCAATTCTGCGATCAGCTCTCTCCTCGGCCGGTTGCTGGCGTACCCCCCTCTGCTTTCAAGTAAATCCTTTAGGGTTGTATGCTTCAATTTTTCGTAAGCGTTCTGTACCTCTCCTAGGAAATCCAGGAAAATCCCACCGCTGCCGCCAAATGTTACGGTTACCCTTAGTCTCGCTGAGAGATGGACCGCTTAGTAGTCTGGATCCCTATTGCTGAAGAGGGGAGAAGCTGCTTTCCATAGTATTCTATATGAGTCTCGCAAATGTAGAATAATCCCCCTTAGCTGTAGTACAGCTAGGATACCCTTCTGCCCACAAAAACGAGTCAACGCTGCGATTGAGGGTCAACCAAGAACTCAGGACTGGGATGCCCAGCCTGCTTTTTATTGAGGTTACATGCACACAGGGCACTCCCAGGGGGGAAGCATAAAATCCCCCATCACACATTTAGATAGAGAGACAATGTCCTTTGACAGGCCACAATAGGATTACAGTACTTCAGATAACAAGTTACACATAAGAAAACAATGCAGCCCATCTTATCAATTAGCAGTCTGACTCCGGAGGTGATTAGACAATGGGATTGTTTATCACTAAACTTAATTAGAGCTGAGGCCAGCAAACTTGTATTTAGAAAATAGTTTCTAAAAGCTGAAAAAAAAGTTAACTCTTTATAAAATGATACTTGTTACGGTTTTCTTGGAGCCCTTCTTAGGCGCTGGCTTGGCTGGTTCAGGCATTGCTGCTGGGAAATAAGCTCTTCACAACAAAATAACTAATGCTTCTGTAACAGATATATATATATATATATATATATATATATATATATATACTGTGTATGTATATATATATATATATATATATCTTTGAGAAAGCACCAACCGGTGTGCAACGCGTTAGATGACATAATCCCAGTCCTTGTCTTTCATACAATCGTGAGTCTGTACCTTTTTGTGACTTTTAATGTATACCGAATAAATTTTCTACATTGTTTTAAACTTACCTAAGGTGTTTGTGCATAGTGTACTACCTCAGTTCATACAACTAGTTACAAAATTGTCCTGCACAGATATACTTTTTTCATGCTCCTGGGAGTTTGTTTCTTTGTATTCATTTATTCAGAGCAGACTGCACAGTGTGGATATCCTCATTTCAGTTGTGGATCTCCGAGTGCACAAGCGGCTTCACGCTACTTGGATGACAGCGTTTAAACTCCGAAGTGAAATATAAGTCAATCAATACCATACCACTAACTAACTTTCCTTATATATATATATATATATATATATATATATTATAATAAATGCTCTAAATGACAATATTTTTATTTGGAATTTGGGAGAAATGTTCTCAGCAGTTATAGAATAAAACAAAAATTTTCATTTCACTCACACATAGTAGTCGTCATTTTGCATTGGTCTCACCCTCTAAAAATCATTGGCACATTAGACAAAGTAACCCCATCTTCCCTTTTTTCCCAGAGCGATTTATATATAACATATATAATATATATATAATATATATAAATACATTTTTGACATGTCTAAATTCAAATGCATGTCTTTAAAAATTGATGTTTCTGCATTTCTCTGCAAGCTATGTTTCCTTTCTGCTTGCAATATAGTCACCTTATACCTATTGAGCTTTGGCACAATATTATATCCTTTGTGGCTGGTGGTTGACAATCTTCAGTGATTTTGTATTCTGTATTGCTGCGTTGGAAGATGTATAACTTTAGTTGCCCTCTAGCAAGGCTTTAAACTGTTCAACAAGGAATTATGAGACATACTTGGTACCTTTGGGTATGCCTCTGATGTGAATATTGATCTGTATAGTACAGTCCTGCATATCCACAATCTTGTCTCTCCACTCATAAAGAGAGCTTTTATTTTACAAGAAAAAAATGCTGTTACATGTGGTTATTTCTAAGCAACACAATCTGCTGTGAGTTTCATAACATTCTGGTGTCGTGGCCAGCTCAGATTTGATGCCAGATTCTTCTTTAGAATGTGGGAATGTTTTGGTACATTTATTTAAAACAACAAATGCTGGCCACATTGGCTCATTCAAAATTAATGTTACATGCTTGCTGAAAAATTTGGCATTTGTTCTTTCAATTGAATGTTACATTTGCTATTTTAAATGTCATCCTTACTATTGCAAATGATACTTTTAATTTAAAGGGATATTAAGCTCAAAATTAAAAGCATGCAGCATATTAAAACATTATTGGCTAGATTACAAGTGGTGCGCTAAATTATTGCATGCCTGCAAATTGGCAAATTAGCCTGTTTGCGGGAGTGTAATAATTAGCCAGCCATTACAAGTGGCTGGTTATTGCTACCCCAAGCTCGCTGTAGCAATTAGCACTTATTAATTTAACCAGAGATCTGGGGCGCGATCCGATAAAGATCGTATGCGGGGCAAGCGAGGGAACCCCCGCCGCCCGTAGTTTCAGCTCGCAACTCTGCGTAAGTACAAATTTCTGGAGTCGCCAGTGACTTACGGCACTTTCGAAACTGCCGGCGCCTACAAAACCTGACTAAATTATTAAATCTCTCGTACTGTCTAACACGCCTCCCAAACATAGCCCGACACGTCTAACCCTCTATCCGCTATCCCCCCTCACTATCCTAACAATAAAAAATGTATTAACCCCTAAACCGCCGCTCCCGGACCCCGCCGTCACATAATAAAGTTATTAACCCCTAAACCGCCGCTCACGGACCCCGCCGCCACCTACATTATCTATATTACCCCCTAATGTGAGATCCTACAGCGCCGCCACCTACATTAACTACACCCTAATGTGAGCTCCTACCCCGCTGCCACCTACATTAACTACCCCCTAATGTGAGTCCCTTACACCGCCGCCAGCTATATTAAAATTATTAACCCCTAATTTAATCCCCCTACACCGCCGCCAGCTATATTAATTACATTAACCCCTAATTTAATCCCCCTACACGAACCAATCAGCCAATCGGATTGAACTTGAATCTGATTGGCTGATTCAATCAGCCAATCAGATTTTTCTACCTTAATTCTGATTGGCTGATAGAATCCTATCAGCCAATCGGAATTCGACGGACGCCATCTTGGATGACGTCATTTAAAGGAACCTCATTCGTCGGGAAGTCGTCGTGCCGGATGGATGTTCTGCGTCGGAGGAGCGAAGAAAGAAGATTGAAGATGCCGCTTGGAAGAAAACTTCGCCCCTATGGAGGACCTCTTCTCTGCCGCTTGATTGAAGACATTGCCAGATGGAAGACTTCTTCTTTGCTGCTTGGATGAAGACATCGCCGGATGAAGAGTTCTGCCCAGCTTGGTAAAGACAAGGTAGGGAGATCTTCAGGGGGTAGTGTTAGGTTTATTTAAGGGGGGTTTGGGTGGGTTTAGAGTAGGGATATGTGGGTGGTGGCTTGTAATATTGGGGGGTGGTATTGTGGGGGTTGTTTACAGGCAAAAGAGCTGATTTCTTTGGGGCATGCCCCGCAAAAGGCCCTTTTAAGGGCTGGTAAGGTAATTGAGCTGTTAACTTTTTTTAATTTATAATAGGGTAGGGAAATTTTTTTATTTTGGGGGGCATTATTATTTTATTAGGGGGCTTAGAATAGGTGTAATTAGCTTAAAAAAATCTTTTTTATTTTTTGTAATTTAGTGTTTTGTTTTTTTGTAATTAAGTTTAGTTTATTTAATTGTATTTTAGTTTAGATATTTGAAGTTTATTTAATTTATTGATAGTGTAGGTGTATTTGAAACTTAGATTAGGATTTATTTTACAGGTAAATTGGTAATTATTTTAACTAAGTAGCTATTAAATGGTTATTAACTATTTAATAGCTATTGTACCTAGTTAAAATAAATACCAAGTTACCTGTAAAATAAATATAAACCCTAAAATAGCTACAATGTAATTATTAATTACATTGTAGCTATCTTAGGGTTTATTTTATAGGTAAGTATTTAGATTTAAATAGGAATATTTTAATTAATAATATTAATATTAATTAGATTTATTTTAATAAGAATTTAGTTGGGGATGTTAGAATTAGATAGGGTTATTATACTTAATATATATATAATATAATAACGATATTAACTATATTAACCCTAATATAATTAGGGTTAATATAGTTAATATATATAATTTAATAACTATATTAACTATATTAACCCTAATATAATTAGGGTTAATATAGTTAATATAGCTGGCGGCGGTGTAGGGGGATTAGATTAGGGGTTAATCTATTTAATATAGGTGGCGGCGGTGTAGGGGGATTAGATTAGGGGTTAATATATTTAATATAGGTGGCGGCGGTGTAGGGGGGTCAGATTAGGGGTTAATAAATTTAATATAGGTGGCGGCGGTGTAGGGGGATTAGATTAGGGGTTAATACATTTATTATAGGTGGCGGTGGTGTAGGGGGATTTAGTTTAGATGCAAAAGAACTGATTTCTTTGTGACAAAGCCCGGCAAAAAGCCCTTTTAAGGGCTGGTAAAAGAGCTGATTTCTTTGGGGAAATGCCCCGCAAAAAGCCCTTTTAAGGGCTGGCAATAGAGCTGTTACTTTGGGGCACTGTCACGCAAAAGGCCCTTTTAAGGGCTGGTAATAGAGGTAATTACTTTAGGGGGATTAGATTAGGGGTTAATGTATTTAATATAGCTGGCGGCGGTGTAGGGGGTTTAAATTAGGGGTTAATGTAATTAATATAGCTTGCGGCGGTATAGGGGGATTAAATTAGGGGTTAATATAATTAATATAGCTGGCGGCGGGGTAGGGGGATTAAATTAGGGGTTAATGTAATTAATATAGCTGGCGGCGGGGTAGGGGGATTAAATTAGGGGTTAATGTAATTAATATAGCTGGCGGCGGTATAGGGGGATTTAATTAGGAGTTAATGTAATTAATATAGCTGGCGGCGGGGTAGGGGGATTAAATTAGGGGTTAATGTAATTAATATAGCTGGCAGCAGTATAGGGGGATTAAATTAGGGGTTAATGTAATTAATATAGCTGGCGGCGGGGTAGGGGGATTAAATTAGGGGTTAATGTAATTAATATAGCTGGCGGCGGTATAGGGGGATTAAATTAGGGGTTAATGTAATTAATATAGCTGGCGGCGGGGTAGGGGGATTAAATTAGGGTTTAATGTAATTAATATAGCTGGCGGCGGTATAGGGGGATTAAATTAGGGGTTAATGTAATTAATATAGCTGGCGGCGGGGTAGGGGGATTAAATTAGGGGTTAATGTAATTAATATAGCTGGCGGCGGTATAGGGGGAATAAATTAGGGGTTAATGTAATTAATATAGCTGGCGGCTGTGTAGGGGGATTAAATTAGGGGTAAATAATTTTAATATTGCTGGCAGCGGGGTAGGAGCTCACATTAGGGGGTAGGTAATATAGATGGTGGCGGTGTAAGGGGCTCACATTAGGGGGTAGGTAATGTAGATGGCGGCGGTGTAAGGGGCTCACATTAGTGGGTATGTAATGTAGCTGGTGATGGTGTAGGGGGATCACATTAGGGGGTTATACTTTTAATGTAGGTGGCGGCGGGGTCCAGGAGCGGCGGTTTAGGGGTTAAATACTTTATTAGGGATTGCGGCGGGGGATCGCGGTTGACAGGTAGATAGACATTGCGCATGCGTTAGGTGTTAGGTTTTATTTAGCAGATTGCGGTTGACAGGTAGATAGACATTGCGCATGCGTTAGGTGTTAGGTTTTATTTGGCAGGTAGTTTAGGGAGTTACGGGGCTCCAATAGACAGCGTAAGGCTTACTACGGCTGCATTTTGTGGCGAGGTGAAAATGGAGTAAGATTTCTCCATTTTCGCCATGTAAGTCCTTACACTGTATATTGGATACCAAACTGCGCGGGTTTGGTATACCTGCCTATGGGCCAAAAAACTACAGCCGAAGGCAGAAATATACGAGCGTAACTTCTAGGTTACGCCGTATATAGGATACCAAACCCGCGCAAAATTCTGCGTCGCCGGCTTTTGCGGGCGACGCTGCATATCGGATCGAGGCCCTGATCTCTGGTTAATTTTATAAATCTGCCCCAAATGCCCCCAGGAGTGAGTGAGTGACTTAAAAGTGCCTTTACATTGCGGTCAATGGGAGCTGTGTGTTCCCAATAAATATATATCTATATGCTTATATACATTTATGTTTATGTGTTAACCCGTTAACGCCCTTAGGACTTTCTATCCTAGCCTTTTGGGTGTACTAAAGCCAAAGGCGCTTCCCGAATGGGATCGTGGGATGGAGGGTGTGACAAGCATCATAGGCACTCCCCCCAGACACAATTGCATCATTGAAATCAGGCGATCGCATTAACTTATTTGTTTACATTAAAATTTGGTTCTGATGTAGACATAGAAGTCCAGCCATTAAGGTGTTAAAATGTGTATATACACATATCAACACATAAACACATATATATATATAATCATATACATATATATTTAATTGCTGCCATCGCTGCATGACATTACCCTCTTCGCTGGTGCCTCGTTCCGATGCCGTCTCTGACGGCATCATAACAAAGCTCCCATATGAGCTTGCATTCGCATTACAGCTAACTTGTAATACCAGCACACATTATCTGGTATCATGAAAGCGATATATAGCGCTCCACTTGTAATCTAGTCCTTAATTTGCATTTTCTACTCTTATTGATTCACAGATAGGCCAAATTATCTATTACTACAGGCTATATAGAATTTTTTAGATAAGTACAAGTCGTTTATTCATGGAGAGCTCTAAAGCAAAATCCTGAGCATTTTGCTAAAAAATGTTTTTGTCTTTTGCAAAGCCCTTTAAATAAAAATTTAAAGTGTTTAAATATTAATGCAATTGTGAACCTAACATTTATATATTGATTGTTATATATATTACTATTTTGAAATTATTTGTCTAACGCAAGAAATACTGCATTTAACCCCTTAAGGACTGGAAATTTCAAAGAAAAGCTTGCCCAAAAGACAGGAGAATTTTTGCTATCACAAAATTTAAACAGAAATAGAGCCTTGTTTTTTTTATTTACCTATCAATTATATACATTTAACTTTAAAAATTGAGAGCGCCTATATAAACAATATTAACCGTGCGAAGTTTAAGTTAGAAAAATAGAAATGACCTACCCTAGAAAAAAGGGGTAACTTATATAAAAGCTGCTATCTTACTAATTCTTCTCCAGTGCCACTCATATATCCTAAAACACCCAGATAGGAAAAACTTACTCCGCCCGTTGACTTCATTTGAATCCTTATGCAGGACTACCAACCCCACTAAGCACACCCTATCTATAGTTTATTCTTAATTGAGGGCCAAGCCTCCGGGTCACACCCCTTATTTCATAAACCGTTGATCCGAGGACCTAAATGTAGAAATATCGCAATTTGACATGTCCCGAATCTTCTCTAACGTAACCAGAGTATCTTCCTCTAGCAAGTTTGTCGAGACCAACCTAAAAATTATCCAAAGATGGTATTGGACCCCCTCAAGACTAAACAAATTATTTGCTTCCACCAATGATAGATGTTGGAGATGTGAAAAATCATTGGGCACCATGGGCCATATTTGGTGGTCTTGTCCCCCCATAAAAGCTTGTTGGGAAAAAGTTATTAAGGCCACTTCAAAGATGATAGAAGTTGAATTACCTTCCGACCCCACGCTATGGCTACTCAATAATTTACCACATAAACCTCCAACCTATAAAAAGAAATTAATTTTCATAGCTAGTAACAGTAATAAATCCCTTTTAGCTCAAAAGTGGAGAAGCAAAGAGATGCCTACAATGGCCATCTGGCACCAAAAATTTCACTGTTTTCTAGAGCTAGAAGAATACGCCTATATGCTCCATAAGCTAGAGCCCATTTATAAACAATTGAAAGTAACTTGGGAAACTTTTATAGCTGAAGAGTTTCAATACCACTCAGACTCGATCACACAATCCTAAAAAATAGGACAGAGCACAAGACCATATTCTCCTTGATTTTCAGACTCATTTGTAACTTGTTTGTTGTTAGTATTGTTAATTTGGTTACATAAATGTAAACACACTAAGATGCTTGTTGCTTGTCAGCGGCTTCTCACATCTACTAGTAGTACCATGTATGTATTATTTTGCTCAACTTGTAATGCCACATCTGATTTTTACAAATAAAGCTGCTTTGAAACAAAAAAAAAAAACACTGCTATCTTACTGATAAAGGTACAATAAAGGTAAATATAGACAGCCCCAAATATATAAGTATTGAAATTGATTTTAAAATATTATAAAATGTCACAACACTAGGCTTAATATAACATTACCAATAGTGATAAAGAAAATAAAGCCTTTAATTCCCACTACGCGTTTCAGGGCTGCTCCCCTTCCTCAGGTGAAACTGGATTTTTAAAATCAGCTTTGGTATATTCAGAATTTTATTTCTGTGTTTTGTACTCTCATGTGGGTCCTCACATGCTATCATTGGAGACAGCATCCATCCACCTGGGGCACAGATTCATCAGGGACTGCCAATCTCTGTATGCACCATGAAAAACAATAGAATCCAGCCTCTTGTCAAAAAAATAATAAAACTTCTTGCTATTGCTTCCACATCATGGGACAAAGGAAAACGTTTCAAGCCCTATTTTTCAAGTGCTGTGATTACCTTTATCCAGAAGCATTTTGGGTAATGTTCATTTTACCTGTGTAATCCTAGAGTAATCCTTTAGCAACAATATATATATATATATATATATATATATATATATATACTGGCTGTCACCTTAGCGCTTGGAAATTATACCACCCAAAGCATGTAGTTAATAAGGGGAATTGAATATATCAACAAAATGTAATCAATACAAAACATATACGGACAGATTCAATATTGAAAATAGTAATGGTAATAAACCTCAATGTATAAAAGTCCAATATGGTGGACACATGTAAACAAAGGAGTCCAATCAGTGGAAATAATGTCAATTACACTAAGCACTGGTGGAGGAAAACTTGGTAGGAATCCGTTTAACGACAGTGAAGAGGTGTGGAGTATGAAACCCCTATAGGGGTCTACTTACGAGAATGGACCTCAATCTTATGAGGTAAGTCAAAGGCAGGCAAGTGGGCTGTACAGATCCTAGTGGATCTCTGTGCACATCTAGTCCTTGTGGTGGAGAGTCTGGATTTTATGCGGTTAGCCAAATGCTGTGAGCCAAATACTGCAGAGCAGACTGGTGGGCTTGAGCCAAATCCCTAAAAATGTCAGGTAGCTTGCTGCTTGTGCCTCAGTCAGTCGAGGGGTAAACTCTCATATGGAGTATATAGGGAACAGAGCATACACAAAGTGATAGTGCAACACCGTTTTATTCAATAAAATCGGTTAAACACACAGAATAAAACCTCAATGTAATGAGGTAACAAATCAGCCTGTCACACCAAGGTGAATACCAGACAGTGAGTCCAGGGTAATCTCCGATGGCCACCGGAGTTACTGTTGACAGTGGGAATTAAACAGCGGGTGCTCCAAACAGGAGAGCTGGAAGTGGCAAAAGGGATTATACTGAATGAACATGAATATACCTTACACATTTTGAAGGATTTATTTATTTCAACCTTCTTCATCAGAGGCAGTAATGCTGTTTGAGGGATTCATGTGTCTTTTAAAGCTAAATGTTGACACGCCCCTAATGCTTGGACTGCCGTGATTGCTTTGGCATCACGAAACTACATCACATGAGAGAGACTGTTCATGTGGGGTAAATAGAATTAAATTGTATTAGAAAAAGACAAAAAGTTAAATTAATTTCATAACAAGTAAAAACATATTTCTAAAAGGCTTATTAAAGAATCAAATGAGAAGATTCTATCCTTGTGTTGGAATTAGGAAGCCGATATCCAATCTCTCCTGTTAGAATATTGGGTCCCGTGTGAGAAGCTGATTGTAAGAGGATACATAATTTCAAAAGCTGACTTAATCAAAGGAGTACATATATATACTAGGTCAAACCCTGAATGAAAAGGACTAAGAGATGTTAAGGTTAATAAGAGACATAATACATAACAAGCACAAGTTTGCTAAAACACTTAGATAGAAATGCTAAAATACAAACTGAGTAGGCATAGTAAGTAAAACACGTGTGATAAAGTTATTAAAAACACCAGTATAAAAAACTGCTATAAAAACTGGTGCTAAATGTGCGTAAACATACAACTAGTTGCCAGTATATTAGGACAAAATAGAGGACAATAAAAAACACACCAAACCAACAAAAAATATAATAGGATGTTCCAATACTAATATGGGTAAAGCTACATCATATTACTAATTAAAACTGTAATACGATAGTTATATGGTTAAGAGTACTGATATGCAATGTAGACATAATAGGAAATAGTAGGAACAAAGTTTCTTAGTTGATTCACTTAAGAAGAACTAAACTCATATATACTATTGGTAGCAAGCAAATTTAGAAATATATGCTATCAGAGTCATATAGTTGTACAGCGTCAAGTCAAATTTGGCTGAGTATCCTAAAAAGCTATTTATTGTCTCTAGGAGTTCTTGCCATTTTAAATAGTAGTCCAATAGTAGTTGTGACTAATTTATATCAGCCAATAAAGTACAGATAAAATACAGATAAAACACCAACTTTTATATAAGCAGTTAAATAGTTAAATAAGGAATGCGGCCAGGTCTATATCTTTGTTATTTCCATAAGGAACTAAGGACCCCATTTTGTGAATCCAGTAAGATTCTCTTTGTCTTAAAGCCACAGTTCTACTCCATCCCCTCTTGTTTGGTGTTACTATTGCTAGTATTGTTCCTTTCAGGCACTGGGGGTCTTGATTATGAAAATTTCTGTAATGTAGAGACAGGTTATGTGATTTCAGGCCTTGTTTAATATTGGTGATATGTTCAAGAAGTCTCACCTTATACGGGCGGGTAGTGCACCCGATATATTGGAGGTTGCAACTACATCTACATTGTAATAGATACACAGCAAAGTCTGATTTGCAATTGCAAAGGGTAGTGATTTCACACATAAACTCATTACTAGTTGATGTTACTTGTTTAGTGGGTTTCTTATTTAGGTGATGTTCACAAGCTACACAATTAGCCCTATTGCCCTTGAAGAAGCCTATACTCTGTGTTTCTAGCCAGATGATCTTCCATTCATCTCGTAATTGACTGGGTGCTAATAAATTCTTTTGATTTTAATTTTTTTGAAAGATTACTTGAGGTCCTGAGGAGCTAACACTTTTTATAGTTCGTCTTTTTCCAATATATGCCAATGTTTTCTAATTATGGCTTTGATCTCTCTGGCACCTTCATTATAGGTTGGCACAAAATTTATCCCCTCTTGTCTCTCTCTTTTCTTGTGATTTCTAATTTTTTTAAAAAAATCCTCTCGGTTGCCGGCCTTTGCTTTTTCATATGCTTCTTTTATGTTTTTCGCATTATAGCCTTTCTCCAGGAATCTGTTGGTCAGTATATCTGATTCACTTTCAAAGTCTTCCAATTTTCTACAATTCCTGCGTATCCACTGGAATTGGCCAAATGGAATATTCTTCATCCAGTTGGGGTGATGGCAACTTTTGGCATGAAAATAACCGTTTCTATCTGTTTCTTTTTTATACAATTTGGTTATAACTTTATACAACAATACAATTAAACTGCGCACAGACACGTACAAATGATATATAAAGGCTATAAAATAATTTGTAACTGGGGGCGGAGCCAAGCCACGCAGGCTGATGGCGGTGTTTTAGGAGAGCTCCTCAACCCTCAAGTAGTACAATATGCATATCTAATCTAATTTGGACTCCCAAACCTATACTATTTTATACCTGGGAATGCTAAACCCACATCCAATCCCTGACATATCCTAAAGCTGAATCTCAGAAGACTCCAATCGACTGCAAAAACGGACGCCAGCAGTGCAGGAGACCTGGTTCTCTTTCACACTGCGGCGGAGAATCTGGAGTGGCAGAACGGATACCTAATCTTCCCCCAATGAACATACTATAAGGACCAAGAAGACGAGATCGCCACCCGACTGCCAAACCCAGCAGCGGTAAGCCCAGGCGTCTAACAAGCCACTCAGGGCAAGCCAGTAAACTTCTTACCTTGCCGCACGGCGGCTGCAACTGCAAGGCCTTAGTGCGCACCAACCTATATTGCCCGCACACACGCACATGATAACGGCCGAATAGTCCATCGGTCATCATCTGACTCCCACACACAAAAGTTAACGCTTCTTACCGCACAGTGAGATTAAAGTGACAGAAGCCTGCACACACCTTACTGAATCGTCTCATGAGGGTAATGAACACCCCCCGGGCCATTTTGGTAGTGGAACACACTAGGGTGTAATCAGCAGCCACAGGCAATCTGCTACCACAGATCTATCACACACAATAATTAAAACGAAAATAATATAAAATAAAAAGAGGAAAAAAGAAAGAAGGAAGAAGGAGAGAGGGGAAAGATTAAAAAAGGGGAAAAGAGGATAGGAACAAGAGGGGCAAGAAGAGACAGGAAAAGAAAAAAGAGAGAGCCCTGACATAACCTGGTCTTTTTGAGTCACTTTACACTTAACACCAGCATTAACAGCAAATGCAGATTGATAGTGAATAGACCATATTGAACTTTATCTAAAGACCACAGGAGCTAGAAATCTTCCTCTCAGCTTCATAAGTAATACTGTTAAGATATAGAGATCATTACATCTGGGAAGGGGCTGATAGGGGTGTCTCTCTTCTACACTTTATTCTGCAGACACACAAAAAAAAAATAATAAATAATAAAAAAAAATAATCATAAAAAAATAATAATAAATAAATAAACAAAAAAAAAAACAACAATAATCAAAAAGAATAAAAAAGAACAAAAACAAAAACAAAAAAAAAACATAAAAAAAAAATATATTAAAGGGGGGCGGCTGTTGATCCTCTGGCACCCCACGCCTTGACACTTTACATCCTCTTTTTCAGCAACTCTTTGCACATTGTGGTACTGGGAAAGTAATGACTCCTCTGTTAATCTGAAATTGTTGTGGACTCTCTGACACGGCAGTAAGAGAGCTGAGTGATGCCTTGCAAAAAACAAAACAAGGCTGATAAGAATACCCCAGTACGCACGCTCAGCAAATACCTAAAGCAAGTTGAACAACTACCCCTACCCCCTACGGACAACATGGAAGCACCCCAGCGAGATCACAATACACAGGCCATGGCCCTAGAAGCGCAAGGACAACATATAATCACAAAGGAGGATCTTCGGCATCTTTCTTCTAAAGAAGATATCAGAAATGCTGTCCAGGAGATGCGCAATCTGTTTAATGATCTGAGAAGAGACATTTCAGTTTTAGACACTAGGCTCTCCCAAGTAGAAGCCAAGCAGCAAGAGCACTCCACATCTGTTGAATCAATGAGCTCTGATATTAGGGGCAATTCAGAAATAATACAGCAACTGTCAAACAAAATTGAAGATCTAGACAACAGGGGTCGACAGAACAATTTACGTTTCAGAGGAATATCAGAAACCGTAC
The DNA here is from genome assembly GCF_027579735.1 of Bombina bombina. NCBI lineage: Eukaryota > Metazoa > Chordata > Amphibia > Anura > Bombinatoridae > Bombina > Bombina bombina. The sequence continues at coordinate 647,468,138 of NC_069499.1, read as the reverse complement.
ACCCCCCTGCCATTGACGGATACCTCCAGAGCTTGTTCCGCACCCTGAAAGACTCTCCCTCCTCACCGGATATATTATTAGAGCGCGCCCACAGAGCGCTTAGGGCCAAGCCTCCACCTAAGGCCCCCCCCAGAGATATCATCGTCCGCTTCCTAAACTACAAGGATAAGGAGGAGATTCTCAGATGTGCCCGACTCAAGCATCCAGTCCATCACGCAGGAGAGGAATTACAAATCTTTTCTGACCTCTCTCCCACCACTCTACAGAAAAGAAGAGACCTAGGCCACATCACAGCCAAACTGAGGGCTCACAAAGTTCAATATCGATGGGGTTTCCCGGTATCTATTATTGCCACCCACCAGAACAAGACAACAGTGTTCCTTCCAGGATCAGATAAAAAGATGTTCCTTGCGGGACTTTCCATTGATTCAGCTCGGCTGCATCAGGACCCTTCCCTCGAGACATCTCATCTAAGCACCTGAAACTTCAACTATAGACTCAGACTGCTGCAGACCTAAAGACTCTGAGGCATTAGCCTTAAATGCATGTTACAGTATCCTTTGCAGTTTTGAATGTTATAATGTTAATTAAGGAGCCCGCTTTGGACTCACAAATTTGGTTGGCTTTGTGTTGATGGGATACAGGAGAGGTAAAGTTGCATATAACATTGCGAGAGCCCACAATCTCCAGCTCCCTATAAGAAATGGGAGGCTGACCACTTAATGACCCACCGTAGGCCCGATATATCACACCTCGCCTGCAGCCTGAATTGGGGTGCCCAATGGGATTCACGGCCACCCCCAGCACTGCATAATTTACTCAATGTGCAGTGGAGCTCTTACATAGATTTAGAGACCCATAAAGGCAGCCAAGTTAGCCCGGTCAGCAAGTGAGGTCTCCTCTGCTGGCGTAGATGTACCCTCCCTTCCAAACGCCTCCTCTAGCCTTGGGTGTCTTTCTACCATGATTCTCACAACAATGTTTCATATACAGACCACCAATTTGCGGAACATAAATTCTACACTCAACTAACCTAATTACCTAACTAGAACCTCCCCTAGTCCCCCACGCGAATGGTCTTTGCATTAATTATCATCCCCGCCCTATACCCACTCTTTGCCTTGTCCCTTCCACTCCACCCCCTTTCAAACCCCTCTATACCCACTTCCCCCTCCCAACCCTCCAACCCTCCCCTCCCCATCGGACAAATGTTACTAGCCAGTCCTTAACACTCCCAGGAAAAAGAAGGGGAAAAAAAAGGAAAAAAAAAAAAAAAAAAAAAAAGAAGACACCAATACCTTTACGAGTTCAGAAATTATTTTATAATTATTTTATTCTGTATTTGTACTAGCTTTGGGGTTACTACCCCGTTTAAACTGTTATTCTTGTACTCAATTGTTCTTTACTTGCTGACACATCTTTGGGAATTGAGGAGTTAGCTTGTTACATATTGTGTACTTCTCGGCCCAATTACATACACCGGACCCTTCTCCATATCTGCTAACCTCCAACTTTCTTGCTTTCTCTTTCTAGGCTTCTCTAGCTACCTTCTCTCTAAGTCTTACCCACATTATCCCCCTCTCTTAACCCCTTCCCCCCCTTTTTTTTTTTTTTTCTTCCAGAATGAATCAACGATCCAGCAGGTTCGGATCACACAATCTAACGTTGACTACTGTCAATGCCAAAGGACTGAACAATCCAGGTAAGCGGTCCATTGCCTTTAGAGCACTAAAAAACTTATACAGCCATGTGCTGTTTTTCCAAGAAACACATTTTCGGAAAGGGAAGGAACAGAAATGGTTCATCTCACAATACCCCACAGCTTATTTTGCCTCGGGGCAAACAAAAAAAGGAGGTGTAGGTATCTTGATTCACCACTCCCTACCTTTAAAAATCACAAATATTGAAAAAGACCCAGAAGGCAGATACCTGATAGTGGTGGGAACACTATACGAACATCCAATCACCTTAGCTACCTTGTACTGCCCAAACACCGAACAACACATCTTGGTGACTAGGGTTTCAAAGCTTCTCCTGGACTTAGCGAAAGGCACAATCTTCCTCTCAGGGGATTTTAATCTTACTATGGACGCACAGCTAGACACATCAAATGGCACCACTAGCACTACCCCCAAGGTACTTAAATCTGTAAAAAACTCGATTTTGAATGTCCAACTTCACGACATTTGGCGTACACTACACCCATTTTAAAAAGACTTCACATATTTCTCGCCACCACATACCAAGTACTCTCGAATAGACTACTTTTACACTGACTCAAACGGTCTTGACATGGTTACCGGGTGTTCTATTGGTCCTATAACTTGGTCAGATCATGCCCCAGTCACATGCACAGTACAATGGCCTGACCTTCCACCTACGTCCTACATTTGGAGACTAGACGACTCTTTACTGAATGACCCTATCATTAAATTAGACATTCAAAAGGCACTTGAAGAGTATTTCACCCATAATAATCCTCAGCACACATCAATTACAAATGTTTGGGAAGCACACAAATGTGTCATCAGGGGTGAATTCCTTAAACATAAGGCACGCCTTACCAAACAATATAGACTAAAACATTCACAATTATTACAAACTACAACACAACTTGAAGAGTCACACAAAAAAAACCCACTAGACACAATCACCAAGATCAACTTAGACACTGCCAAAAAAGAACTTAACACACATCTCATGGAAGCTTACCAACGCAAGTACCTACATACGAAACAACAATATTACGAAGGAGGCAATAAACCTGGAAAGCTGTTGGCTAGGGCGACTCGTAGGAAACAATTAAAAACACATGTACATCACATATTAACCCCAAACGGAACAGTGATAACAGGCAGTAAACAGATAGCTAACTCCTTTCACTCCTACTACCAAACACTCTATAACCTAAACCAGTCCCCGACTGCATCAGATTCCTTAGGAGACCTGCCTAACAAGGAACTAATGATAGATCAGTATATAGCCACTCTAAAACTACCTCAACTGGACCCAAAACAAAGAGACACCTTGGACTCCAACATCACTATAGCTGAGCTCAAGCAAGCCATCAAAGACTTCCCCAGTGGTAAAAGCCCAGGACCAGACGGTTTATCCTTAAAATATTACAAATTTTTTGGCGACACATTAGGACCCATGATGACTCAACTCTTTAATAATCTGACAGAAACACCATCACTCCCTAACACAATGCTAGAAGCACATATAGCTGTCATACCCAAACCAGGCAAGCCACCCAATGCCCCAGCAAATTTTAGACCCATATCCTTGCTAAATCTGGATATCAAGATCTTAGCCAAAATACTAGCGAATCGTCTCAACAAATACCTTGCAGGACTTGTTTCCACTGACCAAGTAGGTTTTATATCGGCGAGGGAAGCACGAGATAATACCAATAAGGTAATCCAGATCCTGAATTATGCCCAAATTGAAGGAGTGCCTATGGCACTTTTTTCGACGGACACGGAGAAGGCCTTCGACCGGGTCGACTGGCTTTTTCTGCGTCGGGTTATGAAGGCCATGAACTTTGGTGATTCATTCCTCAATATGACCTTTGCTCTTTACTCGGCTCCCAATGCCCAGATTAGAATTAACGGCACGCTATCAAATACCTTTACTATATCAAATGGGACCAGACAAGGGTGTCCGCTATCACCTTTGCTCTTTGCTCTCTCGATTGAGACATTAGCTCAGAAGGTACGACTTAACCCTAAAATCAAAGGAGTCCGGATTGGAGATGTGGAACATAAACAAGCGTTATACGCGGATGATGTTCTTTACACCCTCTCCAATATCGATTCGTCAGTACCAGAGCTCCTCACGGAACTCGCCGCATATGGAAAACTCTCCAACTTCCACTTAAATCTTTCAAAATCTCCGACTGAGCATGTCCAATTATTAGCAACAAATTATGGGGTCCCAATAGCAGTTAACAAACTGAAATATTTAGGTATCTATCTATCTGCAAAATCTTCCGACCTGTTTAAAAATAACTACCTTACCCTCCGGAGAGAAATAATCAATGACCTATCCTCTTGGAGGAATAAACCGTTATCTTGGCTGGGAAAGATTGGCCTAATCAAAATGAATATCCTGCCCCGAATTCTTTATATAATGCAAACCGTGCCAATCATCCTACCAGCAGACTATCTCCCCCATTTACAAAAATAACTAGAACGGTTTATCTGGACAGGTGTTAAACCGAGAATACCTAGAAGGACATTATACCTTTCTAGAGACAGGGGAGGATTGGGGTTTCCCGACTTGACATTATACAGAAGGGCCATATTTTTGCAGAAGCTTACAGAATGGGCGCATAACACAGTGGGTCAAAATAGATGGTCAAATTCTCCATCTAAATAACATTGCCACACTAGCCTGGATCCCAGCAACAAAACGTCCCAAATTGCTTCACAAATATCATTTAATGACAGCAACACTCCTTGAATGGGATAGACTAATATCCAACAGCACACATATTTCCACTATCCTCTCACCACTCTGATCCTCGAGAATCCTGAGCTTCCTTACTATGATTTAGGTTGGCGCATGTGTTCTCCTCATAGCTTGAGACAGGGCACACTACACTTTGCACTAGTAGAAGGCAGATTACGCACACAACAAGAGATGTTAGAAATACATGGGAACATATTTTCATCTTGGCTAAGGTATCATCAATTATCACATTTCTTAACGCACCACAAAAACAGAATTGAATTCCTTAGAGACCTCACTCCTTTCGAAACTCTGTGCACCGGGATCACTCCACCAAAAAGATTGATCTCAAAAATATATAAACTGCTACTCATCCCCCCAGACACACAATTACCGACATACATTAGAAAATGGAACAGGGACTTCAATAACACATTTGAGGAAGAAGATTGGCTTAAGTCATTTAGACTGATTAGGCGATCTTCGGTGTCGGCCACTGTCCAGGAAATACAACTTAAGTTATTAACCAGATGGTACTACACACCCGCCAGACTCCATCGGTTCTTCCCGGCGGCCTCTTCCTTATGCTGGAGGGGATGTGGTGAGATAGGTACGCTCATCCACATATGGTGGGCTTGCCCCAAACTGACAAATTACTGGGCGACTGTCATAAGAGAAATGGCTAACAAGATCAACACACACATTCCAGTCATACCCGAGACAATACTGTTTCTATGCTTCCCCGACACTCTGAACAAGCACGAGCGGGCCCTTCTCCTGATCATGCTCACAGGAGCAAAAAGGCTCATACCAAGACACTGGAAATCGGGGAGGGTGCCCACTCTTGCTGAATGGTTCTCAGCCGTAGATGAGCTTCTTGCTCTGGAAAGGCTACATTACTACAAAAGCAACCAATTAGAGCAGCACGACATGATGCTGTCTGCTTGGAATCCCACTCCTGCACAAGCCACATAGCCAGCGATTCTTACAAAATAGAAATAATACCCATATAATCACGATCATTTTTTTTTTTCCTCCCCCTCTCCTCTCCCCCACCCTTTCATTCCTCCCCCTTCCCCTCTTCTTCTTCCTCACCCACTCTCTTCAGATTACTTCTTCCTCTGCCCATAGGCACACTACTTCTCTCTCCTTCTTCCGGTGTATGCATGATGTTTAAACTTGAACATTCTGTTTATATATATGTTTGTTAAAAAATATGCTGAAAAGTCAAGCTTTGCTTAAAAGAGACTACTGTATTGGTACCCAAGTGACTCATTCTTCATGTTCAAAAGGGCAGTTTAAAGCCCCACGGACCTCAAGAGGGGAACCCCCTCATGTCAAGCCTAAGAGTTGGACAGTATCACTCAGTAAAAAGAAAGACTTTATTTTTATCCCACATGGGTACTCATTTCCTCGAAATTGTATGTTCCAAAAATGGCTCTATTTTTGAAATGTATGTTTGAATTCACAATAAAGCTTGTTTTAAAAAAAAATAAAAAAATTGTAACTATATACTATCAATTATAATATTTAAATAGAAATAGAAATATAAAACCTTGAGGTACTTTAATACATTGTTATAAAATCAAAAGTTATACCAATAATAATAATGGTGGTTATACTATTAAAGATCTTAGTACCAATTTCACTTATAATGATAAGAATAATGGTAATAGCGATAATAGTAGTAAAAATAAATAAAAGCCCACTTTGTTAACTCACATTCATGACTCTGGGAATATTGGTAGATACTTTATGGGTAGAGCCAAAGCTCCTATAGACTGAATAACTTCTCCCTTAGTGACAAATCTTTGGTGCAGCTTCCACATTCACTGAGCACAAAAGGGTGCTCAGGCTTTAAGTACACTGAAAGATAAGAACACAAAAGCGCATCTATGATTCAAGATAAAAACATATATAACTTTAATTAGTGCACACAATCTATTGCACTTACAAGAGATAAAACAAATAAATGCCATGCTAAAAGCCTTGGTACACTCTTTCAAAGAGTTCAGCTCCACATGAATCAGCAGGTAGCAACCACTGCTCCACTTGTGTCTCTGTATACCAATTGGCAAGTTCGTAAAAACGTTGTAAAATCCTCCTTTTAAAGTGCCTAAGCTCGCCTCACATCGCCGCCGCAGACCTGAATACGTTCGCCAAAGTTATCAAAAAAGCTGTCAAAAAGCCGCGCACCAAGTTATCACTCATCCGATCTCGCTGCTCTTCAGCTTTTTTACAGCTTTATTGATAAGCTGTCACTAAGCACCCACACTAAACTACACTGTTCTACCCCCTATACCGGCGCCCCCGGAGCACCCCGCAACTAAATAAAGTTATTAACCCCTAAACCGCCGCTCCTAGACCCCGCCACAACTATAATAAATGTATTAACCCCTAAACCACCGCTCCCGGACCCCGCCGCCACCTACATAATACCTATTAACCCCTATCCTGCCCCCCCTATACCGCCACCACCTATAATAACTTTATTAACCCATATCCTGCGGATCCCGTACCCCACCGCAAATAAATAAATTGTTTAACCCCTAAACCATTGCTCCCGGACCCTATATTAAACTTATTAACTCCTAATCTACCCCCCTATACCTTCGCCACCTACAATAAATTTATCAACCCCTATCCTGCCCCCCTATACCGCCACAACCTATAATAAAATTATTAACTCCTAAACCTAAGTCTAACCCTAACCCTAACACCCCTCTAACTTAAATATTAATTAAATAAATCTAAATAAATTTACTATTATTAACTAAATTATTCCTAGTTAAAACTAAATACTTACCTATAAAATAAACCTAAATATAGCTACTATGTAATTAATAATTATATTGTAGCTATTTTAGGATTTATTTTTATTTTACAGGCAAATTTAAATTTATTTTAACTAGGTAGAATAGCTATTATATAGTTATTAACTATTTAATAGCTACCTAGATAAAATAAAGTCAAATTTACCTGTAAAATAAAAACTAACCTAAGTTACAATTACACCTAACACTACACTATCATTAAATAAATTATTCCTATTTAAAAATAAATATTTACCTGTAAAATAAAACCCTAACGGCTAGATTTAGGCCTAGATTTGGAGTTTGGCGGTAGCCGTGAAAACCAGCGTTAGAGGCTCCTAGCACTGGTTTTAGGCTACCGCCGGTATTTGGAGTCAGTCAAAAAAGGGTCTAACGCTCACTTTGCAGCCGCGACTTTTCCATACCGCAGATCCCCTTACGTCAATTGCGTATCCTATCAGCCAATCAGAATCAAGTTCAATCCGATTGGCTGATCCAATCAGCCAATCGGATTGAACTTGATTCTGATTGGCTGATTCCATCAGCCAATCAGAATATTCCTACCTTAATTCCGATTGGCTGATAGAATCCTATCAGCCAATCGGAATTCGAGAGACGCCATCTTGGATGATGTCATTTAAAGGAACCGTCATTCGGCGAGTAGACATCAGGAGAAGAGGATGTTCCGCGTCGGATGGAAGATGATGGCTCCCGAAGAAAGAAGATTGAAGATGCCGTTGATAGAAGACTTCAGCCGGATCATGGACCTCTTCAGCTCCCGCTTGGATGAAGACTTCAGCCAGATCATGGACCTCTTCAGCTCCCGCTTGGATGAAGACTTCAGCCGGATCATGGACCTCTTCAGCTCCCGCTTGGATGATGACTTCAGCCGGATCATGGACCTCTTCAGCCCCCCGCTTGGGCTTGGATCAGGACATCAGAGGAGCTCTTCTGGATCGATCGGTGAACCTGGTATGGTGAAGATAAGGTAGGAAGATCTTCAGGGGCTTAGTGTTAGGTTTATTTAAGGGGGGTTTGGGTTAAATTAGGGGTATGTGGGTTGTAATGTTGGGGGGGGGGTATTGTATGTGTTTTTTTTACAGGCAAAAGAGCTGAATTCTTTGGGGCATGCCCCGCAAAGGGCCCTGTTCAGGGCTGGTAAGGTAAAAGAGCTTTGAACTTTAGTAATTTAGAATAGGGTAGGGCATTTATTTATTTTGGGGGTCTTTGTTATTTTATTAGGGGGCTTAGAGTAGGTGTAATTAGTTTAAAATTGTTGTAATATTTTTCTGATGTTTGTAAATATTTTTTTATTTTTTGTAACTTAGTTCTTTTTTATTTTTTGTACTTTAGTTAGTTTATTTCATTGTATTTATTTGTAGATATTGTATTTAATTAATGTATTGATAGTGTAGTGTTAGGTTTAATTGTAGGTAATTGTAGGTATTTTATTTAATTTATTTATTGATAGTGTAGTGTTAGGTTTAATTGTAACTTAGGTTAGGATTTATTTTACAGGTAATTTTGTAATTATTTAAACTATTTTAGCTATTGTACCTGGTTAAAATAAATACAAAGTTACCTGTAAAATAAATATAAATCCTAAAATAGCTATAATATAAATATAATTTATATTGTAGCTATATTAGGATTTATTTTACAGGTAAGTATTTAGCTTTAAATAGGAATAATTTATTTAATAAGAGTTAATTAATTTCGTTAGATGTAAATTATATTTAACTTAGGGGGGTGTTAGTGTTAGGGTTAGACTTAGCTTTAGGGGTTAATACATTTATTAGAATAGCGGTGAGCTCCAGTCGGCAGATTAGGGGTTAATGTTTGAAGTTAGGTGTCGGCGATGTTAGGGAGGGCAGATTAGGGGTTAATACTATTTATTATAGGCTTAGTGAGGCAGATTAGGGGTTAATAACTTTATTATAATAGCGGTGCGGTCCGCTCGGCAGATTAGGGGTTAATAAGTGTAGGCAGGTGGAGGCGACGTTGTGGGGGGCAGATTTGGGGTTAATAAATATAATATAGGGGTCGGCGGTGTTAGGGGCAGCAGATTAGGGGTACATAAGGATAACGTAAGTAGCGGCGCTTTGCGGACGGCAGATTAGGGGTTAATTATTGTAGGTAGCTGGCGGCAACGTTGTGGGGGGCAGGTTAGGGGTTAATAAATATAATATAGGGGTCGGCGGTGTTAGGGGCAGCAGATTAGGGGTACATAAGTATAACGTAGGTGGCGGTCGGCAGATTAGGGTTTAAAAAAATGTAATTGAGTGGCGGCGATGTGGGGGGACCTCGGTTTAGGGGTACATAGGTAGTTTATGGGTGTTAGTGTACTTTAGAGCACAGTAGTTAAGAGCTTTATAAACCGGCGTTAGCCCAGAAAGCTCTTAACTACTGACTTTTTTCTGCGGCTGGAGTTTTGTCGTCAGATTTCTAACGCTCACTTCAGCCACGACTCTAAATACCGGAGTTAGAAAGATCCCATTGAAAAGATAGGATACGCAATTGACGTAAGGGGATCTGCGGTATGGAAAAGTCGTGGCTGAAAAGTGAGCGTTAGACCCTTTTTTGACTGACTCCAAATACCGGCGGTACCCTAAAACCAGCGTTAGGAGCCTCTAACGCTGGTTTTCACGGCTACCGCCAAACTCCAAATCTAGACCTTAGTTTTTTTATTTTTGTACTTTAGTTAGTTTATTTATTTGTATTTAATTGTAGGTATTTGTAGTTAATTAATTTAATTTATTTAATGATAGTGTAGTGTTAGGTTTAATTGTAACATAGGTTAGGATCCCCTTACGTAAATTGCGTATCCTATCTTTTCAATGGGATCTTTCTAACTCCGGTCGTGTCTGTGAGCGTTAGAATTCTAACGACAAAACTCCAGCCGCAGAACAAAGTCAGTAGTTAAGAGCTTTCTAGGCTAACGCCGGTTCATAAAGCTCTTAACTACTGTGCTCTAAAGTACACTAACACCCATAAACTACCTATTTACCCCTAAACCGAGGCCCCCCCACATCACCGACACTCGATTACATTTTTTTAACCCCTAATCTGCCGACCGCCACCTACGTTATACTTATGTACCCCTAATATGCTGCCCCTAACACCGCCGACCCCTATATTATATTTATTAACCCCTAACCTGCCCCCCACAACGTCGCAGCCAGCTACCTACACTTATTAACCCCTAATCTGCCGTCCGCACGCCGCCGCCAGCTACATTATAGCTATGTACCCCTAATCTGCTGCCCCTAACACCGCCGACCCCTATATTATATTTATTAACCCCTAATCTGCCCTCCCTAACATCGCCGACACCTAACTTCAATTATTAACCCCTAATCTGCTGACCGAATCTCGCCGCTATTCTAATAAATGTATTAACCCCTAAAGCTAAGTCTAACCCTAACACTAACACCCCCCTAAGTTAAATATAATTTAAATCTAACGAAATAAATTAACTCTTATTAAATAAATTATTCCTATTTAAAGCTAAATACTTACCTGTAAAATAAATCCTAATATAGCTACAGTATAAATTATAATTATATTATAGCTATTTTAGGATTTATATTTATTTTACAGGTAACTTTGTATTTATTTTAACCAGGTACAATAGCTATTAAATAGTTAAGAACTATTTAATAGCTAAAATAGTTAAAATAATTACAAAATTACCTGTAAAATAAATCCTAACCTAAGTTACAATTAAACCTAACACTACACTATCAATACATTAATTAAATACAATACCTACAAATAACTACAATGAAATAAACTAATTAAAGTACAAAAAAGAAAAAAGAACTAAGTTACAAAAAATAAAAAAATATTTACAAACATAAGAAAAATATTACAACAATTTTAAACTAATTACACCTACTCTAAGCCCCCTAATAAAATAACAAAGCCCCCCAAAATAAAAAAATGCCCTACCCTATTCTAAATTACTAAAGTTCAAAGCTCTTTTACCTTACCAGCCCTGAACAGGGCCCTTTGCGGGGCATGCCTCAAGAAATTCAGCTCTTTTGCCTGTAAAAAAACACATACAATACCCCCCCAACATTACAACCCACCACCAATATACCCCTAATCTAACCCAAACCCCCCTTAAATAAACCTAACACTAAGCCCCTGAAGATCTTCCTACCTTATCTTCACCATACCAGGTATCACCAATCCGTCCTGGCTCCGATATCTTCATCTAAGGCCAAGCGGGGGCTAGACATCCATCATCCGACGGCTGAAGAAGTCCAGAAGAGGCTCCAAAGTCTTCATCCTATCCGGGAAGAAGAGTAGATCCGGACCAGCATCCATCTTCTTCCAAGCGGCATCTTCTATCTTCATCCAATGAGGACCGGCTCCATCTTGAAGACCTCCACCGCGGACCCATCTTCTTCTTCCGACGACTTCCCGACGAATGACGGTTCCTTTAAGGGACGTCATCCAAGATGGCGTCCCTCGAATTCCGATTGGCTGATAGGATTCTATCAGCCAATCGGAATTAAGGTAGGAATATTCTGATTGGCTGATGGAATCAGCCAATCAGAATCAAGTTCAATCCTATTGGCTGATTCAATCAGCCAATCAGATTGAGCTCGCATTCTATTGGCTGTTCCGATCAGCCAATAGAATGAGAGCTCAATCTGATTGGCTGATCGGATCAGCCAATCGGATTGAACTTGATTCTGATTGGCTGATTCCATCAGCCAATCAGAATTTTCCTACCTTAATTCTGATTGGCTGATAGAATCCTATCAGCCAATCGGAATTCGAGGGACGCCATCTTGGATGTTGTCCCTTAAAGGAACCGTCATTCGTCGGGAAGTCGTCGTCGGAAGAAGATGGGTCCGTGGTGGAGGTCTTCAATATGGAGCCGGTCCTCATCGGATGAAGATAGAAGATGCCGCTTGGAAGAAGATGGTTGCTGGTCCAGATCTACTCTTCTTCCCGGATAGGATGAAGACTTTGGAGCCTCTTCTGGACTTCTTCAGCCGTCGTATGATGGATGTCTAGCCCCCGCTTGGGCTTAGTTGAAGATATCGGAGCCAGGACGGATCGGTGATACCTGGTATGGTGAAGATAAGGTAGGAAGATCTTCAGGGGCTTAGTGTTAGGTTTATTTAAGAGGGGTTTGGGTTAGATTAGGGGTATGTGGGTGGTGGGTTGTAATGTTGGGTGGGGGGGTATTGTATGTGTTTTTTTACAGGCAAAAGAGCTGAATTTCTTGGGGCATGCCCCGCAAAGGGCCCTGTTCAGGGCTGGTAAGGTAAAAGAGCTTTGAACTTTAGTAATTTAGAATAGGGTAGGGCATTTTTTTTTATTTTGGGGGGCTTTGTTATTTTATTAGGGGGCTTAGAGTAGGTGTAATTAGTTTAAAATTGTTGTAATATTTTTCTTATGTTTGTAAATATTTTTTTATTTTTTGTAACTTAGTTCTTTTTTATTTTTGTACTTTAGTTAGTTTATTTCATTGTAGTTATTTGTAGGTATTGTATTTAATTAATTTATTGATAGTGTAGTGTTAGGTTTAATTGTAGGTAATTGTAGGTATTTTATTTAATTTATTTATTGATAGTGTAGTGTTAGGTTTAATTGTAACTTCGGTTAGGATTTATTTTACAGGTAATTTTGTAATTATTTTAACTATTTTAGCTATTAAATAGTTCTTAACTATTTAATAGCTATTGTACCTGGTTAAAATAAATACAAAGTTACCTGTAAAATAAATATTAATCCTAAAATAGCTATAATATAATTATAATTTATATTGTAGCTATATTAGGATTTATTTTACAGGTAAGTATTTAGCTTTAAATAGGAATAATTTATTTAATAAGAGTTAATTAATTTCGTTAGATTAAAATTATATTTAAGTTAGGGGGGTGTTAGTGTTAGGGTTAGACTTAGCTTTAGGGGTTAATACATTTATTAGAATAGCGGTGAGCTCCAGTCGGCAGATTAGGGGTTAATGTTTGAAGTTAGGTGTCGGCGATGTTAGGCAGGGCAGATTAGGGGTTAATACTATTTATTATAGGGTTAGTGAGGCGGATTAGGGGTTAATAACTTTATTATAATAGCGGTGCGGTCCGGTCAGCAGATTAGGTGTTAATAAGTGTAGGCAGGTGGAGGCGACGTTGTGGGGGGCAGATTAGGGGTTAATAAATATAATATAGGAATCAGCGGTGTTAGGGGCAGCAGATTAGGGGTACATAGGGATAATGTAAGTAGCGGCGGTTTACGGAGCGGCAGATTAGGGGTTAAAAATAATATGCAGGGGTCAGCGATAGCGGGGGCGGCAGAATAGGGGTTAAAAAGTGTAAGGTTAGGGGTGTTTAGACTCGGGGTACATGTTAGGGTGTTAGGTGCAGACGTAGGAAGTGTTTCCCCATAGACAGCAATGGGGCTGCGTTAGGAGCTGAACGCTGCTTTTTTGCAGGTGTTAGGTTTTTTTTTCAGCTCAAACAGCCCCATTGTTTCCTATGGGGGAATCGTGCACGAGCACGTTTTTGAGGCTGGCCGCGTCCGTAAGCAACTCTGGTATCGAGAGTTGAAGTTGCGTTAAATATGCTGTACGCTCCTTTTTTGGAGCCTAACGCAGCAATTCTGTGGACTCTCAATACCAGAGTTATTTTAAAGGTGTGGCCAGAAAAAAGCCAGCGTTAGCTACGCGGGTCGTTACCAACAAAACTCTAAATCTAGCCGCAAGTTAATAAAAAATAAAAAAATATTACAAGATTTTTAATCTAATTACATCTAATTTAAGCCCCCTAATAAAATAACAAAGCCCCCCAAAATAAAAAAATGCCCTACCCTATTCTAAATTACAAAAGTTAAAAGCTCTATTACCTTACCAGCCCTTAAAAGGGCCTTTTGCGGGGCATGCCCCAAAGTAATCAGCTCTTTTGCATTTAAAAAAAATACAACCCCCCCAACATTAAAGCCCACCACCCACATACCCCTACTCTAACCCACCCAAAACCCCCTTAAAAAAACCTAACATTAACCCCCTGAAGATCTTCCTACCTTGAGTCGTCTTCAGCCAGCCGACCATCGATGGAACAGAAGAGGACATCCGCAGTAGCCGAAGTCATTATCCAAGGGGTGCTGAAGAGGTCTTCCATCCAATAGAAGTCTTCATCCATGTGGCGTCTTCAATTTTCATCAATCCGGAGCGGAGCCTTCTTCAAATGAGCCGATGCGGAGCCATCCTCTTCCAACGACGCCTACCTGAATAATGGATATTCCTTTAAGTGACGTCATCCATGATGGCATCCCTCGAATTCCGAGGATTCTATCAGCCAATCGGAATTAAGGTAGGAAAAATATGATTGGCTGATGCAATCAGCCAATCAGATTCAAGTTCAATCCGATTGGCTGATGCAATCAGCCAATCAGATTGAGCTTGCATTCTATTGGCTGTTCTGATCAGCCAATAGAATGCAATCTCAATCTGATTGGCTGATTGCATCAGCCAATCAGATTTTTCCTACCTTAATTCCGATTGGCTGATAGAATCCTATCAGCCAATCGGAATTCGAGGGACGCCATCTTGGATGATGTCACATAAAGCAATATCCATTCGTCGGGTAGGCGTCGTTGGAAGAGGATGGCTCTGCGTCGGCTTGTGTGAAGAAGGCTCCGCTCCGCTCCGGATGGATGAAGATTGAAGACGCCGCATGGATGAAGACTTCTATCAGATGGAAGACCTCTTCAGTGCCCCTTGGATGATGACTTCGGCCGCTGCGGATGTCCTCTTCTGTTCCATCGGTGGCCGGCTGGCTGAAGACGACTCAAGGTAGGGAGATCTTCAGGGGGTTAGTGTTAGGTTTTTTTAAGGGGGGTTTGGGTGGGTTAGAGTAGGGGTATGTGGGTGGTGGGTTTTTATGTTGGGGGGGATTGTATTTTTTTTAGATGCAAAAGAGCTGATTACTTTGGGGCATGCCCAGCAAAAGGCCCTTTTAAGGGCTGGTAAGGTAATAGAGCTGTTAACTTTTGTAATTTAGAATAGGGTAGGGCATTTTTTTATTTTGGGGGGCTTTGTTATTTTATTAGGGGGCTTAGATTAGGTGTAATTAGATTAACAATCTTGTAATATTTTTTTATTTTTGTAACTTATTTTTTTTTATTTTTTTGTACTTTAGTTAGTTTATTTAATTGTATTTAATTGTAGGTATTTGTAGTTAATTAATTTAATTTATTTAATGATAGTGTAGTGTTAGGTTTAATTGTAACTTAGGTTAGGATTTATTTTACAGGTAAATTTGTATTTCTTTTAGCTAGGTAGTTATTAAATAGTTAATAACTATTTAATAACTATTCTACCTAGTTAAAATAAATACAAAGTTACCTGTAAAATAAATATAAATCCTAAAATAGCTACAATGTAATTATTAATTACATTGTAGCTAACTTAGGGTTTATTTTACAGTTAAGTATTTATTTTTAAATAGGAATAATTTATTTAATGATAGTGTAGTGTTAGGTGTAATTGTAACTTAGGTTAGTTTTTATTTTACAGGTAAATTTGACTTTATTTTATCTAGGTAGCTATTAAATAGTTAATAACTATTTAATAGCTTTTGTACCTAGTTAAAATAAATTTAAATTTGCCTGTAAAATAAAAATAAACCTAAAATAGCTACAATATAATTATTAGTTAGATTGTAGCTATATTAGGGTTTATTTTAAAGGTAAGTATTTAGTTTTAAATAGGATTAATTTAGTTAATAAGAATAATATTTATTTAGATGTATTTAATTGATATTTAAGTTAGGGGGGGTGTTAGGGTTAGGGTTAGACTTAGGTTTAGGGGTTAATAAATTTATTATAGGTGGCGGCGGTGTAGGGGGGCAGGATAGGGGTTAATAGGTATGTAGGTGGCAGCAGGGTCCTGGAGCGGCGGTTTAGGGGTTAACATATTTATTATATTTGCGGCGGTTTAGGGGTTAACATATTTATTATAGTTGCGGCGGGGTCTGGGAGTGGCAGTTTAGGGGTTAATAAGTTTGTTAGAGTGACGGTGGGCTCCGGGAGCGGCGGTTTAGGGGTTAATACGTTTATTAGAGTGGTGGTGGGCTCCGGGAGTGGCGGTTTAGGGGGTAATACATTTATTTAGTTGCGGCGGTGTAGGGGGGGCAGATTAGGGGTGTTTAGACTCAGGGTACATGTTACGGTGTTAGGTGTACACACTTCCCATAGGAATCAATGGGATGTCGGGCAGCAGCGAACATGAGCTTTCGCTATGGTCAGACTCCCATTGATTCCTATGGGATCCACCACCTCCAGGGCAGTGGATTGAAAACCAGGTATGCTGGCCCGGAATAGTGGCGTGCTTACCTGGTAGTAGTTTGATAAATACCAAAAGTAGTCAGATTGTGCCGAACTTGCGTTCGGAATATCTGGAGTGACGTAAGAATCGATCTGTGTCGGACTGAGTCCGGCGGATCGAAGCTTACGTAACTAAATTCTACTTTTGCCGGGCTGTAGTGCTTGATAACTAAGGTGAATCAGCCTTGCCACAAATACGCTGCGGAATTCCAGCGTATTTGAGGTTGACGGCTTGATAACTAGAGGCCATAAGCTATTTGGAACTGGGAGCACAAAACCACAGAATAGAGTATGTTACGTAATAAATATCTATCTAAAAAGGTGATATAAACAATGATAGAAATAATAAGGTGGAGATCAAAGCTTGCTGCCAAAAGGTGATATGTCAATCAGATTGAATATCCTTTTCCAAGATATTACAGATAAAAATAATGTAAGGGGAGAAAAACTATATATATATACGTTGATTGGAGTAGCCGTGTTAGTCCAGAGATTTAGATATCAAAATAACAAGAGTATTGCATTGAGCAATGATACTTTTTTATTGGACTAACTATACATTTATAAGTTGACAAGCTTTCGGAAGAGTTTCTTCCTTTATCAAGTCTAAATTGCTTTAGACTTGATAAAGGAAGGAACTCTTCCGAAAGCTTGTCAACTTATAAATGTATAGTTAGTCCAATAAAAAAAGTATCATTGCTCAATGCAATACTCTTGTTATTTTGATATATATATATATATATATATATATATATATATATATATATATATATATATATATATATATGTATATCTATTTAAAATACATAAAACATACTCTGCTATGTGCAGAACATCGGGATGTGAAATATTTACAGTAAATACACAGTATAACATTTTATTATAAATGGATAATGCATAAATATGCTTTAACATGTTTTCATCTACTTGACTGAAAATGTTTTTATATATATATATATATATATATATATATCTATATATATATATATATATATATACATACCTGCATGTATTTATGTGTTTATATATGTGTATATGTCTGTAAATACATATATACACATACTGTATAAATACATATGCACACACACAGGCATACCTTGGAGATATTAAGGGTTTGGTTCCAGACCACTACAATAAAGTGAATATAGCTATTTTTTTGTTTCCCAGTGCATATAAAAGTTATAATTACACTATACTGTAGTCTATTTAGTGTGCAATAGCATTATGTCTAAAAACAAAACAAAAACCCTTTATTAAAAAATATTTTATTGCTAAAAAAATACTAACCAACATATGAGCCTTCAGTGAGTCTTAATCTTTTTGCTGGTAGTGTCTATATATAGGTGTGTATATATGTGTGTTCATGTGTATTTATTATGTGTTTATATGTGTATATATGTTGGAAAAATGGTGCCGATAGACTTGCTCGACACAGGGTTGCCACAAACCTTCAATATGTAAAAGAGCAATATCTAAAGACAAAAAATGTATTCTTCCCTGTGCTGGTTAGACCTGATAAGCCAGTGGGATAAAGGAGGATCAAAAACCTCCAATAAAAATGTGATTGCTAATGAGAAAACTACTACTAAGTAATAGATAACTCTACCCACAGCGCTAACAGCTTAAATCAGAAAATCAAATAATAGCAATATGTTGCAAATCAAGAAATACGGCTCTCAAGTATGAAAAGTAGCAAAAAGCACAATTTATTAAAAAAATTTTAACAGAGAATACGCTGATCAGACGTATGTTTAGACAAAAGACATAAAACAAAGTAAAATCGATTATAAACAATTGAATTAAAACCAAGAGGTTGACTAAATGTCCCAAAAGGAACCGATGGTGAGACACGAAGTGTAGTATTACAATGGCAGATAGAAATCGATATGAAGCTAGAATCCTAACGGAGGATCAGATGGCTTGAGGTACGATGTTTCACATCAAATCAGGAGAACTTCTAGTCAGTCAGTTTGCATGGGGGGGCAGAGCTAGGCAGCAGACAGGTACAGACATCCATAGTAAGAAGGATCTGTCCAAACACGCTACTAATACTGAAACACAATTGTGGAAACTGATTCAGCTGCCAATTGCACAGACTGGGATACGCCTTGAGAGGATGGTATCACTTCTAAAAAAGAACCTCCAGTGTAAGTAAAAGAGAAAACCTTTTGCTTGGTTCTTTTTCTTCATTTGATTTGAACATTTCTGTGTCCCAGCTCCTATCCTGATTTGATGTGAAACATTGTACCGCAAGCCATCTGATCCTCCATTTGGATTCTAGCTTGATAGCGATTTCTATCTGCCATTGTGATACTACACTTCGTGTCTCACCATCGGTTACTTTTAGGACATTTAGTCAATCTCTGGGTTTTAATTCATTTGTCTATAATCAACATATAATTTTACTTTGTTTTATGCCTTTTGTTTTATGCCTTTTGTCTAAACATACGTCTGATTAGCAAATTATTTGTAAAAAATGTTTTAATAAATTGTGCTTTTTGTTACTTTTCATACTTGAGAGTTAGCTATATTTCTTGATTTGCAACATATTGCTATTATTTCATTTTCTGATTTAAGCTGTTAGCGCTGTGGGTAGAGTTATCTATTACTCAGTAGTAGTTTTCCCATTAGCAATCACAAAAGAGCAATATCTGCAAAGTGCAATAAAATTAGGTATGCCTGTATATCATGTACAATGTAACCACTGGATGATGGGAGGAGGTTATAAGGTACTCTCAAGCTAATCTGTACTTTTGATAGTTAAATTATTGGTGCTGGAGGATAGGCGTTATCAGCTTATTGCAGTTACACAGATTAGTTATATACTATTATCTCTGAATGCGAAAAAAAAATTCTATTGAATGTTGTAATGATCAGAACGGTATATTAGCAGTCACTAATTTTTCTAGAAAGTTATGTCCAGTAGCTTCTGACAAACCTTTGTATTCAATGACCATGGATTAAAATTAACATTCTATGCCATTTAAAGGGACAGCAACCTCTCCCACCTTGTGTTTAACCTATTATTGTATGAAACCTTATCATCCAGCTGAGTTTCCTTATATTATTAAGTGTTTCAGTTTTTTTGTCTGCCTAGTTAACCTTGTTCTATCTCTAGCCATTAGGAAATTGGGTCCTTTAAGTTGTACAAAAATATCATGCCTGTACTGATCACCAGAAGACCCTGGTGATGCAAATGATGATGTCACCAGATCAGTGTTATTACAACCAAGTCTGGAAATCAGGCACATAAAAGGAGGGAATGTACACAGTGTGCCCAGAATGTGCAACTGTTACGCGAAGCCCTGATAAAAGTCAGCCTTTGTTTTTTTAACAGAAACAATGCTTCTAACAATTTGTTTTTATTATATCAAATTAAAATGGGGTATATTTAAAAAGCAGCAACAACAGTTATTCGAAGCCTTCTGAAGAATTAACAGATAGACTAATTGAGAGAGGGTACTCCAAGATAGCGCTAGAGCGTGCTAAAAAAGAAGTTGATCATTTTGAGAGAAAAGATCTCTTTCTGTCTGATACATCTAAAAAACAAGGTAGATTTAATTAACTTTATCACCACATATAGTGTGGAATATGGAAAGATTTGTGACATAGTACTTAAGGCACTTCCTATCTTGGATACTGATGAGAGTCTCAAGAGTATTCTTAAGGAAGGCACATGTTTTGTATCACAAAAAGCTCAAACATTGGGGAATCTTTTATCACCATCTATGTTGCCAAGAGAACCACAGAATAAAAATTGGCTTTCTATTAAGCCAGGTTTTTTTTAAGTGTGGGAGCAGAAGATGGAAATCTTGCTCCTATGCTTCTTTTGGAACTAGTTTTGTGTCTACTGTAAATAATAAAAGAGTTTTCAGATTCGGGAGCACGACTTGTAGCTCTTGTTATGTCATCTATCTTTTGACCTGCAGGGGGTGTTTGAGGCAGTATGTAGGACAAACGACATGTGCCCTGAAGGACCGTTTTTTAGAACATTTGCATTCTATTGAGGACCCGGAGTCCACTAATCCAATCTCCCTGCATTTCAAAAAATACCGCCACTCTGATAGTTCCTTTTTGACATTCCAGGCTATCCAGTTGATTCCCAGCACCCCAGAGGAGGGAATAGAGGAATTATTCTCAGTAAAAGAGAACTTTTTTGAATTTTCCATTTGGATACACGGATGCCAACAGGCTTAAACTCAGAATGGGATGTCAAACTGTATGTAGATCAATAATTTTAGTTTTACGCTGTCTCTTTAAATTTTAAAATGATTTCTGTGTTATGCTGTCTCTTTAAATCTTCTCAGCATCTTGATTATATGTTGTTGATAACATCAAAAAATATCTTTTTGTATATATGTTTAAAGGTGTTAAGTGTTTTTGTATGCACTATTTTTGGTGCTAGGATTTAAGTTAGATTGACACTTGCTTACTATATACATTCAATTGTTTTGTTTATTTGTAAATGGTTACAAGCAATCCCCTTCTTTACAGCCATTCCTTCCTGCTATTGAGACTTATTTGTCTCGTATTGAATAGTAATTTAGTGGGAGGAGTTCCTACAATAAATAAATAGCAGGGAATTATGGGTGTTTAGTATGTGTTAAATACACTATGCAACGCGCCTGGCCGATTGACCGATAACTTTTTACCTGAGCTGCCAGATTTATCACAATCTCTGCCTATTGATGTCTATAATGTGATTTTGAAACATTACATTAAAACAAGGTTGGATCAAGCTTCGTGTGCCTGTATTTCTTTGCTCTGCTGAGTGCGCTGACTATCGTTGTTGCTATTTTGTTGTCGGAGCGAAGGTGGAACGCTCCTGTCTTTGCACCAGCTGGGTGAGTGAGTGACGTCATCACGACGTAATTGGGGGTGTGACCGACTATGTGAAGACCACTGCAGGATTCTGGATACCATTGCTGTAACCGTCTGAGCGCTTCCTGGTTGTTGTCCCTATATTTAAAAAGCAATTGATGTTTTCAAAAATGTTTTTTTTTGCTAGACACAGGAACTTTTATTATGTTTATTTAAAAGGCACAAGAAACTTGTTTTTAAATTATGTTTACCTTACAGCAGCACACATAACAATAAAGGGAAAACCTTTAGCTTTATAGCAGGTATAGCTGAGCTTTTCCTTTTTATATTCTATACAGCCGACAAACACCGGGAGATGTGAACAAATGCGCTTGCATTATGTAGTAAAATTGCCAGACTGTTCTTGCCTGAGAGAAAATGTTAACCAAAATCCGATAAAACCCACTCTGACAATGGGCATTCAGGATGCGGTTGTGAAACAGATGACTGTAAGATTTCAAGTTATTTATCTTCGAGTAACGGCTAGCGCTCATACAGGTTGAAAATAATGTTTTGAGATGTACTGGAGACGTTGCACTCACAAGATTACACTCTCCCCATAGACTTCAATGGAGCAGAAAAAACTTAGAAACACCCACAATTGCACGCTAAACTAAATATATACAGTATCTCACAAAAGTACACCCCTCACATTAATGTAAATATTTTATTATATCTTTTAATGTGACAAAACTGAAGAAATGACACTTTGCTACAATGTAAAGTAGTGAGTGTACAGCTTGTATAACAGTGTCAATTTGCTGTCCCCTCAAAATAACTCAACACATAGCCATTAATGTCTAAACCATTGGCAACAAAAGTGAGAACATCCCTAAGTGGAAATATCCAAAATGGGCCCAATTAGCCATTTTTCCTCCCTGGTGTCATGTGACTCGTTAGTGTTACAAGGTCTCAGGTGTGAATTGGGAGAAGGTGTGTTAAATTTGGTGTTATCGCTCTCACATCTCTCATACTGGTCACTGGAAGTTCAACATGGCACCTCATGGCAAAGAACTCTCTGAGGATCTGAAAAAATAATTGTTGCTCTACATAAAGATGGCCTAGGCTATAAGTGGATTGCCAAGACCCTGAAACTGAGATGCAGCATGGTGGGCAAGAACATACAGCGGTTGCACAAGACAGGTTCCACTCAGAACAGGCCTCACCATGGTCGACCAAAAAAGTTGAGTGCACATGCTCAGCGTCATATCCAGAGGTTGTCTTTGGGAAATAGATGTATGAGTGCGGCCAGCATTGCTGCAGAGATTGAAGGAGTGGGGGGTCAGCCTGTCAGTGCTCAGACCATACGCCGCACACTGCATCAAATTGGTCTGCATGGCTGTCATCCCAGAAGGAAACCTCTTCTAAAGATGATGCACAAGAAAGCCCGCAAACAGTTTTCTGATGCCAAGCAGACTAAGGACATGGATTACTGGAACCATGTCCTGGGGTCCAATGAGACCAAGATAAACATATTCTGTTCAGATGGTGTCAAGTGTGTGTGGTGGCAATCAGGTGAGGAGTACAAAGACAAGTGTGTCTAGCCTACAGTCAAGCATGGTGGTGAGAGTATCATGGTCTGGGCCTGCATGAGTGCTGCTGGCACTGGGGAGCTACAGTTCATTGAGGGAACCATGAATGCTAACATTTACTGTGACATACTGGAGCAGAGCATGAACCCCTCCCTTCGGAGACTGGGCCGTTATCATGTTGGCCGTTATCCAACATGATAATGACCCCAAACACACCTCCAAGACAACCACTGCCTAGCTAAAGAAGCTGAGGGTAAATGTGATGGACTGGCCAAGCATGTCTCCATACCTGAACCCTATTGATCATATAAGGGGCATCCTCAAATGGAAGGTGGGGGAGCGCAAGGTCTCTAACATCCACCAGCTCCATGATGTCATCATGGAGGAGTGGAAGAGGACTCCAGTGGCAACCTGTGAAGCTCTGGTGAACTCCATGCCCAAGAGGGTTAAGGAAGTGCTGGAAAATAATGGTGGCCACACAAAATATTGACACTTTGGGCCCAATTTGAACATTTCCACTTAGGGGTGTGCTCACTTTTGTTGCCTATGGTTTAGACATTAATGGCTGTGTGTTGAGTTATTTTGAGGGGAAAGCAAATTTACACTGCTATACAGGCTGTACACTCACTACTTTACATTGTAGCAAAGTGTCATTTCTTCATTGTTGTCACATAAAAAGATATAATAAAATATTTACAAAAATGTGAGGGGTGTACTCACTTTTATGAGATACTGTATATATATATATATATATATATATGTGTGTGTGTGTATATATATATATATATATGTAAATACATACTGTATATACACATATAAATACATAAATACATTTGTATATATGAGTATACAGTGAGGGAAAAAATTATTTGATCCTCTGCTGATTTTGTATGTTTACCCACTGACAAAGAAATTATCAGTCTATAATTTTAATGGTAGGTTTATTTGAACAGGGAGAGACAGAATAACAACAACAAAAATCCAGAAAAACACATGGATACCCATCCACGACCCATTTTCAATGCCCTGGCTGAGGTAAGGAGGTTCTCACCCAATATTTGATAGTACATGGCCCCATGCATTGTCCCTTTGATGCAGCGAAGTTGTCCTGTCCCCTTAGCAGAAAAACACCACAAAGCACATGTTTGACGGAAGGAATGGTGTTCTTGGGGTCATAGGCAGCATTCCCTTTAAGTGAGTGCTCCTAATTTCAGCTCATTACCTGTATAAAAGACACCTGGGAGCCAGAAATCAATTAGTAACTTTTTTTTTAAATGTGTTTTCTGGATTTTTGTTGTTATTCTGTTTCTCACTGTTCAAATAAACCTACCATTAAAATTTAGACTGATTATTTCTTTGTCAGTGGGCAAACATACAAAGGGGATCAAATAATCATTTCCCTCACTGTACATATATATTGTAATAAGTAAATGATTTATACATGTGTTCCTTTGGATACATATGTAAAAGCACTTTTTGCCCATTCTTTTTTTTTTCTATCACCTTACATATTTTTTGAGCCTTTATAACTTTGTAATGCATTTTTTTTTACAATTATTTTTTATCAGTTAGTGTTAATATGATTGTAACTATACTGTTACATGTATTTTTGATGCGTTTTGTGTCACTTTTTTACTTGCCTTTCAATTAACCAACTTTTCAGTCACGCTATCCCGGCGCACATTAAATGAGATTGTGCTCTTGCAGTAGCATTTGCTTGTACTACAAACGTTCTTTAACATAGTATGGAAAGATTTGGGTACCAAGGAAAACCTTAACTAGTAGAAATATTTTTCCTAGATGAGAGTTATTGAAAGGGTTTTAGCTTAATTCTTTATCCTGTTAACATAAGTAAGTTGAATATTCTATAGGTTCATCTTTACTTGATGGTTATTTAGTATTAAAGGACTGGATCTAGCAGCTAATCACATCATAGCTTTTCTTCTGAGCTCTCCCTTTCTCTAGCTGCTGCTCCAAATGTTTATTATCCAATTTGAAAATACAATTGTAAAATACGGTCCTTATTCTCCAATAATGGGGAAACTCAAACCAAAGCTTACCCTTTGAGAAGTGAAATGAAAAATGTTATGTTGACATCACAAAGGAGAGGAGACAAAGTAGCTGCAAGGAGGGTATTGAAACTCTTCAATCTCAGCTCCCTTGTTAACTACAGACAATAAAAACCTCTCATTTCAAAGAGAATTGCATGGTTTTTTTTAATACATCTTGAAAAGTCCAACTAAAATAAATAAAAAATAGTTTAAAACAAAAAAAAGGGGACTACTTGGGAGCTCAAGTCTATTTTATCTGAATAGTCAAATGATCACGGAGGTGATAAAAAATGTGCTTTTACTTTTACTTTGGCTAAAGGGGCTCTTCTAGTTTTTATTACAATCGCCAAAAGCCTCTTTGGGCCCCTCTTTCAAATTTAGATACACTTGATAACATTTTAGTACGGGGATCACAGTAGCAACAATTTTACCTGGCAAGTTTCAATCAGCTAGATTACGAGTTGTGCATTCGTGTTTTAACGCTGAAAAAATGGTAATTTCAGAGTTAAAACAGCACCGCAGCCATTACAAGTCTTATCGGTACAGCTATACCACAAGCTTTTTAGCCTGTAACAAAACAACAGTCCCACACACGTAAAAATGAAGTTTTTTCATGGGATTACCATAGCGCTGTCATTATGAGTTTTGCGGTGAGGCTAAAAAACCCGCTTTACAGCCTAAAACAACAAGATCCATAACGCAATGTAAAACCAGTAAATATGAGTTTTACACTACAATCTGTAACATAAAACTCATAACTAAACTGCTACAAAGTACACTAACACCCATAAATTACCTATTAACACCTAAACCGAGGCCCTCCTGCATCGCAAAAACTATATTAAATTTATTAACCCATAATCTGCTGCTCCCGACATCGTCGCCAGTAAACAAAATATTAACCCCTATTCTGCCGCTCCCTGACAACGTCACCACTATAATAAATGTATTAACCCCTAAACCACCGCCCTCCCACATCGCAAATGCTATTTAAGTATTATTAACCCCTAATCTGCCATCTGCCCACATCGCCCCCACTATACTAAAGTTATTAAGCCCTACACCGTCGCCACTATAATAAACCTATTAACCCCTAAACCGTAAGCCCCCCCCCCAACAAAATATACTAAAGTAAACTATTAACCCCTAAACCAAAAGCCCCCCACATCGCAATAAACTAAATTAAACTACTAACCCCTAAACCAAACGCCCCCCCTAACTTTAGATTACAATTACAATTTCCCCATCTTAAATTAAATTAAAACTTACCTGTCAAATTAAAATAACTAAGTTTAAACTAACAATTAAACTAATATAATTATTAAACTAAAATTAAACTAACTACCAATTAAATTAAACTAAAATACCCATTAAAAAATCCTAACACTACTCGAAAAATAACAAATGAAGTTATCCAAAATAAAAAAAGAATTACACCTAATATAATAACCCTATCAAAATAAAAAAAGCTCACCCGAAAAAAAAAAAAAAAAACCCTAGCCTACAATAAACAACTCATAGCCCTTTAAAGGGCCTATTGTAGTGCATTGCCCTAAGTTAAACAGCTCTTTTTACCTGTAAATACAAATACAAAGACCCCCCAACAGTAAAACACCCAACTAACCCCTCAAAATAAAAAAAAACTAACTCTAAAAAAACTAAGCTACTTATTGCCCTGAAAAGGGCATTTGTATGGGCATCGCCCTTAAAAGGGCATTTAGCTCTTTTGCTGCCCAAACCCTAATTTAAAAAAAACCCACCCAAAAAACCCTTAAAAAAACCTATCACTAACCCCTGGCGATCCACTTACAGTTTTTGAAGTCCCGCTTGAACGATCTTCATCCAGGCAGCGAGAAGTCTTCATCCAGACGACCTCTTCTATCTTCATCCAGGCGGCAAGAAGTCTTCATAAAGACGGCCTCTTCTATCTTCATCCAGGCGGTGAAGTCCTCATCCAGGCGGCGAGAAGTCCTCATCCAGGCGGCCTCTTCAATCTTCATCCATTTGTTTTGAACAGCCAATAGGATTTTAGCAGCTCTAATTCCTATTGACTGATTCAAATTTTTCAGCCAATAGGAATGCAAGGGACGCCATCTTGAATCGCAAATCTTGCATTGAAGATTCAGTGTACGGCGGTGATCGTATGAAGAGGATGCTCCATGCCAGATGTCTTCAGGATGGACTCGCTCTGCACTGCCGCGATCAAGATAGATGCCGTCTGGATGAAGATTGAAGAGGCCACCTGGATGAAGACATCTTGCAACCTGGATGAAGACTTCTCGCCACCTAGATGAGGACTTTGACACCTGGATGAAGATAGAAGAGGCCGTCTGGATGAAGATTTATCGCCGCCTGGATAAAGATAGAAGAGGCCGTCTGGATGAAGACTTCTTGACAACTGGACTATGATATAAGATGCCACCTGGATAAAGACTTCTCGCTGCCTGGATGAAGATCGTTCATGCGGGACTTCAAAAACTGTAAGTGGATCGTTGGGGGTTAGTGATAGGGGTTTTTCTTAAGGGTTTTTTGGGTGTTTTTTTTTTAGATTAGGGTTTGGGCAGCAAAAGAGCTAAATGCCCATACAAATGCCCTTTTCAGGGCAAAGGGTAGCTTAGGTTTTTTAGATATTTTTGTTTTATTTTGTAGGTTTGGGGGGGGTTGTAATGTTAGGGGGTGTTTGTATTTGTTTTTCAGGTAAAATAGCTGTTTAACTTAGGGCAATGCCCTACAAAAGGCCCTTTTAAGGGCTACTGGTAGTCTATTCTAGATTAGGTTTTTTATTTTGGGGTGTTTTTTTAAATGGGTATTAGAATAGGAATAATTTTTATTATTTTTGAAAATTTGTTGTTTTGTGTAATGTATTTTTTTTTGTTTTGGGGTGGGATTTTATTTTCACATTAGAGCTTGTGCAGCAAAAGTGCTAAATGCCCTTTTAATGGCAATGCCCATACAAATGCCCTTTTCAGGGCAATGAGTAGATTAGGTTTTACTTTATTTTTATTTTATGGGTTTGAGGGGTGGGGGTTCTTATACTGGTAGGGGGTGTTTGTTTTCTTTTGTAGAAAAAGAGCTGTTAACTTTAGGGCAATGCCCTACAAAAGGCCTTCCCTTTTAAGGGCCCCCAAAAGGCCCTTTTAAGGGCCCTTAATAGTTTATTCTAGATTAGGCTTTTTTATTTTGGGGTGGAGTTTTTTTTTTTTTTTTTTTAAAGGGTATTAGTATTAGAATAGTAATCATTTTTATTTTTTTGGATAATTCAGTTTGTTATTTTTTTGTAATGGTAGTTTTTTTTTATTTTTTGTAATTTTAGGTTTTAGTGTAAGGCAGGTTAGGTTTTATTTGACAGATAAGTTTGTATTTATTTTAACTAGGTAGTTAGTAAATAGTTAATAACTATTTACTAACTAGTCTACCTAGTTAAAATAAATACAAACGTACCTGTGAAATAAAAATAAAACCTAAGCTAGCTACAGTATAACTATTAGTTATATTGTACCTATCTTAGGTTTTATTTAAAATGTAAGTATGTATTTAGTTTTAAAAAGGTATTATTTAGTTAATAATTGTAACTTTAGTTTAGCTCTATTTTAATTATGTTAAAGTTAAGGGGTGTTAGGTTTATGGTAAGGGTTAGGGTTACGTTAGGGCTAGGGTTAGGTTTAGGGGTTAATATAGTTTAATTTAGGTTGTTGTGAAGTGGGGGGCTTGTGGTTTAGGGGTTAATAGGTTTATTTAGTGGTTGTGATGTTGGAGGCTTGAGGTTTAGTTTAGAGGTTAATACCTTTATTTAGTGGCGGCGATGTTGGGGTGCGGTAGAAGAGGGGTTAATAACTTTAATATAGTGGCAGCAATGTTGGGGTGCGGCGGAATAGGGGTTTATAACTTTAATATAGTGGTGGTGATATTGGGAGTGGCAGATTAGGGGTTAATAGCTTTATTTAGGTGGTAGAGATATCAGGAGCAGCACATTAGGGGTTAATAACATTATGTAGGTGTCGGCGATGTCTGGGGCAGCAGATTAGGGGTGTTTAGACTTGGGGTTTATGTAAGGGTGTTAAGTTTAAACATTAGGTTTTTTTTCCACATAGACATCAATGGGATTGCATTTATTGGAACAAACAATCAGCAACGTTTCGAGGTGTTAACCTCTTAAGCATGATTAAGAGGTTAACACCTCGAAACGTCGCTGATTGTTTGTTCCAATAAAAGTTATTTTGAAGATATCTAGTGCTGATGGCTATTTGTTACATGTATGCTCATTGAGTATTGCAGCGATACTCTGCCAATCGTGCACTATATACCCAGCTGTGCTGTTATCCCTACCTTGGACTATTGTGCTATCAATGGGATTGCGTTACGGAGCTTTTCTTTCAGCGATCGCAGGTGTTAGACTTTTTTCTGACCCACTCTCCCCATTGATGTCTATGGGGAAAGTGTGCATTACCACGTCAAAACAGCACTTGTTTTTTGTGCGGTATGGAGCTTAAAAGCACCATATCGCACGCACAAGGCAGCTGTTTGAAAACTTGCAATGGCAGCGCTATGGAGGGTAAAAAAGCACAACTTTTGTTGCGTTCGTTAATTTCCCTATAGCGCGCATAACTCGCAATCTAGCTGAATGTTATTTATTAAAATGTCAACAAAAATATATATTTATACACAAAAGACTGGGTGTCAAGCGCCTTCCTTCTGTGACAACTATGGACAGAGAGGTGTATAGACTATTGTGGGGAAACGAGTCCCCTATCACCACACACTTACTTCTAAAAACCTCAATCCATATGAGGTAAGTAGCTACCATTTGTAAAAAACGCCCAACTTTCTGGTGTCTCCAGATCCGTAGTGCAGAGAGAAATGGAAACCAGAAAGGTTTCTCAGCTGTTTCAATTCCTGTTGAAGCAGGAATGTTACAGCCCAGAAAGGCATCCCATTGCAGTGTTAGGACCAGTCAACATTGGGACACCTTACGGAACAAGGAGGCATACAGTGGATATCTTAAGTAAGCACTTCAAACTCTGCTCAGCTGAGTAACCTTTCCGGTTTCCATTTCTCTCTGCACTACGGACCTGAAGACACCAGCAAGTTGGGCTTTTTTTTTTTACAAATGGTGGCTACTTACCTCATATGGATTGAGGTTTTTAGAAGTAAGTGTGTGGTGATAGGGGACTCAATTCAGGAGCAATTCGCTCTCTGTATTTAGCATAGCACCAGCAGCTCACAAGAGCTGCTGGTGCAACGCAGCCCCCTGCAGACTCACGGCCAATCGGCAGCCAGCAGGGAGTTGTCAATCAACCCGATCGTACTTGATCGGGTTGATTTCCGGCAATTCCTGTCCGCCTGCTCAGAGCAGGTGGACAGGGTTATGGAGCAGGGGACTGTAGACCGCTGCTTCATAGCTGCTGTTTCTGGCGAGTCTGAAGACCCGCCAGAAACACGGGCCCACAAGCTCCATTTGGAGCTTGATAAATGGGCCCCCCAGTCTTTTGTGTATATTGTTTTTGGTGAAGCTTGCCAGGGAATCTTCACTTATCTTTTGGTCCTGCTGCCTTCTTTTGGATACAATATTTCCTGTGGACTTTTGGACATTTTCTAATATTATTTGTATATGTATTTTTATTGCCATATAGGATAGCGTGGTTTTACATAGTCTTTTGTGCAAAAATATATATTTGCTAACATTTTTCTGGAGACTTCTCAAATGCAATAATATGGAAATATAGTAATTGTATATTCTGGATCTGCTGGACCTAATGTAAAAAACTATATATATCATCTGTGTGGATGGAATATAACTTGCATTGGTGTTTAAATAGCTGAGAAAGCTCAAAATCGAAAGCAGTGAAGGGGTTAATATTTGAAAATTTAAACTCTGAAAATGTTTTATTTATTTTTTTGCAACTGAAATAAATATAACTAATTATCTATAATTTTAATCTTTTTTACAAAATCTTCCATTAAACTTGTAAAAATTGATTTTAATATCTTGTCACATTTATGGCAACAGTATGAAGTTGGACATACGAGCATGCTTGATGAAGTCTCCACATGAAGTCAAAAGGTTTAGCAATTTTTTAAATTTGAATAAGACATAGGGGTAGATTTAGCAAGCAGCGGATGCTGCAATCTTCCCCCGAAGTTTCAGATCTGCCTGAAACTTAAAGGTAGAATCAAGTCCAAAAAAACATTTAATGTTTCAAATAGGGCATGTAATTTTAAACAACTTTCCAATTTACTTTAATCACCAATTTTGCTTTGTTCTCTTGGTATTCTTAGTTGAAAGCTAAACCTAGGTGGTTCATACGCTAATTTCTTAGACCTTGAAGGCCGCCTCTAATCTAAATGCATTATGATAGTTTTTCACCACTAGAGGGCATTCGTTCACGTGTTTTATATAGATAACATTGAGCTCATGCATGTGAATTTACCATGGAGACAGCTCTGATTGGCTAAAATGCAAGTCTGTCAAAAGAACTGAAATAAGGGGG
Source organism: Bombina bombina (assembly GCF_027579735.1). Classification (NCBI taxonomy): domain Eukaryota; kingdom Metazoa; phylum Chordata; class Amphibia; order Anura; family Bombinatoridae; genus Bombina; species Bombina bombina. The sequence goes on along the minus strand of NC_069499.1, from coordinate 647,436,597 downwards.
CAGTCTGCAGAGGCTTATATACAAGGAAATTACAGAGGTAAAACTTGAATAATTATAACTGTGTTGGTAATGCAAAACTGGGGAATTGGTAATTAAGGGATTATCTATATTTTAAAACAACAAAAATTCTGGTGTTGACTGTCACTTTAAGTTAAGAAGCAGCTGTCACAAGACAGCTGCTTCTTAACTCATCTAACACCTCTGTTCATGATGATTGACACCCCCTGCTAGCGGCCGATTGTAAATGTGCACGGAGCGGCATTACACAAGAATCTCACCAGAAATGCTTGTGCAATGATAAATGCTGACATGATCCGTTACAGCGACATTTGATAAATCTACCCCATAAAATAAACAGACGAAAATAGGGAAAGTCTAGTTCTGCTAAATCACTTTTAGATTTTATAAATTTGATTTCAGGTTCTTAAAACTGTAATTATGTGAAGTGTTTAACACATATCTCACTAGTGTTATTTGCAATAATGTTCAGTGTCATATAAACCAGTGGATGCAGTTATGCCTTGCTAAAGATGGCAATCACCTTTTCAATCCTGGCTTTTTATGCAAACGCAAATGATTATCACCGGATCTGAGCCAAACTTCTTGCTAAAGTAGTTCATTTCATGGACTTTCATGGAGAGTACAAAGCTAACATTTTAAGCTAACTTGTACAGGATTAAATTATTTACACCTAATGAACTTAACTGGAATTTCATTTCTATTGGACATTTTATGCCAACAACAGTAAGCAATTCTGGCTGTAAACTGTAATGCTGCTGTAATAAAGATTTGCTGGAGGTTATACAAGATTATGATTTTTTAATTACCTCCTTCAATCTTCTCTGCTATTCTTGAAATGCTGCTTCTTTATGATTTATGTTTCAAAACGTAGTGGTAAAAATACTAGTGTACAGTATGCTAAGTATCGATCAGCAGAGAATGCACAAGAAAGTCCAAAAAACCCCAAAACAAAATAAAAAACTCCCTCTACTGCTGTCCAAGGCTGCAGCTATGTCCTCAGCAAGGACTGAGGGTTGTCATATGTTCCACAGCACTGAATGACCTGTTATTTTTTTATATAGACATAAAAGATATTTCATTATATTTATCTAACTAGGCCAGATTATATTAATTCACTGAAATTTGTACATAACCTTAAACTAAATGTTACGTCTTTGTTGTCAGATGTACTTTGTACCACTTTTGTCCGTTTTCTTCTCCAATGTGCTCTTGAATTAAATCTAATAGATTGTGACATGATGAGTTGGGTGCAAGTGAGTACTCCTTTGTTAAATTGTGATATTTTTTCAAAGAAACTTGTCCCATGTTGACTGATGCTGAATAACGTGTGGTTCAGGTGCAGTGTCTTTAGAGAAGGTTGTTGCATGTGCATTTTTTTATTCACCTGAGAGTGCTGCTTGGTCATGTGGTGTTGGACTTTTGAAAGAAGCTCTTGATTTGCTGTTCCTTCGTGACAAAGTGCTTTGATGGGATACAGAGTACCTTATCTGTACTGCATTTAAATATTAGGCCAGCATAACATTTATCAGTGGACTAGATTACAAGTGGCGCAGTATTTTTTTGCGAAAACGAAAACTCAGCTAGTATTTTAATATTTGCACTCTTCAGGTTGCGTTTGTATTGAGCCCTTATAACGTTTTTGTGCAATATTTTTTTGAAATAATTTTTATTAGACAGTGTTAATATGAGTGTAACTGTACTTTGTAATGTATTTTTAAAGTGTTTTGGGCAACTTTTTTGCTTAAGGGCGATTGTGCTAGCGCAATCACGATATCACTTTACTTGAAATAACAGCAAAATGAAAATGACTCGGAAAAACATGATTGTGCAAGCGCAAAACCATTTGCTCCTCACTTGTAATCTAGCCCTTAATTGTCATTTTGTATCAGCTGTTTGTTTGTTGATTAATCCACTATATCCATAACCCCTGAAATTCTAGCAGCCACTCTTGACATTGAGTTCCTTGATATCTTGTTATATTCAGTGAATACAGCTTCTACAACCATCACTTGTTTTCTATTAACTACTTGTTTTTTATTAACTATTTTAGCTACAAGACTTTTTGCTATAAAAATGTAACAGACCTCTGTTAGGAATAAATATGCATTATGATTTAATCTTTAGCCTCTCTTTCTCTCTGGGAACATTTTTAGACTGATAATTGAGTTGCATTATTCCTTGACTTCTGTCTGTGTCCTAGTTGTTTTAATAATGAATCTAATAATAGTATTCTATTTTCATTTTCTGGTTTCTCTTATATTTTTTTGCATGCAGCCTCCATTTTTGTCTTTCCTCCTCACCTTCTCTATTATAGTCCTGCCTGCAAGTAACTCACCTGGAATGTCCATGCAACTCCCATGGAACGCCCATATATTCGCTACGTATGCGATAACCATTACTAATTAAAAAACAAAACAAAAAAAACACCTTAACCTAAATGAGCTGGGGGATGCAAGTATATTATACATGTGTATACAGTTTATTATATGTATTTATAATATATAAAGTCACTTCAATATTTAAAGGGACAGTCTAGTCAAAATTAAACTTTTATGATTCAGACAGGACATGAAATTTTAAACAACTTTTCAATCTACTTTATCTTAAAATTTGCTTTGTTCCCTTGGTGGTATTTTTTAAAAGATAAGCCTAGCTAGGCTCAAACTGATTTCTAAACCGTTGAAAAGCCTCTTAGCTCAGAGCATTTTAAAGGTTTTTCACAGTTAGACAGTACTAGTTCATGTGTGTCATATAGATAACAGTGTGCTCACTCCCGTTTGAGTTATTTAGGAGTCTGCACTGATTGGCTAAACTGCATGTCTGTCAAAAGCACCGAGATAAGGGGGCAGTCTGCAGAGGCTTAGATACATGGTAATCACAGAGGTAAAACATATATTAATATAACTGTGCTGGTTATGCAAAACTGTGAAATGGGTAATAAAGGGATTATCTATCTTTCTAAACAATAAAAATTCTGGTGTAGACTGTCCCTTTAAATAAATGTGTTTTTTACATTTTGGTGTGTTCTTTTCTTTTAAGGAAGAATAATTAGTGTACGGGATATTTATATTCCACATTCAGCTAACTCACTCCTGACTAGCAGCTAGTCTGCCACAATATTTTTTATTAAATTCAAATTATGAAAATTCTCTAGCCAGCCCACTAAGATCCAATAATGACCTGCTCCTTGCATCTTCAACTATCACCTCTTCCCATGCTAGACTGCAGAACTTCTGTCGTGCAGCACCTACAATCTGGAACACTATCCCTCGTCTGTCAGGCTTTCCCCTAATTGTTCTTCTTTTAAATGGCTCCCTGAAGACTTTTTTGTTTAGAGAAGTCTATCACCCAACTCAATAATAAATTAATTTCACTTACCTAACATTTCCCTCATCTAACTCTGCATTCAACATCTTTCTCATTTTTGCAGTCCTCACCTAATACTTCTCAACCTCCTACCCTTCTAGATTGTAAGTTCCCACGGGAATAGGGTCCTTAATTCCTCCTGTATGTGTCTGTTAAATTTTGTCTTGTCTCTTACAAGTTTAATAACATTCGGCTAGATTACGAGTTTTGCGTTATGAGGGGTGCAGTGCTAACTTGCAGTTTATTCTCATTGCTCACTTACCTACAGCGCTGGATTTACGGGTTTTTATCACCCCGGCGTTAACAGGCAAGAAGTGAGCGTAGAGCAAAATTGAGCTCCATACCGCACTCCAATACCAGAGCTGCTTAAGTCAGCAGTGAGCTGGTTGTATGTGCTTGTGCATACAATGGGGAGAGCCGGCTGAGAAAAAGTCTAACACCTGAAAAAAAGCAACGTAAAACTCAGTAACGCAGCCCCATTGATTCCTATGGGGAAACACATTTTATGTTTACACCTAATAATTAACCCCACTTATTAACCCCTAATCTGCCGCCCCCGGCATCGCTGACACCTACATTATACTTATTAACCCCTAATCTGCCGCTCCGGACATCGCCGCCAACTACATTATACTTATTAACCCCTAATATGCTGCCCCCAACATCGACGACACCTACATTATATGTTTTAACCCCTAATATGCCGCCCTAACATCGCCACCACCTACCTACATTTATTAACCCCTAATCTGCCATCCCAAACATCGCCGCCCCTATTCTAAATTTATTAACCCCTAAACCTAAGTCTAACCCTAACCCTAACACCCCCTAACTTAAATATAATTTAAATAAATCTAAATAAAATTACTATTATTACCTAAATTATTCCTATTTAAAACTAAATACCTATAAAATAAACCCTTAACTAGCTACAATGTAACTAATAGTTACATTGTATCTAGCTTAGGGTTTATTTTTATTTTTCAGGCAAGTTTTATTTATTTTAACTAGGTAGAATAGTTACTACTAGTTATTAACTATTTACTAACTATCTAGCTAAAATAAATACAAATAAAACTTAACTTAAGTTACACTAACACCTAATACTACACTACAATTAAATAAATTACCTAAATTAAATACAATTAAATAAATTAAATACAATTAGCTAAATTACAAAAAAAAACAAAAACACTAAATTACAGAAAATAAAAAACAAATTACAAGATATTTAAACTAATTACACCTAATCTAAGAGCCCTATCAAAATAAAAAAGCCCCCCCCAAATAAAAAAAACCCCTAGCCTAAACTAAACTACCAATAGCTCGTAAAAGGGCCTTATGCGGGGCATTGCCCCAAAGAAATCAGCTCTTTTACCTGAAAAAGAAATACAAACAACCCCCCAACAGTAAAACCCACCCACCACCCACACAACCAACCCCCCAAATAAAACCCTAACTAAAAAAAAACCTAAGCTCCCCATTGCCCTGAAAAGGGCTTTTGGATGGGCATTGTCCTTAAAAGGGCATTTAGCTCTATTGCTGCCCAAATCCCTAACCTAAAAATAAAACCCACCCAATACACCCTTAAAAAATCCTAACACTAACCCCCGAAGATCCACTTACCGGGAGAAGTCTTCAAGCGGCAACATGTCCTCAACGAAGCCGGCAGAAGTGGTCATCTTCTATCTTCATCCTTCCGATGCGGAGCGGCTCCATCTTCAAGACATCCGTCGTGGAGCATCCTCTTCAATCGACGTCTTCTTGCTGAATGAAGGTACCTTTAAATGATGTCATCCAAGATGGCGTCCCTTAGATTCCTATTGGCTGATAGAATTCTATCAGCCAATCGGAATTAAGGTTGAAAAAATCCTATTGGCTGATCCAATCAGCCAATAGGATTGAGATCGCATTCTATTGGCTGTTCAATCCTATTTCTGTGGTGTTTGTGTTTAGCTGTAATATAATATTATATACCATTTTTCTTGCCATTAAATGGAATATCAGTATTTCATCATATCATATAATTTACTATAAAAAATTATAAAATATGATGATTTTTTTTTAAAAAAAAACACTTTTTCTAACTTTGACCCCCAAAATCTGTTACAGATCTACAACCACCAAAAAACACCCATGCTAAATAGTTTCTAAATGTTGTCATGAGTTAAGAAATTCCCAATGTTTACTTAGCTTTTTTTGCAAGTTATAGGGCAATAAGTACAAGTAGCACTTTGCTATTTCCAAACCATTTTTTTTTCAAAATTAGCGATAGTTACATTGTAACAGTGACATCTGTCAGGAATCCCTGAATAACCCTTCACATGTATTTTTTTTTTTTAGTAGAAAATGTAGTAGACAACCCAAAGTATTGATCTAGGACCATTTTGGTATATTTTATGCCACCATTTCACCGCCAAATGCGATAAAATAAAAAAAATTGTTAACTTTTTCACAAACTTTAGGTTTCTCACTGAAATTATTTACAAACAGCTTGCTCAATTATGGCACAAATGGTTGTAAATGCTTCTTTGGGATCCCCTTTAGCAGACATATATGGCTTTGGAATTGCTTTTTGGTCATTAGAAGGTCACTAAATGCCGCTGCGCACCACACTTGTATTATTCCCAGCAGTGAAGGTGTTAATTAGGTAGCTTGTAGGGTTAATTTTAGCCTTAGTGTAGAGATCAGTCTCCCACCTGACACATCCCCCCCCTGATCCTTCCCTGACCCCTCTCAGACAGCTCTCTTCTCTCCCCCACCTCATAATTCTCACCGCCATCTTAAGTACTGGCAGAAAGTCTGCCAGTACTAAAATAAAAGGCTTTTATATATAAGGCCTAGCACATCCTTGATCGTTAAGGGATTAATATTCTACTTTTTAAATATTGTATTTATATAGCCGCAAGTTCCCACTGTACTGATTGTGTTTTACTTCTAATTTTACAAAATACACAATTAAATCACCCAAGCTACCATACAATGGTTTTGCAAAGTAATTGATATGGATTAGAAGAGGAGCCAGTCTAAGAAATGTGCAAGTTTTAAGATAATACACATATTGCGTATTCTATTAAAAAGCTGATAAAAAGTATTTATTACTATGCACCGTTATTAAAACATGAGATATTTTTTTTTTTATCATTGATAGCCTAGTTCTTTTATGAGTGGAGCACAAATATAACCCACAATCTTGCATTATATTTCGCTGATTACATGTTTTAATTAAAGCATTGTAACATAGCTTAAATGTTGTCCTCATAGTGTACAGAGCATATTACTAGTGCTAGTACTACTAGTGGTGAGTTAAGTGTTGTGCTCAAATACAATCTGAAATACTTCTGTAAAATTTAGGACTTTTTGAGAATTGAGACAAATGATTAAGGGACACTCAAGTAAAAATTAAACTCTCATGATTCAGATAGAGCATCCAATTATAAACAACTTTCCAATTTACTTCCATTAACAAAATGTGCACAGTCTTTTTATATTTACACTTTTTTGAGTCAACAGCTCCTACAGAGCATGTGCAAGAATTCACAGAATATATGTAAATGCATTTGTGATTGGCTGATTGCTGTCACCGAATACAGTAGTAGTGGACATAGATATAACTTTAAAATTTGTCATAACATTTTTTTGTACTCCTCATTTGAAGTTTAGACTAAGTGCTATTGCATTGTCTTTTTATTGTGCATTTGTTGAATATGCATATCTACTGTATTTACTGGTCCTTTAGCGCTTGCTAGTGTGCACAACAATACACATATTTATATATACTGCAAACTTATATTAGCTACTCTCTTTTGTTGAAAAAAATACCTAGGTAGGCATTGTGAGCTAGCTGCTGATTGGTAGCTGCCCTTATATGCCTCATATCATTGACTCACACATTGAGGCCTATTTATGAAATGTGCCGATCATGTCCGACAGACATCGCTGAATGCGGAGAGCAATACACTTTCCGTATTCAGCATTGCACCAGCAGCTCATAAGAGCTGCTGGTGCAACGCCGCCCCCTGCAGACTCGTGACCAATCATCCGCCAGCAGGGGGTGTCAATCAACCCGATTGTACTCGATCGGGTTAAATTCCGGCGATTCCTGTCCACCTCATCAGAGCCGGCGGGCAGGATTATGGAGCAGTGGTCTTTAGACCGCTGCTTCATAACTGCTGTTTCTGGTGAGCCTGCAGGCTCGCCAGAAACATGGGGCGTCAAGCTCCATTCAGAGCTTGATAGATAGGCTCCACTGTGTGAAGCTAGCTCCAAGCAGTGTGTTGCTGCTCATTCCACAAAGGATACAAAAAGAATGAAGAAAATTTGATATTAGAAGTAAATTAGTAAGTGGTTTAAAAGTGTATGCTATTTCTAAACCATGAAAAAAACATTTAGGGCATCATATGCCTTTAAGCTTACCATGTTATAGTTAAATATCATTTAAAATCTAAAAATCTAACAAAAATATTAGATAAATGTAATGTATCATTTATTTGTATTTAAGTAAACATCTTTCATTTTTTTTGTCTTTACAACACTGAAGAAGGGAGATGGTTTCTCCAAAATATTATACATCAAAATGTGCACTTAAGACATAATGCAACATACATACCCTGGTATATAATTTCTATTATCCATGGTATAGAAAAAGGATGGATTATGTTACCTTTTTACTAAGAACATGACTACAAATAGAAAATATTTTGCAACATCACACATTTAAGGAAGGAAACTTAGAAAAATCTTTGCTTCCACAACATTAAATCTTGATGGTAGTTGTTACCAGCTATAAGTGTAATTTACTTGACTCTTTTATTATACTCAGATATTGCTTTCAAAAGTTTTCTGCCTTGCTAAAATGTGTAACCTTGAGTTGGATTTACAGATACCTTATTTAAAAAAAATCATAAAAGATGACCTGGTATTTTATCTGCTATCAAGTAATTTTTTATAATCTCTCCATTTAAGGAACTTTTAGATTAGTTGGGCATTATCTGATAGAGTTTAGATGAACAATACAACCATAAGTTATATTATCATACTGAACGATCTTGTCTTGTTGAATGCTTGTTGCTGCTGTAAAATAAAGTAGCAAATGTTATGAAAACTTTCTCAAAACCCTTTTCCTGTAGATAAGGGATTTTCAATTCCAGTCCTCAGGCCTCCCTAACAGTTCAGATTTTCGGGATTATCTTGGGTGAGAACAGGTTAATACCATGGTTACTAATCAGCTGATTCTTTCACCTGTGCTCTAGTTCAGATATCCTGAACTTTGTGGCCTGTTAGGGAGACCAGAGAAATGTAATGGATATTTTGAAGATGTATTTAAAAAGTGTCCTTGCCCCAGACTTTTCAAAGGTATTCAGTAATACTATTTGTTTCCTGAACATAAGCTCTTTTAAGTTATCTCTCAACCTCTTATTTATTATCCAGCATTCTATGCATAATTGGGAAATAGACTTTGACCTGTATATACAAAATCATCCAGTTATAAACTTTTTACATAGTTTTTTTTGGTTATTCACTGCCATGAAAAAAATGCATAATCTATTTTCACTAAATTCAGTGCCATTGTAATCAACCAGATTTTTTTTTTCTAAAGATATACAGCATCAAACCACAGTGAGAGGCATCACACTATAATTACATTTTTATTGTAACATTTTGGGGCCAAAGTTATCCCTTCTTCAGATGACCAATTTGTTTGTTATGAAAAGGACATAAATATAAACAAATTAAGGAGTGTCGCTCGAATAGCCATGTCTGAGAAAATGCATCTAGAGAATTTCCTTCATGGATCTAGCCGAAAAAGTTTTTTAATAGGATTCCATCTTCAAGTTGCTGGAGTCTGTCAAATAGCGAGAACCCCAGAATATGGAATAGTTGACTTAACTCAGTAAGAGTTCTGCATAAATATAAATGTTGCTGCCTATGCAATGGTGGACAAAATCTTTGGTGATATCCTATAGGTATTTCGATGTTGTGTCTCTGAGGAGATTCAGGTATTGAACAGCAGAAATATTCTCCATGCACATTAAAAGAGTTGTGTTCCTGACAGAGTTACTTGCAATTGATTTGTAAAGCCTTTTTGATTAAAGTCCATTTGCTTTTTGTTATAGAGGATCTACAATAGCTTCTCCAACCCAAAATTCTTGCATCTAACTCTATCACCATGTCTGAGACATGCCCAAAGATTGCCCTTCCATTCAAGGTCTCCATATCAGAAACTCACCAAAGGATTTCTTCTTTTGCAAACATAGAAAGAGAACTGTTGTGGGAATAAGAAAAACCTTTTTTGAGATTTTATATCTTGTCATATTGTAATGTATAATGAAGTGGAGTTGAAAAAATGATATGAATCGAGGATGAGAGTAAATCTATGAGTTGGGCTAAGGTTTTGATTGGGAAAGAAGTCTTCTTAAAAACGTGGAAAAAATCCTATATGTATTTCTATCTTCTCTGCTGGGAGACTTGAGGGGGAATCGTAAGAATTAATTTGAAAACCTGTTTACATTTTTAGAATAGATTTCCTCTGTTGATGAGAATACACAAATTGTCTAAAATATTAATAGTTACATGAGGTTGTGAAAGAAAAGAGTGATTTTGGTGCAAAATTAGGATACTGTCTAAGTATGCAATTAGATAAATCCTTCTTAGTCTTAGCTACGCAATAGCCAGTCTTTTGAAAGATTTTTATAAAAATCAAAGGAACAGAAGTAAAATTGAAGGGAAAGAAATTAAAATGCTGCAGAATGCTGTTCCAGTAAAAACATATATATTTCCTTTGATATTTGTGAATGGGAATGGTGACATAAGCATCCTTAAAAATCTAATATGTACAGTTAATCTTGTTCTAAAAGACAATCTCTGAACTCATCTGTAGTGATGTCGCGAATAGTTCGCCGGCAAATAGTTCCCAGCGAACATAGCATGTTCTCGTATGCCCCCTATTCGTCATCATCGAGTAAACTTTGACCCTGTACCTCACAGTCAGCAGACATATTACAGCCAATCAGCAGCAGACCATCCCTCCCAGACCCTCCCACTTCTTGGACAGCATCCATTTTAGATTCATTCGGAAGCTGCATTCTTAGTGAGAGGAGGGACAGTGTAGCTGCTGCTGATTTAATAGGGAAATCGATAGCTAGGCTAGTGTATTCAGTGTCCACTACAGTCCTGAAGGACTCATCTGATCTCTGCTGTAAGGACAGCACCCCAAAAAAAGTCCTTTTTAGGGCTAGAACATCAGTCTGCTTTTTTTTTCCTGTGTAATCTAATTGCAGTTGCCTGCCTGCCAGCGTGTGTGTCAGGCTCACAGCGTATACTGTGCCCACTTGCCCAGTGCCACCACTCATATCTGGTGTAACAGTAGTGTACATTTAAAAAAAAAAAACACTTTTTTGACTGTGAAATAATAGCAGTCAGTTTCCTTCACACGTGTGCGTTTGGGAGCGGATGGGAGATTGGTCTTGAGGGGGGAAGCTACACTACAGAAAAAAGGGAAAAAAATAAAAATAAACATTTTATTTGCAAACTGGGTACTGGTAGACAGCTGCCAGTACCCAAGATGGCCCCCAATAAGGCAGAGGGGGAGGGTTAGAGAGCTGTTTTGGGGGGGGGGGGGGTCAGGGAGGTTGGGGGCTAAGGGGGGATCCTAAACAACAGCATATGTAAATATGCTAAAAAAAGATTAAAAAAAAAAAAAAGATACCTTTTTTTTGGTACTGGCAGACTTTCTGCCAGTACTTAAGATGGTGGGGACAATTGCGGGGTGGGGGAGGGAAGAGAGCTCTTTGGGAGGGATCAGGGGGTCTGATGTGTGAGGTGGGAAGCTGATCTCTACACTAAAGCTAAAATTAACCCTGCAAGCTCCCTTCAAGCTACCTAATTAACCCCTTCACTGCTGGGCATAATTCACGTGTTGTGCGCAGTGGCATTTAGCAGCCTTCTAATTACCAAAAAGCAACACCAAAGCCATATATGTCTGCTATTTCTGAACAAAGGGGATACCAGAGAAGCATTTGCAACCATTTGTGCCGTAATTGCACAAGCTGTTTGTAAATAATTTCAGTGAGAAACCTAACGTTTGTGAAAAAGTTGACTATTTTTTTTAATTTGATCGCATTTGGCGGTGAAATGGTGGCATGAAATATACCAAAAAGGGCCAAGATCAATACTTGGGGTTGTCTACTACACTACACTAAAGCTAAAATTATCCCTACAAGCTCCCTACAAGTTCCCTAATTAACCCCTGCACTGCTGAGCATAATACACGTGTGGTGCGCAGCGGCATTTAGCGGCCTTCTAATTACCAAAAAGCAACGCCAAAGCCATATATGTCTGCTATTTTTGAACAAAGGGGATCCCAGAGAAACATTTACAACCATTTGTGCCATAATTCCACAAAATGTTTGTAAATGATTTCAGTGAGAAACCTAAAATTGGGAAAAATGTAAAGTTTTTTTTTTATTTGATCGCATTTGGCGGTGAAATGGTGGCATGAAATATACCAAAATGGGCGTAGATCAATACTTTGGGTTGTCTACTACACTACACTAAAGCTAAAACTACCCCAAAAAGCTCCCGACAGGCTCCCTAATTAACCCCTTCACTGCTGGGCATAATATACTTGTGGTGCGCAGTGGCATTTAGCGGCCTTCTAATTACCAAAAAGCAACGCCAAAGCCATATATGTCTGCTATTTCTGAACAAAGGGGATCCCAGAGAAATATTTACAACCAATTATGCAAAAATTGCACGAGCTGCTTGTAAATAATTTCAGTGAGAAACCTAAAGTTTGTGAAAAAGTGAACAATTTTTTTTATTTGATCGCATTTGGTGGTGAAATGGTGGCATAAAATATACCAAAATGGGCCTAAATCAATACTTTGGGATGTCTTCTAAAAATAAATATATACATGTCAATGGATATTCAGGATTCCTGACAGATATCAGTGTTCCAATGTCACAAGCGCTAATTTTGAAAAAAAGTGGTTTGGAAATAGCAAAGTGCTATTTGTATTTATGGCCCTATAACTTGCACAAAAAAAGCAAAGAAGATGTAAACATTGGGTATTTCTAAACTCAGGAAGAAATTTAGAAACTATTTAGCATGGGTGTTTTTTGGTGGTTGTAGATGTGTAACAGATTTTGGGGGTCAAAGTTAGAAAAAGTGTGTTTTTTTTTCCATTTTTTCCTCATATTTTATAATGGTTTTATAGTAAATTATAAGATATGATGAAAATAATGATATCTTTAGAAAGTCCATTTAATGGCGAGAAAAACGGTATATAATATATGTGGGTACAGTAAATGAGTAAGAGGAAAATTATAGCTAAATACAAAAACCGCAGAAATGTAAAAATAGCCTTGGTCCTCAACAGAAAATGGAAAAGTGCTGTGGTCATTAAGGGGTTAAAAAACAACACTTTTTTGACTGTGAAATAATAGCAGACAGTTTCCTTCACACGTGTGCGTTTCAGGGCCTGCCAGGGCACAGTGTCACACCAGTGAAACTCATATCTGGTGTAACAGTAGTGTACATTAAAAAAAAAAAAATAGAAATTTGACTGTGAAATAATAGCAGTCAGTTTCCTTCACACGTGTGCGTTTCAGGGCCTGCCAGGGCACAGTGTCACACCAGTTCAACTCATATCTGGTGTAACAGTAGTGTACATTTAAAAGAAAAATAAAATTTTGACTGTAATAGATTGAATATCAGTTAGTTGTCTGCAAGTGTGTGTGTCAGGCTTACAGCGTCTACTCTGCCAACTTCTGCCAGTGCACAGTGCCACTCATATCTGTTGTCACAGTAGCTTGCACGCATAGTACCACTAATCGGAAAAAAATGACAGGCAGAGGCAGGCCACCCCGCAGGGGCCATCGTGTTCGTGGTGCTGTGATTCCCTTTGGCCCTAGAATAATGCCCAGTGTTCAGAGGCCACGCACCCTGAACTCGAAAAGTTCTGAGGACATAGTTGACTGGCTAACACAGGACACCCAATCTTCTACAGCTTCCGCTCGGAACCTTGACGCACCATCCTCCTCCAGCTTAGCTTTGGGCACCTCTCAAGTTACCACTCACCCGCCTGCCGCCACCACCAACACTAGCAGCACAGCCACTTCACTTGATCTGTCAGAGGAGTTTTTTAAACATCAGTTGGAAGAAATGAGTGATGTGCAACCATTATTGTCAGAGGATGTAGATACCAGGGATATGTCTCAGTCAGGCAGCATTACACACATGGACGTACCGTGTGATGATGATGATGTTGTACCCACTGCTGCTTCCTTTGTTGATTTGTCAGATACAAGTGAAGCGGTTGATGATGACGATGCGTCCGTGGATGTCACGTGGGTGCCCGCTAGAAGAGAAGAAGAACAGGGGGAAAGTTCAGATGGGGAGACAGAGAGGAGGAGGAGACCAGTTGGAAGCAGGGGGAGGTCGTCGCAAGGAGCTAGTGGCATAGTCAGACAGCATGCATCGGCACCCGGGGAGAGCCAGACAGCACGCCAATCAACGCATGCTGTTGCCACCACTAGAATGCCGTCATTTCAGAGCTCAGGTCCAACCTTGTGCAAATGGGGAGTTTGCGGTTGTGCAAATAGACTGTTTGCGGTTGTTTGCGGTGCGTTAAACGTGGAGTTTGGTCTGTCACTGTGAAGCGGGCGTAACCCTTACACTACCTGATCGATACAACATCATACCTGATGTCTTAAAACACGTTATTCCAAACAATTTAGGAATGCTAGGTGATTTATGCCCTTTATGGATTAAAACCAGACTCTGCATCAACTATGTAATTTTCCATCATCTGTAAGGGAAAAAACTATCAGTATATAATTTTGGTAAACATTTGAGAGTCTGGTATCAATCATTTTTGGGAAAATGTTTGAAACGTTGGAAGAGAGAAGCTTGACTGAAGATTTGATTTCTTTGAAAAGAGGTCTTGATAAATGTGAGGAATGACCTGGAAAATGGCCTTGTCTTTCCCAAACATTTGAAAAAGAGTGAGAATATAGTGTTTTCTTAACTTTGATTTTAGTTTTTGTTAAGGTATAGAAGGTTTTTTAATCATTTTCCACTTTTCAAGTAAGTTTTCCCAAAAACCAGCCGAATAGATATGCCAGTCTTTAGATCTAGTCCTCTTTAAAATACTCTCATGCACTCTTACTCAAAAGCTGAATTTGCATTTCCAAGGACACATATGAAACACTGTTTCCATTCATGTATAATAATAAAAGTGTGTTAAGTGTTGCTTTAAACTACCTCTTGCAATTAAAAAATCTTTTTTAATAGATCTCCTGGAATCCAAATGCTTATCCTTGCAATCCTTCAAAAGTCTAGCAGAGCCTTTCTTAATACTCATGCCAGGGGCACCTACATTTTTTAAAATAGATGCATCTTTATGAGGAGGTTAATAGTAGAATAATTGGTAGGGAAGGGTCTGGAGAACTTGGCTCTAAATTTTTTCTAATGATTGTGTGAGGAGGGTGCCTTCACTTTTCTATGGGTTGGATAATTTTAATCTTTTTTTATATTTAATGAAATCGTCCAGATTCTTGATCAGAAACATGTGATATTTCAGTGTCATCCAAAGGAAAAATATTTCTCATCCTATAAAAAAAATAGATATTCTTGGAATGGGGAGGAATTTGTAACATTGCAGATGCAGATCTTTTGTTTTGGTAAAGCTTGAATCTAAAATATAACTTCCTGACATGTGCGCTCTGCATGTGTAGCGGTACTGGTGCTTTGAATCTGTAAACATATAGAGGCCTATCTATCAAGCTGTCAACTTTCTTGCATTGAACAGCACCAATACGCTCACCTAACATCGCGGCCGCGGACCAGAATACGATCTCCATATTTATAAAAAAAGCCGTCAAAAAGACGCGCACCAAGTACGGGCGATGAGCAGCGGACTGTTGTTAACTAGCAGTCATCGATCTCGCTGCTATTCGGCTTATTACCAACTTTATTTATTATACCCTGTCACTAAACACCACCACTATACTAAAATGTTTAACCCCTATCCCGCTGCTCCCGGACCCTGCCGCAACGAAATAAAAGTATTAACCCCTATCCCGCTGCTCCCAGACCCTGCCGCAACTAAATTAAAGTATTAACCCCTATCCCGCCGCTCCCAGACCCCACCGCAACTAAATTAAAGTATTAACCCCTAAACCTCTGGCCTCCCACATCACTACCACTATCTAAACCTATAAACCCCAAATTCGCCAGCCCCCCACATCGCCATAAACTAAATTATGCTATTAACCCCTTAACCTAGCAACCAGCTAACTTTACATTCAAATTACAACATCCTTATCTTATAATAAATTTAAACTTACCTTTAGAATTAAAATAAACTATATTAAACTATTAATAAACCTACCTTTACTATTATCCTACAATTAAATTAAACTATATTAAACTATAAATTAACCTACCCTAACTATTATACTAAAAATGCACTTTTCCATTTTCTGTCCGTTTGGTACCAAGGCTATTTTTATATTTTTGCGGTGTTTGTGTTTAGCTGTAATTTTCCTCTTACTCCTCTTACCCCCAAGGGGGATTATTGCAGGATGCCTCAATATCGAGGCATCACTGCAATAACCGGAAAGCAGATGGAAGCGAGAAGGATCGCTTCCAGCTGCTTTCCAGACCAAGGACGTACGCCACACGTCCTCGGTCATTAACTGTATTTTTTTTGAGAACGTATGGCGTACGTCCTTGGTCGTTAAGGGGTTAAACTACCAATTAAATTAACTATATTACATATTTAAAAACCTAACCCTACTCAAATTATTTAAATATACAATTAAACATTTCTAAATTACAAAAAATAAACACTGTTACAAAAAATAAAAAACACTGTTACAAAAAATAAAAAACACTAATTTACAAAAAATAAAAAACCACAGTATCAAAAATAAAAAAGAATTACACCTAATCTAATAGCCCTATCCAAATAAAAAGCCCCCCAAAATAAAAAAACCTCCTAGCCTACAATAAACTACCAATGGCCCTTAAAAGGGCCTTTTGCGAGGCATTGCCCCAAAGAAATCAGCTCTTTTACCTGTAAAAAAAAATACAAACACCCCTAACAGTAAACCCACCACCCACACAACTCCCCAAATAAAAACCCTATCTAAAAAACCTAATCTCCCCATTACCCTGAAAAGGGCATTTGTATGGGCATTGCCCTTAAAAAGGCATTTAACTCTTTTACTGCCCAGACGCTACTCTAAAAATAAAACTCACCCAAAAAACCCTTAAAAAAACCTTAACACTAACCCCCGACGATCCACTTACAGTTTTTGAAGTTCCGCTTGAGGGATCCAGCCGGCAAGAAGTCTCCATCCGAGCGGCCTCTTCCATCTTCATTCAGCTGGCAAAGTCTTCATACATGTGGCCTCTTCTATCTTCATCCATCCGGCGAGGAGCGGGTCCATCCTGAAGACATCCGACGCGGAGCGGGTCCATCCTGAAAACATTCGACAAGGAGCTCCTCTTCATACGGTCTCTGCCGTACACTGGATCTTGAATGCAAGTGACATAAATTGGAACAGTCAATAGGATGAGAGCTGCTCAAATCCTATTGGCTGATTGAAACAGCCAGTAGGATTTTAGCGGCTCTAATCCTATTGGCTGATTGGAACCTTTCAGCCAATAGGAATGCAAGGGACGCCATCTTGGATGATGTCACTTGCATTCAAGATCAAGTTTACGGTGGAGACCATATTGAAGATGAGCTCCTCATCGGATGTCTTCAGGATGGACCCACTGTTAGTGGATCGTCGGTGGTTAGTGTTAGTTTTTTAAGGGTTTTTTGGGTGTGTTTTATTTTTAGAGTAGGGTCTGGGCAGTAAAAGAGCTAAATGTCCTTTTAAGGGCAATGCCCATACAAATGCCCTTTTCAGGACAATGGGGAGCTTAGGTTTTTTAGATAGGGTTTTTATTTGGGGGTTTGGTTGTTTGGGTGGTAGTTTTAACTGTTGGGGGTGTTTATATTTTTTTTTTTACAGGTAAAAGAGCTGATTTCTTTGGGGAAATGCCCCGCAAAAGACCCTTTTAAGGGCCATTGGTAGTTTATTGTAGGCTAGGGTTTTTTTTTTCATTTTGGGGGGATTTTTTATTTTGATAGGGCTATTAGATTAGATGTAATTCTTTTTTATTTTTGATACTGTGTTTTTTTATTTTTTGTAACTTAGTGTTTTTTATTTTTTGTAACTTAGTGTTTTTTATTTTTTGGAACTTAGTGTTTATTTTTTGTAATTTAGACATTTTTAATTGTATATTTAAATAATTTGAGTAAGGTTAGGTTTTTAAATATGTAATATAGTTAATTTAATTGGTAGTTTAATGCATTTTTAGTATAATAGTTAAGGTAGGTTAATTAATAGTTTAATATAGTTTAATTTAATTGTATGATAATAGTTAGGGTAGGTTAATTAATAGTTTAATATAGTTTATTTTAATTCTAAAGGTAAGTTTACATTTATTATAAGATAGGGATGTTGTAATTTTAATTTAAAGTTAGCGGGTTGTTAGGTTAAGGGGTTAATAGCTTAATTTAGTTTATGGCGATGAGGGGGGACTGGTGGTTTAGGGGTTAATATGTTTAGTTAGTGGTAGTTATGTGGGAGGCCAGGGGTTTAGGAGTTAATACTTCAATTTAGTTGTGGTGGGGTCCAGAAGCAGTGGGAAAGGGGTTAATACTTTTATTTAGGTGTGGCAGGGTCCGGTAGCAGCGGGATAGGGATTAATACATTTTATTTAGTGGCGGCGATGTCGGGGCGGCAGATTAGGAGTGTTTAGGTGTAAACTGGTTTTCTACCATAGAAATCAATGGGATATCTGGCAGCAGCGAACATAAGCTTTCACTGCTTTCAGACTCCCATTGATTCCTATGGCATCCGTGGCCTCCAGGGTGGCGGATTGAAAACCAGGTACGCTGGGCCAGAATAGCCGCGAGCGTACCGGTTAACTATTTGATAACTTTTAAAAAGTGTCAAATAGTGCCGAATGTGTATTCAGAACATCTGTAATGACGTAAGCATCAATCTGTGTCGGATTGAGAATGGCGGATCATATGTTACGTCACAGATTTCAAATTTTGCCGGTCTGTATCCCCCATAGTCAAGTTGTCAGACATAATCAGACAATGAAAATAATGCCTGAAGGTATAAGGGGAGACATTATTGTGCTCAATCTATGAGTCATATATGTCTGTTCTGACTACAGGGAATACATGAAATC
This sequence comes from Bombina bombina, assembly GCF_027579735.1. Taxonomy (NCBI): domain Eukaryota; kingdom Metazoa; phylum Chordata; class Amphibia; order Anura; family Bombinatoridae; genus Bombina; species Bombina bombina. Next base: position 647,417,945 of record NC_069499.1, on the reverse strand, counting down.
ATTCCTTTTATCATACCACTTAATTATAAATGACTGCAGGGATGAATAAGTCTTGTTATGTATTTGTCTGACAGACATAGGTCGATCATTGTCCACATCTTGGAACATCATTAAATAAAATTGTATGAATATAAATTAAATAATTCTTTAAAAGTAAACAAGAATAAAAACAAGAATTAACAGGTATGATAAAACAACAAATAATAATAATAAATTAAGTTAAATTTGTTAATGCTGGAAGTGAAAATTGTAAATATACTGTAATTGAAGCTCCTAGAGAGTGTGTGAAAATAAAAGGGGAAAAGGGGGACACTCAATGGTGAAGAATATAATTTTAAGTCATGAGAAAAAGGAAGACAAAATGTATCCTTTACATTGCATGAAGAAAAGCAGAGTTCTCTGAGAAGGTTAACTGAAATGAAGGTGGGAACATGCAAGCTGTGGTGGTGCCATCTAAGAGGGTAATGCACAGATAGTCCAGCACACCTGTAGAACTGTGCCCAATGAGACTAAAATCCCCACAATCAAAGGAAATCCACAAACACAGCAGCACAGTTAATTGTTACTGTTTATTGGCACCAAAAGATACCACAATGTTTCAGGAGCCACCCCTTAATCATGTGCATCTAAGATGACACAACAAGGCAAAAAGTTGGGAAAGAGTGGGAATGAACACCTCTAAGATGACGTTCCTTCTTCAAATAAGCAGTAGCTGAAGAAAATGCTAGTGCAGAAGGAAAAGACTGGAGAGCAGGGAAAGAACAAGCAGGGAACAATGTAAATCACACAATTTGAAAATAAATAATAAGCACAATTAAAACAAAAGACAGGTCAGATTACATGCTAAATAATGTTTTCCTCATACGCTAACTGTGAGCAGTTAAGTAACTTCAGGACAGATAGATAGGTCAATATATATAGAGTGCTGACCCCACACGTGTTTTGTATATGTTTGGGGAGATTACATAAGCCTGTGCACCCTCCATTTTTTCACAGTTGCTTTTTTTCACAGTTGTTTGATTGTGAGCCTGCATTGTGTGGCTGTTTAGGGACCCAGGTTTATTGGAAGAAACCTTGACGAGGTACCTGGGCTTTTCCCATTTGGCCAGATGCGGTAACTAATTCTTCCATTGCTGCTTTTTATCTTAGTTGAGAGCTTTTGAGTGAGTGCTGGACTTTTTCTGTGTGTTTATATTAAAAAATATTATTTTTTGTAATTTTCCTTGTTTGGGCCTTGCACCCAGGCCTGACTGGGGTTAACTGCCTGTGGCTCTGGTGACAGTACAGCTTCCTGAGAGTGCTGGTTTGCACCCAGGGCTGTGCATGTTGCAGGGTCATAGGATGTGTACCCGGTCCGGCCTGAAAGTGCTGACCCCACCCCATGTTTTGTATATATATATATATATATATATATATATATATATATATATATATATATATATATAATATATACATATTCATAAATGTACATGTGTGTATATATATATATATATATATATATATATATATATATATGCATTTTGACAGTTTTTCACAACTAGACAGAGCTAGTTCATGTCTGCCATATAGATAACATTGTACTCACCCTGTGGAATTATTTATGAGTCAGCACTGATTGGCGAGTGCGAGTCTGTCAAAATAAATGAGATAAGGGGACAGTCTGCAAAGGCTTAGATACAAGGTAATCACAGAAATAAAAAAATATTTAATATAACAGTGTTGCTTAGGCAAAACTAGGGAATGGGTAAAAAAGGGATGCTTTATCTTTTTAAACGATAAACATTTTTAAATGGACAGTCAAGTCCAAAGAAAACTTTCATGATTTAAATATGGATTGTAATTTTTTTTTTAAATATTTATTTATTTTCCAATTCAGAATTACAGCTTCGTTCAAAACCATAAAAACAACATTTAAACAATAATATTTATGAAAACAAGCATTCTAACATAGCAATTAATGAAGCGACAATAAAAATAACACATTTTTTCCTGTAACTGAATTGGGGTTTTCCATTTTTTAATAATCTAACCCTATATGGCCCCGGCCATAGACCACAGAGACAGAAACAAAAAAGAAAAAAAAAAAAAAGAAAAAAAAAACATAATTTAAAGAAAAATTAATAAAGTTTCCTCTCCCCCCCCCCATTTACATCCCACTCCACATCACCACATTCCAAGCTCAATTAGTTCTGTGTTTCTAAAAGGGTATATCATATAGTCAATTTCACTAGGTGTGAGATCCTTGATAAAAGGAGACCATTTTGTAAGAAGTCTCCTGACTTCTTGTTCATTGTCTTGGTTGGTATCAATTTGTTCAAGGATATACTGTTTCTTTAAATAATTCTTAATTTCAGTTATGCTAGGAGTAGATTTCATTTTCACTTCCTGAAAATAAGATACCTAGCGGCTAATATGGTCAAGTTAATAATTTTTTTGTTGTTACCTAAGTTTTCCCCTGGGTGAAGAAAGAGAAAAACTACATTTTTGAGTGAGAAAGTCACCCTAAGGGGGTCTATTATTTTATTTAGCCAGTATTGGAGTTTCAACCAGAAGTTCCTAATCTTTGGACAAGCCCATAACATATGCTGAAGATCTGCTGCCGGTAAGGAGCATCTAGGACAAGTGACAAAATTACAATTCCTATATTTGGATCCCTTTTCTGGGGTAAAATAAGACATGTATAATAGTTTAAGATGAGATTCCCTCCAAGAAGAGGAGAGAGTTACGCGAGCAGTCTCTTGAATAGATAAATAAGAAATTTGGGAATCTAATGTTTGGTTAAACAATAAAGCCCACTTACTATGATTTTTTTCCAAATTATTTAAACCCTTTACTGATACCATAATTGAGTATCCTGGGGTGATTGATAGGTTTCCAGTTTTAGCAATAGTAAGCCAATCACCAACCTGCTTCAAGGACCAATCCCAATCATGATCCTGCGTGAGTTTGAGAGCATAATGTCTTGCCTGTAAATAGGCAAAAAAATTCTTGTGTGGTAGTTTAAATTCTGATCTGAGTGAATCAAATGATTTAACACACCGTCTTCCAAGATCTAGGATCTGGTGTATTCTAGTAAGACCTAATGCTTCCCATTCCAGATAAACTTTTGTTTGAAGTCCTGCTTGGAATTGAGGGTTTCCCAAAAGTGGAATAAACCTAGAGACATGATAGTTTGCCCCTAATAATTTACAGATTTTCTTCCAGGCAAGGATTGGATTATATATCGATTTTAATTTCTTTACTTCAGGTGGGATCTCATTGGTATTACAATGTATGAGTGCCAATGGATATAGAGGATACGTTATATTTTTCTCCAAATCATTGTCTGTTACATAGTTTTGCGAAAATATCCAGTCAATAACTGTTCTAGTCAAAAAAGCTTGATTATAAGCCCCTATATCTGGCAAAGCAAGACCAGCGTATTTCAAAGGGAGGGATAGTTTGGATAAGGAAATTCTGGGTTTTCTGCTCTGCCAAATAAATAGTCTTAAGATAGAATTCAAGTGGTCAATATCTTTTTTCTTAAGAAAGAGAGGAATATTCTGTAGAATATACAAGAGTTTGGGCAAGATCATCATTTTATAGGCTGCTATTCGTCCAGATAAAGAGAGAGGGAGGTTTTGCCAATTCTTGAGTGTATCCTTAATTCTATTTAATACAGGGGTAATGTTAAAGGTGTACCAAGTGTCTGGAGTGGACGAAATATTAATGCCCAGATAACGGAAAGAGGTGTGAGCTACAGAAAACGGTATATTTGCCAGAGAGTCTACTGCACGGGTAATCCAGAATAATTCAGATTTTGTATTATTCACTTTGTAGCCTGAAAAAGATCCAAACTGTTGTATTATACTTAAAAGCTTAGGAATATTTATTTTCGTATTAGTCATGTAGATAAGGACATCGTCCGCATATAAGGCAATCTTTAACTCCTTCTTGCCTATCTTTATACCATCAAGTTGCTGTCTTATTAGAATGGCCAGTGGTTCAATAGATATGTCAAACAAAAGTGGGGAGAGAGGACACCCCTGCCTGGTACCTCGCTGTAATTTTATATCCTGAGATAAATAACCATTCACAAGCAGCTTTGTGGAAGCATTTTGATAGAGATTAGCTATAAACCTGGTAAACTTTCCCTTTATACCAAATTTATCTAAAGTATATAAAAGATGGTCAAACTGTATTGAATCAAAAGCTTTTTCTGCATCAATAGATACAACTACTCTATCCGGGGTGTCCCCTCCCTCCAGCAGTTCCTGAGTCTTAAGTGACTCAAAGTAATCAATGACAAGAAAGAGTTCACGTATTTTGGAAGCTGAGTTCCTGTTCTTTATGAAACCTACTTGATCAGTATGGATAACGGAAGGCAAGATATTTTGTAACCTGTATGCTAAGATGGATGTTAAAATTTTATAGTCTGTGTTGAGTAGTGCAATTGGCCTATAAGATTCTTTTTTTGTTGGGTCCTTACCAGATTTTAATATTAAAGAAGTATGAGATGCGGAGAAGTTAACAGTTGGCTCTTTTCCCTCTATATAGATATCATTAAATAGAGAAGTTAGATATGGTACAATAGAAGAATGTAATATTTGGTAAAATTCATTGGGTAACGCATCTGGACCTGGTGCTTTATTGTGTGAGAGATTTTGAATTGCTTTATTCACTTCTATCTCGGTTATAGGGGCATATAAGTTTTGTAGAGTCTCTGGGTCTAAAGAGGGGGGAGAGATTTTACTCCAGAATTCCTCACGTTTTAATAGATCCGATCTTTGTGATGAATAAAGACCTGTATAATAATCATAAAAAACTTGTAAGAGTTCTTCCGAGGTTTTAAAAATCTGACCTTCTGTATTTATAAATTCTATCAATTGAGAACCTTTCTCAGTTTTTAGAAGATTTGCTAGTAGTTTCCCCGTCTTGTTACCATACCGATAGAGTTTAGATTGAACCCTAGTATCTTTTTGAGTTGTTTTATAAAGTAAGAAAGAGTCTCTATTTTGAAGAGCTAAAATATATTTGGCCCAGCTTTGCGAAGAATTTTCAAGCAAATGCAAATTATAGGCATTTGAGACTGCTCGCACTAACTCCCCCTCTCTTTGCTTAATTTTTTTAGACCTTTTCACGCTATAGGCTAATATTTCTCCCCTCAATACTGCCTTAGCTGTTTCCCAAAATAACATCGGTTGAGAAACATATTCATGATTAAAATGGGCATACTCTTTAAATTTGGTTTCCATCCAGTTCTTAAACTTAAGGTCTTTCACAAGAAAAGTAGGAAATATAAATCGCCTAGAACCTTGTGCCAAGTTATTAGCACAAAAGTCTAGACAAATAGGGGCATGATCAGATATAAAAATAGGTAATATCTGAGCCTGAACTTGTGTTTTACATAATCTAACATCTAGTAAAAATAAGTCTATCCTTGAAAGCGATTTATGCGCTTTTGAGAGGCAAGTATAGTTGCGAGAGTCAGGATTTTGCATCCTCCACACATCTCTAACATTCAGATTAGAAAATATTCTAGAGAAGAGTTTGGACTCTAGTTTATCCCTTTTTGTCTTTTTTGGAACGGGGTCTTTTCTGAGCATATCCAACGGATATTTGGGTGCCATGTTAAAATCCCCTCCGATTATAAGATGACCTTCAACACATGTCATAAGCCTGGCTTGTAACTTGTCCCAGAACTCCAAGTCAAAGACATTTGGAGCATATAAATTGCAGAGTATGTACAGTATGTTATAAATTTTAATTTTAACAATTATAAACCTCCCCTCAGTGTCGGGATCTACCTGAATTATCTCATAGTTAACATTTTTACCTATTAAGATGGCTACTCCCCTCTTTCTGTTAACACCTGTGGAGAAGAGAACTTCTCCTACCCAGGAAGACTTGAGTTTGAGAATCTCTTCAGATTTTAAATGTGTTTCTTGCAAAAATGCAAGGGAAGTATTAATTTTCTTTAAGTATGATAATATTGTTTTTCTTTTGATAGGAGATGTTAGGCCTCCAATATTCCATGAGGTGAGTTTAAGTTTCCCAGGAAGAAAAGAAGAGAAAAAAAAAAAAAAAGGGGAAAAAACAGTAATTCAGAGAACCCATAACCATCTGGGCTCTCTGATACCCTATGTAGCCAGGACTTTGTCCTTAATTTGATTATAAGAACCATTGTTCAGTCGTATTCCTAGTATTGACTGTAGAGCACCCTACTCTGTGGGAAACTTCTTGGCAAAAAACCTTCCTGCCTCTACAGCTGAATCAAATAAGTATGTCTGGTTATCAAGGTGTATTTTGAGTCTAGCGGGGTGTATGATAGTAGCTCGTGTTCCTTTTTGGATGAACTTTGTGCAAATTGGGGATATTTCTCTTCTCTTTGTGACTGTTTCTAGAGAGTAGTCCTGGAACAGGAGAATTTTATTCTCCCCTAGAAAGATAGGTTGATGCTTACGGAAGGATTGGATAAATGTAACTTTGTCCTGATAATTCAAAAATTTAACAATGATTGGTCTAGGTTTTGTATTTATTTTGTTAGGGGAGATGGTACCTATTCTGTGAGCTCTTTCTATGAAGGTTTTGGGAAATACCTCAGACATCTTTAAAAGCTGGGGAATTGTGGATGTAAGTAATTTGAATAGATCCTCGTACTGTTTGTCCTCAGGGACCCCAATTATTCTTAAATTATTTCTGCGTGTACGGTTCTCAAGATCCTCAATTTTGTTTAGATATAATATTAAAGGAGGCTTCAGCCCTAGTGTTATTTTCAATCATAGTATCCTCCAAGTCGGATATCCTTTGCTCTGTTTCTGTAAGCCTGCCAGCAAATTGTTTAACTTCTAGTGCTAGTTGCGCAATATCTACTTTAATCTCATTTTTCAGAATTTCAAATTTAGGCGTAAGGGCTTCAGATATTTTAGAAACTAATGATTGGATATCCATAGATTCTGTTGATATTTGAGTGCTAGTGATGGGTGGCTGTGTCTCACCGGAAGGATCAAGAATACTTTTATTTCGCCTATCTCTCTGTCTAGCCGCCATGGGGAGGGGTGGTGTCTTAGAGTGGGGGTGTAAAAATGTATCCATATAGTTAAGAACCATATGGGTTGTGATGAGTGATGAGTGACTTAGTACAGTGAAGAAAAAAAAAAAAAAAAAGGGGGGGGGTGAGAAAGTGATATAGGTAAGTGCTCCTTAATGAAGATCCCTTGGGGAATGGGGGTGAGGGTGACGTATAAAATTAAGTGAATTAGTCGTGAGTGAACTTAAGTCGATAGTGATAGTGTGTTATTAAGGGGGTAGGCAGAGAGAGAGAAGAACAACAATATAAAACTGTAGTACAAGTAAGGGAGGTCAACACCAACACTCTTTAAGAGGCTGAGTATCTTTATATTTTAGATCACCTGAAATTTGTATATTAAAAAAAAGGGGGAAAGGGGAGACCTTTATGGTAAAACTATGGGGTCAAAAATCACACCATAAGAAACCAGATTATATCAGGAAAGAAAATTTGGATTCAATTGATATAGACCAACTATTTACATAACTAGTAGGTCTGCAAATATTTAGAAAAAAGATTGAGAATGACCACGAGTTAGAGCTTCACAAAGGAGGTCACTACACCCTCTCTTATAAGACGAATGTTTGTTAAAAGTTTTCAATATTGATTAAATATCCTGCCAAAGCCCTGTTGTGTTATTCAGTTATTAACAATGTTTAGCCCATATGGGGCTATTTTTCTGGCTCACTTGAATAAATTTAACATAGGAATACTCCACATTAATCAACTCAGTATTATCAGGTTTTCTAGCAACCAGCCTAGTATCTGTTACCAAATGTATGCTATATAGTTATATGTTTCTATGAAGGAGATATAGGCTGATTATTTGAACCACTAAACAATAATTGTTTATATCTATTTATATTTAGAATCCTGTGAGCTTAGATTTATGTAAAATATGTTGAGAAAAAATAGCTAGTTGCCAGTGGTAGAGAGACACACTATTTCTTAATTCCTAACAGAGTTTAGATCTACTTTATAAGATATAATGTCTAGGGTCAGCTCTAGATTTAACACTGGGGATCTCTGATACCTATATGTGAATTTAAACAGGATAATATCAAATATATGAGATAGTACAAGAATCACTCAAATTATCCAGTAAAGAGAGCGAAATCCTCAGTTCTTAGTTATTTTCTTGAGAGCTATATATAAATTTTTTCAATTTAAGCAATACTGTGTCAGAATAACAACCATGCATCCATTTATCAAAACAATCAGAAAAAAATAAAAATCTGAGTTTTTGTTCCCTATATTTGAACACAAATACCAGTACCTAGCATGTCCAGTATAAATACAATTATATCAGGTAATTAATGTTTGAGAGTTCACACAGTAGGAGAATATTTTTCAGATTTAATTTCTTTTTCTCTCCTTTCTCCTCCCTTCGTCTTGCTTTTATACCCAATACCTTCTTGCAATCCGTTTCTGAATTAATGAAGCTTTGTGTGAGAACAGCAAGGTTTGGGGATCCAAATGATAAAGTCTAAAAAATAAGATATTTTCTTTCCTCTTCCCTTCCCTTTCTCCCTCTTTTGGTAGAGAAGACAGTGAGAAGTGAATTATGGTGGACAGTTAGGTTATTATGCAATAGTAGTTATCTTAACTAATCGTTCGTTTGAAGGGAGACAGCAAAAAAAGGGAAAAAAAAAAAAAAAAGAATTGGATTGTAATTTTAAACAACTTTCCAATTTACTTTTATCACAAATTTTGCTTTGTTCTCTTGGTATTCTTAGTTGAAAGCTAGACCTAGGAGGTTCATATGCTAATTTCTTAAAACTTTGAAGACTGCCTCTAATCTGAAGGCATATTGACCACTAGGGGGCATTAGTTGATGCGTTTCATATAGATAACATTAGCTCATGCATGTGGAGTTACCCTGGAGATAGCACTGATTGGCTAAAATACAAGTCTGTCAAAAGAACTGAAATAAGGGTGCAGTTTGCAGAGGCATAGATACAAGATAATCACAGAGGTAAAAAGTGTATTTCTATAACATTGTTAGTTATGCAAAACTAGGGAATGGGTAATTATGGATTATCTTTTTTTTTAAACAACAACAATTCTGGTGTTTACTGTCCCTTTAAATACACTATCACTTTATGTAACAATAAATAATGAAAGTATATTGTAAAGTTGTTTTACTACATGTAATTAAACAATGTATATTAATATCTTGAGGTGTTTTAATGTCCCTTTAAAAACGATGCCACAATGCAAATTTATCTCTACATATCTACTGAACAGATCTATATCCATTCAATGGCATCTATTTATCAAGCCGTCAACTGACTTGCATTCGACTGCACCAATACGCTCGCCTAAGATCGCCTAACATCGTTGTCGCGGACCTGAATACGTTCTCCAAAATTATCAAAAAAGCTGTCAAAATGCTGTGCACCAAGTACGGGGCGATGAGCAGTGGACTGTTGTTAACTAACACTCATCGATCTTGCTGCTCTTCGGCTTTTTTACAGCTTTCTTGGAACCCTGTCACTAAACACCCACACTATACTATACTGTTTACCCCCGAAACCGCCGCTCCCGGACCCCGCCGCAACTCTAATAAATGCATTAACCCCTAAACCGCCGCTCCCGGACCCCGCCGCAACTAAATAAATTTATTAACCCCTAATCTGCCGCCCCCTACACCGCCGCCACCTACATTATATTTATTAACCCTTAATCTGCCCCCCTACACCGCTGCCACCTACCTACATTTATTAACCCCTAATCTGCCGCTCCAATCGTCGCCGCCACTATATTAAATTTATTAACCCCTAAACCTAAGTCTAACCCTAACCCTAACACCCCCTAACTTAAATATAATTTAAATAAATATAAATAAATGTTACTATCATTAAATAAATTATTCCTATTTAAAACTAAATACTTACCTGTAAAATAAACCCTAAGATAGCTACAATATAACTAATAGTTACATTGTAGCTAGCTTAGGGTTTATATTTATTTTACAGGCAACTTTGTATTTATTTTAACTAGGTACAATAGTTATTAAATAGTTATTAACTATTAAATAACTTCCTAGTTAAAATAAATACAAATATACCTGTAAAATAAAACCTAACCTAAGTTACAATTACACCTAATTTTACAAATTTGCTTTGAAGTGAAGGGCTGGACTTTCCCCACTTGCCAATCTAATAATACTACCTTCTTCCTAAGTAGTAAAATAATAAAGGATTATATAATTGAGGAGTTTAGATGGTGCCAATGTAAGCTGTGGGTTACTCAGATAAAATAAAATTCTAAGTGTAATTTTATGTATGTGAAAATATAAAACGCAGTTCCACCTTTATTCTATCCCTTTAAAATAATTTAAATTATTGGCCTAGTAAAATAATATTCTGGATGCAGATCAAGTATGTTGCAAAAATATTTTTTTTTTATTATTAAACTGGTCTCACAAATATGTTAAAATTACTATAACAACCATTCAATCTATAAAGCCCTAAACTTCCATTCACCATTCGATGTCAAATACACAATATTCTCCTGTAAATATTATATCAGATATCCTAAACACATAAAAACAACTGTAAAAGGTTCTATAAAAATGATAGTGGAAATATCAATGTAAATATAATATTTTGCTCCTTGTCAAACATCAAACCTCAATATAAAAAACCTTGGCAAAAAACTCCTGTACTTTAATCGAGTGGTCAGAGCTGTCTTTATGGAGAATAGCAATGGTATATTGCTCAGTTTTTTGGAAATGTTCACATAAATCTCTGCTGTGCTGCAGTACTACTATTCACAGCTATTAGCAGTATTGAGGTTGTCAGCAATACTTATATCGGTGCAATACAGTTCTCATATCACTACCCCTCCACTGTCATAGGCACTTCATAGGGGAGTATACGTTTTCGGTTATGAACAAAACCAATCTGACGGCAAAAGTGTATACAGGCTTGGCGTCCCAAGCTTCACAAAATGGTAATCCTTGCAGGGAACTATGTGCTATTAAACAATCACCTGCTCTCCTTAGGTTTGTGTCGTCCGGTTGCTCTGACTTGGAGGCGCTGCTCTTAACGCTCTCCCAGATGCCGAATACCTTCTTCACCTGCGCAAGTCTTGGATAGGTTAATATCTTTTATTCAGCGTTCAGGAACACAATGTGATCTCTGCACTTCAGTACTAGGTACGCAGAGTCCGTGTGCATCAGGTCAAACCGGCTACTTGTAATTCACGAAGGCCTAGATTTGGAGTTTGGCGTTAGCCGTGAAAACCAGCGTTAGAGGCTCCTAAAGCTGGTTTTAGGCTACCTCCGGTATTTGGAGTCACTCAAAATAGGGTCTAACGCTCACTTTTCAGCCGCGACTTTTCCATACCGCAGATCCCCTTACGTAAATTGCGTATCCTATCTTTTCAATGGGATTTTTCTAACTCCGGTATTTAGAGTCGTGTCTGAAGTGAGCGTTAGACATCTAACGACAAAACTCCAGCCGCAGGAAAAAAGTCAGTAGTTAAGAGCTTTCTGGGCTAACGCCGGTTTATAAAGCTCTTAACTACTGTGCTCTAAAGTACACTAACACCCATAAACTACCTATGTACCCCTAAACCGAGGTCCCCCCACATTTCCGCCACTCGATTAAATTTTTTTAACCCCTAATCTGCCGACCGCCACCTACGTTATACTTATGTACCCCTAATCTGCTGCCCCTAACACCGCCGACCCCTATATTATATTTATTAACCCCTAATCTGCCCCCCTCAACGTCGCCTCCACCTGCCTACACTTATTAACCCCTAATCTGCCGAGCGGACCGCACCGCTATTATTATAAAGTTATTAACCCCTAATCCGCCTCACTAACCCTATAATAAATAGTATTAACCCCTAATCTGCCCTCCCTAACATCGCCGACACCTAACTTCAAACATTAACCCCTAATCTGCCGACTGGAGCTCACCGCTATTCTAATAAATGTATTAACCCCTAAAGCTAAGTCTAACCCTAACACTAACACCCCCCTAAATTAAATATAATTTTAATCTAACGAAATTAATTAACTCTTATTAAATACATTATTCCTATTTAAAGCTAAATACTTACCTGTAAAATAAATCCTAATATAGCTACAATATAAATTATAATAATATTATAGCTATTTTAGGATTAATATTTATTTTACAGGTAACTTTGTATTTATTTTAACCAGGTACAATAGCTATTAAATAGTTAAGAACTATTTAATAGCTAAAATAGTTAAAATAATTACAAAATTACCTGTAAAATAAATCCTAACCTAAGTTACAATTAAACCTAACACTACACTATCAATAAATTAATTAAATAAACTACCTACAATTACCTACAATTAACCTAACACTACACTATCAATAAATTAATTAAATACAATTCCTACAAATAAATACAATTAAATAAACTAGCTAAAGTACAAAAAATAAAAAAGAACTAAGTTACAAAAAATAAAAAAATATTTACAAACATAAGAAAAATATTACAACAATTTTAAACTAATTACACCTACTCTAAGCCTCCTAATAAAATAACAAAGCCCCAAAAAATAAAAAAATGCCCTACCCTATTCTAAATTACTAAAGTTCAAAGCTCTTTTACCTTACCAGCCCTGAACAGGGCCCTTTGCGGGGTATGCCCCAAGAAGTTCAGCTCTTTTGCCTGTAAAAAAAACATACAATACCCAAGCCCCCCAACATTACAACCCACCACCCACATATCCCTAATCTAACCCAAACCCCCCTTAAATAAACCTAACACTAAGCCCCTGAAGATCATCCTACCTTGTCTTCACCTCACCGGGTATCACACCGATCCGTCCAGAAGAGCTCCTCCGATGTCCTGATCCAAGCCCAAGCGGGGGGCTGAAGAGGTCCATGATCCGGCTGAAGTCTTCATCCAAGCGGGAGCTGAAGAGGTCCATGATGCGGATGAAGTCTTCATCCAAGCGGGAGCTGAAGAGGTCCATGATCCGGATGAAGTCTTCTATCAACGGCATCTTCAATCTTCTTTCTTCCGGATCCATCTTGCAGACCTCCGACGCGGAACATCCTCTTCTCCCGACGCCTACTAGCCGAATGACGGTTCCTTTAAGGGACGTCATCCAAGATGGCGTCCCTCGAATTCCGATTGGCTGATAGGATTCTATCAGCCAATCGGAATTAAGGTAGGAAAATTCTGATTGGCTGATGGAATCAGCCAATCAGAATCAAGTTCAATCCGATTGGCTGATCTAATCAGCCAATCAGATTGAGCTCGCATTCTATTGGCTGTTTCGATCAGCCAATAGAATGCGAGCTCAATCTGATTGGCTGATTGGATCAGCCAATCGGATTGAACTTGATTCTGATTGGCTGATTCCATCAGCCAATCAGAATATTCCTACCTTAATTCCGATTGGCTGATAGAATCCTATCAGCCAATCGGAATTCGAGGGACGCCATCTTGGATGACGTCCCTTAAAGGAACCGTCATTCGGCTAGTAGGCGTCGGGAGAAGAGGATGTTCCGCGTCGGAGGTCTGCAAGATGGATCCGGAAGAAAGAAGATTGAAGATGCCGTTGATAGAAGACTTCATTCGGATCATGGACCTCTTCAGCTCCCGCTTGGATGAAGACTTCATCCGGATCATGGACCTCTTCAGCTCCCGCTTGAATGAAGACTTCAGCCGGATCATGGACCTCTTCAGCCCCCCGCTTGGGCTTGGATCAGGACATCGGAGGAGCTCTTCAGGACGGATCGGTGAACCTGGTATGGTGAAGATAAGGTAGGAAGATCTTCAGGGGCTTAGTGTTAGGTTTATTTAAGGGGGGTTTGGGTTAGATTAGGGGTATGTGGGTGGTGGGTTGTAATGTTGGGGGGGGTATTGTATGTTTATTTTTTTACAGGCAAAAGAGCTGAATTCTTTGGGGCATGCCCCGCAAAGGGCCCTGTTCAGGGCTGGTAAGGTAAAAGAGCTTTGAACTTTAGTAATTTAGAATAGGGTAGGGCATTTTTTATTTTGGGGGGCTTTGTTATTTTATTAGGGGGCTTAGAGTAGGTGTAATTAGTTTAAAATTGTTGTAATATTTTTCTTATGTTTGTAAATATTTTTTTATTTTTTGTAACTTAGTTCTTTTTTATTTTTTGCACTTTAGTTAGTTTATTTCATTGTAGTTATTTGTAGGAATTTTATTTAATTTATTTATTGATAGTGTAGTGTTAGGTTTAATTGTAGGTAATTGTAGGTATTGTATTTAATTAATTTAATGATAGTATATTGTTAGGTTTAATTGTAACTCAGGTTAGGATTTATTTTACAGGTAATTTTGTAATTATTTTAACTAGGTAGCTATTAAATAGTTCTTAACTATTTAATAGCTATTGTACCTGGTTAAAATAATTACAAAGTTGCCTGTAAAATAAATATTAATCCTAAAATAGCTATAATATAATTATAATTTATATTGTAGCTATATTAGGATTTATTTTACAGGTAAGTATTTAGCTTTAAATAGGAATAATTTATTTAATAAGAGATAATTAATTTCATTAGATGTAAATTATATTTAACTTAGGGGGGTGTTAGTGTTAGGGTTAGACTTAGCTTTAGGGGTTAATACATTTATTAGAATAGCGGTGAGCTCCAGTCGACAGATTAGGGGTTAATGTTTGAAGTTAGGTGTCGGAGATGTTAGGGAGGGCAGATTAGGGGTTAATACTATTTATTATAGGTTTAGTGAGGCGGATTAGGGGTTAATAACTTTACTATAGTAGCGCTCAGGTCCGGTCGGCAGATTAGGGGTTAATAAGTGTAGGTAGGTGGAGGCGACGTTGTGGGGGGCAGATTAGGGGTTAATAAATATAATATAGGGGTCGGCGATGTTAGGGCAGCAGATTAGGGGTACATAGGGATAATGTAAGTAGCGGCGGTTTACGGAGCGGCAGATTAGGGGTTAATAATAATATGCAGGGGTCAGCGATAGCGGGGGCGGCAGATTAGGGGTTAATAAGTGTAAGGTTAGGGGTGTTTAGACTCGGGGTACATGTTAGGGTGTTAGGTGCAGACGTAGGAAGTGTTTCCGCATAGCAAACAATAGGGCTGCGTTAGGAGCTGAACGCGGCTTTTTTGCAGCTCAAACAGCCCCATTGTTTCCTATGGGAGAATCGTGCACAAGCACGTTTTTGAGGCTGTCCGCTTGCGTAAGCAACTCTGGTATCGAGAGTTGAAGCTGCGTTAAAAATGCTCTACGCTCCTTTTTTGGAGCCTAACGCAGCCTTTATGTGGACTCTCAATACCAGAGTTGTTTTTATGGTGCGGCCAGAAAAAAGCCGGCGTTAGTTTTTCGGGTCGTTACCGACAAAACTCCAAATCTAGCAGGAAGAGTATACAGTCGCCTTCACCTAAGTTACAATTACACCTAACACTACACTATAATTAAATAAATTCCCTAAACTAAATACAATTAAATACAATTAAAAAAAATGATCTACAGTACAAAAAAAAATAAAAGAGCTGATTCCTTTGGGGCAATGCCCCGCAAAAGGACCTTTTAAGGGCTATTTGTAATTTAGTGTAGGGTAGGGCTTTTTTTATTTTGGGGGGGCTTTTTTATTTTGTAAGGGGGATTAGATTAGGTGTAATTAGTTTAAAAATCTTGTACTTTGTTTATTATTTTCTGTAATTTAGAGTTTGTTTGTTTTTGTACTTTAGATTATTTTTTTTTTTAATTGTATTTAGTTTAGGGAATTTATTTAATTATAGTGTAGTGTTAGGTGTAATTGTAGCTTAGGTAAGGTTTTATTTTACAGGTATATTTGTATTTATTTTAACTAGGAAGTTATTAAATAGTTAATAACTATTTAATAACTATTGTACCTAGTTAAAATAAATACAAAGTTGCCTGTAAAATAAAAATAAATCCTAAGTTAGCTACAATGTAACTATTAGTTATATTGTAGCTATCTAAGGGTTTATTTTACAGGTAAGTATTTAGTTTTAAAAAGGAATAATTTATTTAATGATAGTATTAATGATAATATTTATTTAGATTTATTTAAATTATATTTAAGTTAGGGGGTATTAGGGTTGGGGTTAGACTTAGGTTTAGGGGTTAATAAATTTAATATAGTGGCGGTGAAGTTGGGGGTTGCAGATTAGGGGTCAATAAATGTAGGTAGGTGGCAGCGGTGTGGGGGGCAGATTAGGGGTTAATAAATATAATGTAGGTGGCGGCGGTGTAGGGGGCAGCAGATTAGGGGTTAATAAGTATAATGTAGGTGGCGGTGGGCTCCGGGAGCGTCGGTTTAGGGGTTTATAAGTGTATTTAGTTGTGGCAGGGTTCGGGAGCGGCGGGATAGGGGTTAATAACTTTAATTTAGGTGGCGGCGGTGTAGGGATGGCAGATTATTGGTTAATAAGTATAATGTAGGTGGCGGCGGTGTAGGGGGGGGCAGATTAGGGGTGTTTAGACTCGGGGTACATGTTAGGGTGTTAGGTGTAAACGTTCCCATAGGAATCAATGGGATATCGGGCAGCAGCGAACATGAGCTTTAGCTGCTTTCAGACTCCCATTGATTCCTATGGCATCCGCCGCCTCCAGGGCGGCGGATTGAAATCCAGGTACGCTGGGCCGGAATAGTGGTGAGCGTACCTGGTAGTTATTTGATAACTAACAAAAGTAGTCATATTGTGCCGAACTTGCATTCGGAACATCTGTAATGACGTAAGCATCGATCTGTGTCAGACTGAGTCCGGCGGATCGTATGTTACGTCATAAATTTGTACTTTTGCCGGTCTGTTGGGTTTCATAACTAAGGCGAATCAGGCTCGCCACAAATACGTTTCGGAATGCCAGCGTATTTGCGGTTGACAGCTTGATAAATAGATGCCAATATGTCATAAAGATTGGCACCACTGTTTTGGCCGTGGCTTTGTATAATAATCCTTATATAGCTGTAACTAATAATGTGTAATTATGTACTAAATTTATTCCCCTCTTTTATTTTAGTGTAAAAAGTTATTTTTACCGGTTCTAAGAATTCAAAGTGACTATGGCAGGTTTCACAAAACCAACCCTGTCACTTATAATATGGAAAACAAACGAAAATGCATAAAGATATAATAGCATTCCTACATGTCAAATTGTCAAATAAACAACATGCAATTTTATTATCATGTCACCACTGTGGACTGAGTGTAAAATTAAAAATAATAAATATTTTAAATCAAAAGCAAAGTGCAACACAAGGACTTAATTTATTACACAATTTCAGTAAAAGGTGTATTATTTTAAAGTAACAGTAAACCCATATTTTTTTTGTTTGCATTATTGTAAAATTTTAATTTGGAATAAAAATGTTGTAATTACCTTGTATTATTAGTTTTTTTGCAATTTCATCCAGAATATTTAATTATTTCCAAGCCCTAAGTGATGCTTATAATACAAGTCCTAGGAGGGTGTGACATAACAGCAATGAAATCGGCTGCCACATCGATTGAACAGCTGTGTATACGGTCAGGAGAGAGCTTGCATAATAATTATTATGCATATGGCTCATTATTAAAGGGACATAATACTCATATGCTAAATCACTTGAAACTGATGCATTGTAACTGTAAAAAGCGGACAGGAAAATATCACTTGAGCATCTCTATGTACAGCTCAGCAGAGTAAGTTCTGTGTAAAAACTTATACTCAGCTGTTGTCCAGCTGCAAGTAAAAAAAAATGAATAAATGAACAGCAGCCAATCAGCATCAACAGTGCTGAGGTCATAAACTCCTTTACTGTGATCTCATGAAATTTCACTTAACTATCATGAGATTTCATTGTAAACTTCCTTACACTGAATAGGGAAATAAGATGAGTGTGCGCTTAAGCTCGCTCCTTCCGCTGTCCCGGGACAGACATACTGATTTGTTGCTTAAAAGTCCTTTACAATGGGATGTGGCTACTGAGAAACTTTTGAGGTAAAATATCTTTCTTTTTTACATAGAGATGTTCAGGTGATATTTTCTAGTCAGCTTTTTACAGCTATACTGCATCACTTTCAAGTGTTTAAACATTTGGGTATTATGGCCCTTTAAGAGATTTTCTATTTGATCTTTAAAATCGTTATTACACCAATTGTAAAATGGTATTTCCAAAAAGTTAAAGAACATTTTCAACATTATTAAATTATTGTTAAGAAAAAATGTTTTAATATACTTATTGTACATTACACTACAATTTATGTTATTTAATAACTGATTAACAATGAAAGTTTACTGGTCCTTTAAGTGAATTATTGAATTCTCACCTTTATTTTTGAAAACCACAAACTGCATATATAGTAAACATATTTATATATATATATATATATATATATATATATATATATATTTAAAATGTTTTTATTGACTCTTTTATACACAATGCAATACAAATATTAAAGCAAATTTAAATATGTATATTAAATTATGGACAGATAGTATTACATAGAGCCCAACCGGTGTCACAGTAAAAAAAAAACCTTCTCATGCTCTTATACACCTTGCTCGTGATGTAATACATTCAGTGGCGTCACTAGGGGGGTGAGGGGGGTGTGGGCCGCACCAGGGTGACATCCTCCAGGGGGTGATACCACCAAAAAAAAAAATAGATATTTTATTAGAGGGGCCAGCATTTGTGAACATTAGTGGGACTGGGGAAGTTGTAGACACTTCATTTTTTTGCCCCTTGAGCCAGCGCTGCAATTTCCACAAATAGTTTTCCCGGCTGCTTTTGCTTGTTTGTACTTTCCTCCTCCTCTGCCCAATTTCACTATGAATGTTGTGGGCATGCCGTGGGGCTTGCAAAGTTGCGCTGCTAGCCTAAACCTGCCTGCCTATCTGTGCTCACTGCTCAGTGACGTGTGGAGCAGTGAAGTCACTCACTGCTGTGCTGTCTCTCTAAACGGGAACTGGGAAATCATGAGGGGGATGCCTGGCACCTGACCGCATGACTGTCTAACACTGTCTCTAAAGTGAAGGAGACACGTATGATGCCCACCAGACCGGTACGGTTACGGTACACTAAGTGCACACTGAAGAGGTAGGAGGGGAGGGCGGACGGGGGTCTGAGGGTGGACAGAGAGCAAAGGTGCTTGGCCATAAGAAGCGGTAGGCACGCGGCCTGGGGCTGTGCACTGACAGACTTGGAACAGAGTCAGAGAGCAGAATTTTCATAGTTTTCTCGCCTAAACCTTTTCTTTAGTGATTTATTTTTAGAGTGCTCTGTTTATCTTTCATTTGATGCTCTGCTGAGCCAGGGAGCAGCTCTAGGCATGTGATTTATAATTAATGCAGTACAGTTTACATATTTTGTATGTGTGTGTGTCTGAGTGATTTTGTGTGTGTGTGTGTGTGTGTCTGAGTGCTTTTATATGTGTGTCTGAGTGTTTCTGTGTGTGTGCCTGAGTGTTTTTGTCTGTGTGTGTGTGTCTAAGTGTTTGTGTGTGCCTGAGTGTTTTTGTGTTTGTGTGTGTGTGCCTGAGTGTTTTTGTGTGTGTGTGTGTCTAAGTGTTTGTGTGTGTGCCCGAGTGCTTTTGTGTGTGTGTGTCTCAGGGTTTCTTTGTGTGTGCCTGAGTGTTTTTTGTGTGTGTTTGTCTAAGTGTTTGTGTGTGTGCCTGAGTGTTTTTGTGTGTTTGTGTCTAAGTGTTTGTGTGTGTGCCTGAGTGTTTTTGTGTGTGTGTGTCAGAGTGTTTTTGTGTGTGTCTGAGTGTGTTTCTAAGTGTGCCTGAGTGTGTCTGAATGTTTGTATGTGTGTGTGCCTGTGTTTTTGTGTTTGTGTGTGTCTGCTTTCTGGGGGGAGGGGGGTGACACCATAAGTTACCGCACCGGGTGACACCAACCCTAGTGACGCCACTGAATACATTGTGCACACAGTGTATTATGTTGCTCCCACAAGTATTTCATGTGCATGTAACAATAATTAAAGTGTGCACACAAATTAATTGGCCCCAAAGATGTAGTTACATAGTGTAAAAAAAATAGTTAATTTGTGCCCATTATGTAACTGTTTAAATCATAACAGCACTTTACTTCTCTTCATGGGTAATGTCATGTGACACGTAGTCAGGTATTGTTTTTTGGCGCCAGACCCGCTTTCACTAACTAGTTTACTATACTACATAGTAGGTAAGGGTAGGTAATGTGACAAGTAGGCGGGTATTGGTTTTTGGCACCAGACCAGCTTTCTCTAAATTGCTTAATATACTGCAAATTTGTTGACCTTTGAACCAGCTATTAGTGAATGTGTGGGTTGACCCCAAGGGGAAAACCAAAGATTGCAATCCCGTACTGCTGGACACAACAGCAAGAGAGCAAGTCACATGACACTACTATTGTGATCTGGCGTGAAAATACACTACTGCCTACTGATCACATGAGCTACCCACCTACAGGTCACATGACGCTTGCCGCCTAAGGAAGAAGATTAAAGGGACAGTCTATACCAAGTACACAATTTTAATAATGTATTAGTGCATACCAGAGAAGCATCCTTCAACTGGTCACACAGCTATAAACTTGTAAGAAGTATATAAAAATTTTAAATACTTATCGTTTTTTAAACTCCTAAAATGGTCGCTAAGCTCCGCCCACTACTCCATATATATTTTAGTACATTATCTTTTTCCAATGATAGTCGACTCGTAAATAACTTTTCCTGCTCGCACACACTGATTTTGAACATGCGCAGTTTTTCAAGAAAGTGTTACAGGCTAATTATTCCCCAATGCTCTTTCTCCTCATTTTCGTTCCGGGTGTAATTGTGCACTGCTCTGCATACTGTTATGTTGGTATTTTGCGGGGCAGGGGGAAATACTTGTAGCAGGCATCGCACTCTGAGAATAGCAGCATGAGAGGATCTGTCTGTACACACACAGCACCACTGTATTATAGAAGTGCTGTGTTAGAGCAGCGATGTGGAGGTATGTTTTGTGAGAGCTGTGGGGGCATATTTTAGTAGTGGGACAACACTGCTGCTTGTAATCTATGCCGGAGTGTGCACATCTTCCTGTCAAAGAGACTTTGAGCCTGTCATAGTGCCTCATCTACTTTCAGTCTGCTGGCTAATTTGTTAATGTATTAAAATGCAGCTCTAACTTTCTCTTCGAAGGTGCAGGGGAACTATTTTTCCCACAATAGCACACAGCATTCTCTCTCTGCGCTTAGGGTTAAACAAACAAGCATGGATCTTTCAGTCCAGTCCTGTTCCCTGTTGTTGATCTTTAACCCCACCCTCCCTTCCTTTATGACCTCTTCCTAATCAGAAGTAGAAGAGAGGCAGCAATCGGCTCCCCAGTACTTTTGCCGGTATGTGTGTGAAGTGATTTATTTCACATTGGGTGTTGGGGCTTTCAGGAGTGCTTCAGAGTCTGTCATTTTTGTTTTCTTAAGGGGTATACTGCTTTTTTTTTTAACCTATGAATAATTGTACAGCTAATAAAATGCACAGAAACTGCAACTTCTGTCTTTATTTTATTGGAGCCAAAAGAAGGGACTCTTAAGCAGAACAAAAATGTCTGTATGTGTGAGACACTGTGTGTGTGTGTGTGAGACACTGTGTGTGTGTGTGAGACACTGTGTGTGTGTGACACTGTGTGTGTGACACTGTGTGTGTGTGTGTGACACTGTGTGTGACACTGTGTGTGTGTGTGTGTGTGTGTGTGTGTGACACTGTGTGTGTGTGTGTGTGTGACACTGTGTGTGTGTGTGTGTGAGACACTGTGTGTGTGTGTGTGTGAGACACTGTGTGTGTGTGTGTGTGAGACACTGTGTGTGTGTGTGAGACACTGTGTGTGTGTGTGAGACACTGTGTGTGTGTGTGTGTGTGTGTGTGTGACACTGTGTATGTGTGTGAGACACTGTGTGTGTGTGTGACACTGTGTGTGTGACACTGTGTGTGACACTGTGTGTGTGTGTGACACTGTGTGTGTGTGACACTGTGTGTGTGACACTGTGTGTGTGTGTGTGACACTGTGTGTGTGTGTGTGTGACACTGTGTGTGTGTGTGTGTGTGTGTGAGACACTGTGTGTGTGTGTGTGTGTGAGACACTGTGTGTGTGTGTGAGACACTGTGTGTGTGTGAGAGACACTGTGTGTGTGTGAGAGACACTGTGTGTGTGTGTGAGACACTGTGTGTGTGTGTGACACTGTGTGTGTGTGTGTGTGTGTGACACTGTGTGTGTGTGTGTGTGACACTGTGTGTGTGTGTGAGACACTGTGTGTGTGTGTTAGACACTGTGTGTGTGTGAGACACTGTGTGTGTGTGAGACACTGTGTGTGTGTGTGAGACACTGTGTGTGTGTGTGACACTGTGTGTGTGAGACACTGTGTGTGTGAGACACTGTGTGTGTGTGACACTGTGTGTGTGTGACACTGTGTGTGTGTGACACTGTGTATGTGTGTGAGACACTGTGTGTGTGTATGAGACACTGTGTGTGTGTGTGAGACACTGTGTGTGTGTGTGAGACACTGTGTGTGTGTGACACTGTGTGTGTATGTGTGACACTGTGTGTGTGACACTGTGTGTGTGTGTGTGACACTGTGTGTGTGACACTGTGTATGTGTGTGAGACACTGTGTGTGTGTGTGAGACACTGTGTGTGTGTGTGAGACACTGTGTGTGTGTGTGACACTGTATGTGTGTGAGACACTGTGTGTGTGTGTGAGACACTGTGTGTGTGTGTGTGAGACACTGTGTGTGTGTGTGAGACACTGTGTGTGTGTGTGAGACTGTGTGTGTATGTGTGACACTGTGTGTGTGACACTGTGTGTGTGTGTGTGTGACACTGTGTGTGTGTGTGTGACACTGTGTGTGTGTGTGTGTGTGACACTGTGTGTGTGTGTGACACTGTGTGTGTGTGTGACACTGTGTGTGTGACACTGTGTGTGTGACACTGTGTGTGTGTGTGTGAGACACTGTGTGTGTGTGTGACACTGTGTGTGTGTGTGTGTGTGAGACACTGTGTGTGTGTGTGTGTGTGAGACACTGTGTGTGTGTGTGACACTGTGTGTGTGTGTGTGTGACACTGTGTGTGTGTGTGACACTGTGTGTGTGTGTGTGTGACACTGTGTATGTGTGTGAGACACTGTGTGTGTGTGTGAGACACTGTGTGTGTGTGTGAGACACTGTGTGTGTGACACTGTGTGTGTATGTGTGACACTGTGTGTGTGACACTGTGTGTGTGTGTGTGTGTGACACTGTGTGTGACACTGTGTGTGTGTGTGACACTGTGTGTGTGACACTGTGTGTGTGTGTGAGACACTGTGTGTGTGTGAGACACTGTGTGTGTGTGTGAGACACTGTGTGTGTGTGAGACACTGTGTGTGTGTGTGTGAGACACTGTGTGTGTGTGAGACACTGTGTGTGTGTGTGAGACACTGTGTGTGTGTGTGACACTGTGTGTGTATGTGACACTGTGTGTGTGTGTGACACTGTGTGTGTGTGTGAGACACTGTGTGTGTGTGTGAGACACTGTGTGTGTGACACTGTGTGTGTGTGACACTGTGTGTGTATGTGTGACACTGTGTGTGTGACACTGTGTGTGTGTGTGACACTGTGTGTGTGACACTGTGTGTGTGTGTGTGTGTGAGACACTGTGTGTGTGTGAGACACTGTGTGTTTGTGTGACACTGTGTGTGTGTCACAGCCAGTGTGAGTATGTGTGTGTATTTCGATCTGACACAGCAGGTCAATTATGAAGATGTACAGCACAGGTAGCACATGGAGGACACATGAAGCAGTCAGTGGTTTCTGCTTGGTAGCGGTAGTGCCTAGGCGAGTTCTTCAGAGGAGTGCAAACTTTCTGCATATAAGGTAGGCCACAGACTCAGCAGCAGAACCATATACGCCATAGTGTTTAACTGCATACTGTGTTAACATTATGTACAAGGTTTCTCCCTACAGGTGGTCCCCTTAATGTAGCCAGGTTTGTAGCACCCCTGGTTACCTTAAGGGGACCACATGTAGGGAGAGACTGTGTACATAATGTTAACACAGTATGCAGTAATTTATTATAATAAAAACGTCTCCCACAGTTTTTGAGTGTTTACCTAGAGTTTTATATATTGCTATATAAATAGTTAAATATTTATGCCACAATTTACACATCCCAAATGCCTTCACCTTTCTCTAACTATTTTTCTTCCTTCTCTTCTCTCTCCCCTTCTCTTTCTCTACTCTTCCTCTTTCTCCATTCTTTCCATCCCTTATCTCCCTTCTTCCGCTCCTTTTCTCCTCTTCCCTCAATCCATTCTCTTCCTACCTTCTCACTAACACAGACACACCTACTCATGCCTTCCTACACTGCATTACTCTGCTCACATAACCTTTGGATACATTTCTGCCTAAAAGGAGAGGTGGACCCTGCAGATCCACATCTATTTTTGTCAGGACCATGCTTCTTGTTGCAATTGTCTATTCTATTTACCTAATATATATATATATATATATATATATATATATATATATACATATATATATATATATATATATATATATATATATATATATGTGTTTATGTATGTATATCCTATATTTTATAAAAGGCCAGGTATGTTTGTTCTGGGCATCTCTCTGCCGCGATCTTGCTAAAAGTAGCAAGTGGGGCAGTGCAGAAAGTCTTGCAGAGGTACAGAAGCAGAGAGGGACACTCTGTATCCCTCTCTGCATCGGGCAGTTGTGGTGCCGATCGTTGGTGGTATGGGAGGGTTAGGAGGGAGACAAGTCGGCGGCCCATCGCTGGTGGGAGTGGGTGGGACCGCTACGCTACAGAAAAAAAAAATGTTTTGAGCGACAGTGAGTGGGAAGGAGGGAGAGCGGGCTCCTATAGTGGAGGGGGGATTAGAGGGTGTGCAATCGATCTGGGATGGGGAAGGGGGTAGGGTAATGGGGGGAGACAGCTACACTACAGAAAAATAAATGTTGAGATATAGGGATAGAGGGATATGGATAGAGGGATAGAGCTAGAGGAAGGGGGCAGGAGAGGGTGGGACCGCTGTGCTGCAGAAATTTTTTTTTTTTGAGAGCAGCAGGGAGGAGGAATGAGGGAGAGGGGATCCGAGTTTTTTTTTTTATATTCTTTTAATCTCAAAAAACTCAAAGGAGTGACCATGAGGTGTTACCTAAAAAAAATAAAAAAAATATCAATGGATAGTAGCCACCATCTCGCAGCACCGCACATGTAATATATAGCTATGCGCACAAAATCAAATTGGTACAGCTGGTACAACTATACACTATGGACTAGATTATAAGTGAAGCACTAAATTATTGTGCTCCCACAAACTGGCAAATTTACCAGTCATTACAAGTGACTGGTTATTGCTACCGCAAGTTTGCGGTAGCAATTAGCGCTCACAAAATTAACTAGAAATTAGATCTCTGGTTATTTTTTTTTAAAGTGCCCCAAATGCCCTCAAAAATAAATTTAAAATTAAAAACAACTGCACTAGGCAGTTTTTGGGGTCTAAAGTTGGTGGGGTGTAAGAACAAAAATGGAACTAAAAAGTGCCTTTACATTGTGGTCTATGGGAACTGGGTGTTCCCATAAAACGCAATGTAAATATATATGTATATTTATGTGTATATAGACATATTAACACATAAATATATATGTATATAATCATATACATATATATTTAAAAATGCTTCCCATCGCTGAGGTGCATCAGAATGAGGCTCCCATAGGAGCCTATGGAAGGGATCGCGCTCGCATTGTGATTTACTTGTAAGTGCACATTATCGTGCGCTGGTATTACAAAGTGGAGCACTAATCAAGCGATATTAAGCGCTCCACTTGTAATCTGGCCCTACCTAAGGGGGAGGTGTAGAACTTTGTCTCCCTGCACAGACCGGGAGATCAGGACAACTGTTTTATAATTATTCATAAGTAATGAGGAACTAAAATTCATAAGACTTTATTAACAATAACATAAATCAACAATTGAAGGAAATACATTTTCTTACCAAGAGATTATGAAGATTATTTATATTACAATAATCTCCAGCAGTAGAAAAACTTCAACATTTTATAAAGCAAACAGAATGCCACTAAAAAGCTATAATAACTATTGCTAGTTGTAGGAATTGATGTTGGTCCGCCTACAATAAATGTCCCCTACATTTCTGGCTGAGGTAAAAAAAAAATAAAAAAAAATTGCACTGTGCAATTTGAAATCTAACTGAAAAATCTTAAACGTGCACTGCTAAACTGTAATACAAGAAAACAGCTAGCTGGACAAGAAGAAAGCTATGGGCGGAGCTTAGTGGCCATTTTCAGTTGCTAACAAACTATTATTATTTAAAAGTTTCATGTGCTTCTTACAAGCTTATAGATGTGGCACCTGTTGCAAGATGCGTGTCTGGTATGTAACAATAAGTAATAAAGACCAAGTATTCAGTGTAGACTGTCCCTTTAAAATGCAGTCATATTCAAATTTACATAGTATGCACAATGTAACTGCATTTTTGGAACTAATTATATTTTGTGCACACACCTAAATGATTGGTGAGTGTGAACAAAATAGTTACATTGAGGGAAATATATAAAACAAACAATTCATTACCTCATGAGTATGATGTATAACAGTGCGGGAATGCTTCTAAATCTTTTTTTTTTAGTGTGATATCAGCGGAGCTTCGTAGTATTATGCAAAACCTCTGTGCACAAACGATGCATTATTAAACTAGTTAACGCATCATATAAAAGTCATAAGATATTTTAAGCAGACTTCACATCCCTGCTTATAAAAGAATCTGTAGAAGTAGTCCTTCAAAGCTAACTTTCTTAAGAATCTAAATAAACACTATCAGGTTAAGGATTCCTAAGTCAGATGTCATATAATAGAACATATTCATTATAATTTCACAATATCAGCACCTTAGTCAAAATAATACAACAGAAACCATTTTGAAATATCCTTATAGTGAGGTACTGGACAAGAAAAGGATATAAACACTAAAATGTACTGCTATAGGATTTTCTTCAATAAGAAAGAAAAGGTCACTCTTGGACCTAACTGATAATACAAACATAATGAGAAGGAAAATTGTAACAATAAAACATAAGAGAGATATTAAAGGGACAGTCTAGGTCAAAATAAACTTTCATGATTCAGATAGAGCATTTAAACAATTTTCCAATTTACTTTTATTACCAATTTTACTTTGTTCTCTTGGTATACTTAGTTGAAAGCTTAACCTAGGAGGTTCATATGCTAATTTCTTAGACCTTGAAGGCCACCTCTTTTCAGAATGCATTTTACCATTTTTTCACCACTAGAGGGTGTTAGTTCACGTATTTCATATAGATAACACTGTGCTCGTGCACGTGAAGTTATCTGGGAGCAGGCACTGATTGGCTAGACTGCAAGTCTGTCAAAAGAACTGAAATAAAGGGGCAGTTTGCAGAGGCTTAGATACAAGATAATCACAGAGGTTAAAAGTATATTATTATAACTGTGTTGGTTATGCAAAACTGGGGAATGAGTAATAAAGGGATTATCTATCTTTTAAAACAATAAAAATTCTGGTGTAGACTGTCCCTTTAATATAGGCCTCTTGCTTGGCCTGTTGTTTACTAGCAGATTAGATTTGAACAATTGTAAATAGTAAATAGCAAGAGCTACTAAATAATAATCTAGTCTGATAATGACTCACACAGCCTAACATACATACTAGCAGCAAATACTCCATTCACATGGAGAACTTGCGTAGATAATTTGATTATAATATATACACTCCAAATCTAAGTGAAATATTCCCCAGCAAAAACATTATTTAGAAAATAGCTCCAGGAGATTAGAAAAAGTATAATGACATTTACAGATTACAATAATGCAAAATACAATGGGTCCCCTGCACTTCATACAAACTGTAATAGCACTGGAAGAAATGCCTTAAAAAATTAAGTAAAATGCTTCAACAACCTGAAAAAAAAACAATTGAGAGCTATTTATTTCTTTCCCTACAGTTAGGGAGAATGTTTAACTGTTTAAATGTTAGAAGGCATGCAGGCCAACAGTACAGACGTGATGTGGACAATTTAATGTTGCCAGGCCTAAGCAACTGACTACTTGCAAACCAGCCTATGATCCAAACAATGTTTTGAAACCTCCACTACAAATCACATCATAAAAGCCTTTGAAGATGTAAGTAGTATTGAGAGTCAAAAACAAAGGAGGCACAGATCCCCTGAATCTGCCTCACACCAACTTCCAAAGTTAAAAGGGGCCCACATAGAGCTAGAGTATGAGTGGAGTGCTATGTATCGCTAACGCTTTTGTGTTAACTGAGCTAGAAGTAAGTTATTTGCACACGTTGGGTAGCGTGCGTATTACAAGTTGAAAGTAAAAAGTTTTCACACAAGTGCTAACTAGATGTGCACAAAAAGCCAAACTTCGAATATTGTGACCGCGTTAATGTTTTCCCTATAGACTTCAATGTAGTGCGAAAAATAGAAAAAAAAATCACCCAACCTTATCATGTTTAACCAACGTGCGCTAACCCGACATGAAATATGAATATTTCACATTTCAATGTTCTTCACATAGCAGAATATGTTCTATTTATTCTTTAAAAAAAGATATATACAGCATATATATATATATATATATATATATATATATATATATATAAAACAGGGGGTATTTGGGCACATCCATTTACGAATAAACAACATATTTTTAAATGCTGCAAACAATTGCCTGAAAAAAACATCCATGCTTTTATATTAAAATTGGGATCTTAGTCAAACAATATGGCCATATTCTGTTTAGGCAGTTACCAACTAACAAGGTGTCCCAATGTTGACTGGTCCTAACATTACAGTACTTTGCCTTTAAGGGCTGATTCATTCCTGCTTTTTCTCTTCATAATAGAATGAGATTCCCTGGCTTTACATACACAACTCCATTACACTGTCAAGCGTACACCAGAGCTTGGGTGTTTTGTATTTAGAAATAAAAGGGAGATTGACCATCTTCCATTGGTTAAAGCACCCCACCCAAATGACAGTGTAATGGAGTTGTGTATAGAAACCAGGGAGTCTCATTCTATTATGAAGAGAAAAAGCAGAAGTGATAAAAGCAAAGTACTGTTGTGTTAGAACCAGTCAACATTGGGACACCTTGTTGGTGACTTGCTAAGCAGAATATGACCATATATTATGTGACTGAGATCCCAATTTTTAAATATAAAAGCATAGATGTTTTTTGCAGCATTTAAAAATGTGTTGTTTATTTGTAAATGGATGTGCGCCAATACCCCCTGTCTTGTGTAACTACTTGGTCATATTGGCTGCACTCCCAAGATCTATATATAATCTTTTTGTAAGGTGTGCTAAACCAAACTTTCGCCTAGATTTAGAGTTTTATCGGTAAAGACCCACGGTGCTAGCACTGCTTTTTTTTTCCAGCGCACCCTTAAGACAACGCTGGTATTTAGAGTGGCTGCGTTAGGCTCAGAAAAGGGAGCGTTGAGCATAATTTAGCTCCACTTCAACCCTCAATACCAGCGTTGCCTACGGTAGTGGTGAGCTGGAAAAACGTGCTCATGCACGATATCCCCATAGGAAACAATGGGGCTGAGCTGGCTAAAAAAAAACTAACACTGCAGCGTTCAGCTCCTAACGCAGCCCCATTGTTTCCTATGGGGAAACACTTTCTAGGTCTACACCTAACACCCTAACATGAACCCCGAGTCTAAACACCCCTAACCATACACTTATTAACCCCTAATCTGCTGCCCCCCGTTATCGCTGACACCTGCATTATATTATTAATCCCTAATCTGCCGCTCCGGACACCGCCGCAACCTACATTATCCCTATGAACCCCTAATCTGCTGCCCCTAACATCGCCGACACCTATATTATATTTATTAACCCCAAATCTGCCCCCCCAATGTCACCGCTACCTAACTACACTTATTAACCCCTAATATGCCGACCGGACCTCGCCGCCACTATAATAAATGTATTAACCCCTAAACCGCCGCACTCCCGCCTCGCAAACACTATAATAAATGTTATTAACCCCTAATCTGCCCTCCCTAACATCGCCGCCACCTACCTACAATTATTAACCCCTAATCTGCCGCCCCAACGTCGCCGCTACTATAATAAAGTTATTAACCCCTAAACCTAAGTCTAACCCTAACCCTAACACCCCCCTAACATAAATATAATTTAAATAAAACAAAATAATATTCCTAAAATTAAATAAATTAATCCTATTTAAAACTAAATACTTACCTATAAAATAAACCCTAATATAGCTACAATATAACTAATAATTACATTGTATCTATTTTAGGATTTATATTTATTTTACAGGCAACTTTGTATTTATTTTAGCTTGGTACAATAGCTATTAAATAGTTAATAACTATTTAATAGCTTGCTACTTAAAATAATTACAAAATTACCTGTAAAATAAATCCTAACCTAAGTTACAATTAATCCTAACACTATACTATCATTAAATGAATTAAATAAATTAACTACAATTACCTACAATTAAATTCAATTAAATAAACTAATCTATAATACAAAACCCCCCACTAAATTACAGAAAATAAAAAAATATTACAAGAATTTTAAACTAATTACAACTAATCTTAGCCCACTAATAAAATAAAAGAGCCTCCAAAATAATAAAATGCCCTACCCTATTCTAAATTACAAAAGTAATCATTTTTTGCGGGGCATTGCCTCAAAGTAATCAGCTCTTTTACCTGTAAAAAAAAATACAACCCCCCCAACATTAAAACCCACCACCCACATACCCCTACTCTAACCCACCCAAAGCCCCCTTAAAAAACCTAACACTAACCCCCTGAAGATCTCCCTACGTTGAGTCGTCTTCACCCAACCGGACCAAAATCTTCATCCAAGGTGCGCAGAAGAGGTCCTTCATCCGGTAGAAGTCTTCATCCAGGCGGCGTCTTCAAATCTTCATCCATCCGGAGCGGAGCGGAGCAGAGCCATCTTCCAAGGAGCCGACGCAGAGCCATCCTCTTCATCCGGAGTCTTCTAACACAATGACGGTACCTTTAAGGGACGTCATCCAAGATGGCGTCCCTCGAATTCCGATTGGCTGATAGGATTCTATCAGCCAATCGGAATTAAGGTAGGAAAAATCTGATTGGCTGATTCAATCAGCCAATCAGATTGAAGTTCAATCCGATTGGCTGATCCAATCAGCCAATCGGATTGAGCTCACATTCTATTGGCTGTATATATTCAAGGTAAATCCCAGAGAAATGCCCCCTATTTAACATATTTTAAATCATGTTAACCCATTAATGATCACAATGTACCATGTACGTCACCGGTCATTAAGATTTTTCTTGTTTATTATAGTGCGAGTCGCGCTGCAGCGGGACTGTGCTACTATGCCCACCCTTCTGGTCACTGGAAATAGCGAGGTCTTGCCGCTAGTGGCAAGACTGTGCAATTGATAACAAAATCCCCATAGAAAGACCAGCAATGTACAGGGTACATCTCTGGTCCTTAAGGGGTTCAGATAAATGTTTACACAAGATTTATATCTGGGACTCGGTAACAACACATGTATAGAAAAAATAATAATAAGATAAACATAGTAATCATGTAGTTTATGGATGATTTATTTTTTTAATGTAGAAGTCAACCAAATTTAAAAAAACAAAAACAAATCTATTATTAAAAATGAATTAGGCAAGTCTTATCTTACAATAGATAATATCTATTTCATTTAAATGGCTATACTCTACCTTCAGGTCATAATGAAACAACAACCATAACATAGTGAAGGCCATTGCTACAGAGAGTTCTTGAACATTCAGTTAATTATTTGAATGCTACATTTAATTATCACATAAAAATATTATTAGATTATTTTTCTTTACAATTAAAGTTTATTTAATTGAATCAACACAGAGCACATGTGTCTTACTAACATTTAAGGACACCAAACTGCTAGCTGCTTACATAGTGAAATCTAACAAAGTTTTATTTGTAGGTACAAATTATAATTTACTTTTAAGAGTGGATTTTATTTAATTAATTTATTTTTACAAAGCAAACAGTTTTGATTTAGATTAGGATCTAAGCAGATCATATGTTTTTAAGCCAATGCATCATTATTATTTTAATGGAAACAAAACACAAAAGAGCGCCTCATAATGTAGACTGTATATTCAAAATGAGATATTAAATATCCCAAATGGGTAACTCACAGTGAGGGTGGCACTACCAATGGATACTAGTTCATGGATAGGCTGGATATCACAGTCAACAGCTGGCAAATATAAAAACCTCCCTCTAGAATCCCTGGAAATCAAGCATAGAAGTACATCTCATAGTGTAGACTGTACTGTTATATAGTGACAAGCTCAAAAGATCCCAAGGGGCCTATTTATAAGAGGCCTGTCGGACATGATCCAACATTGCGGATCATGTCCGACAGACCTCGCTGAATGCAGTGAGCAATACATTCTCTGCATTCAGCATTGCACCAGCAGCTCTTGTGAACTGCTGATGCAATGCCACCCCCAGCAGATTCATGGCCAATCGGCCGGTAGCAGCGGGGTGTCTATCAACCGGATCGTATTCGATCGGGTTAAATTGCGGCGATGTCTGTCCGCCTCCTCAGAGCAGGCGGACAGGTTATGGAGCAGCGGTCTTTAGACTGCTGCTTCATAACTGGTGTTTCTGGCGAGTCTGCAGGCTCAGAGTGGGTAACAAGTGGGTAACTCACAATGTTGTTGTCACTATAGAAGTAATAGTACATAAGGGCAAGCTGGATATTCTAGTCTACAGC
The DNA here is from genome assembly GCF_027579735.1 of Bombina bombina. Lineage (NCBI taxonomy): Eukaryota > Metazoa > Chordata > Amphibia > Anura > Bombinatoridae > Bombina > Bombina bombina. The sequence goes on along the minus strand of NC_069499.1, from coordinate 647,385,088 downwards.
TGACTTTCTCCTCAGGTACACTCTTCTGTTAGAGTTCCTGATTGCAGGCAAATACCAAAATGGAAGAAGAAAAATATAAAGGAGCTATTTAAATAAAGGTTAACTAGATTAAAACTTGAATAAAAATTTAAATAACGATAAAAACGTATGCAACATGTTTCTCAGCTCTTAACTGGCTGCCTCATCAGGCATAGGGGTAAATTTATAAAAGTGCAGACGGACATGATACAATGTATCATATCATGTACGCTGTTGGCATTTATCAATGCTCTTCTTGTGAACTTCTGGTGCAATGCCGCCCTTGCAATTCACGGGCCAATTGGCCGCTAGCAGGGGTGTCAATCAATCCAATCGTATTCGATCGGGTTGATTTCTGCAGCCGCCTCAGAGCCTGAAACTTCTGTTTCTGGTGAGCCTGAAGGTTTGCCGAAAACACGGGGCATCAAGCTCCATACGGAGCTTGATAAATTGACCCCATTAACTAAGTCACTAAGTCTTATTATTTTAATAACTTTGATATATGCAAAAATCTAAATACTTGATTTAGATTAGGAATAAAGCAGGTCATTTTTTTAAGTATCCAATGCATCTTTATTCTTTTTTAATAACTCATGTGTATATAAAAATCAAAAATGGTATCACACTAGATGGCTTCTCCCTCTTTCTGCAAGTAAATGTGTTCAGTTAAAATTTCCAAACTACTGTGTCTCTTCCTGAAAGCTATTTTCTTTCCATTACTCCTCAGGACTGGTAAATATGTATTTATTGATTAAATGAATGATTGATTGCTAAGTATGATTCCCATCTCTCAAGCCATAGCAACATCGTATATTATATAACAATATAAGATTAAGACAAGATGTTAAAAAAATGGAAATAATGGTACAATAATCACCATATAAATATTTTAGCTTTAAAAAGTCAGTTTCAAGTAAAGTACTTTAACCCTGTGAGCTAAATGGATGTTCTCCGTTACCATATAAAGCTAGATTGCTGATCATTACACACAATGACACTGTCTGTGTCACTGTCTGTAATGATCTTGTGTTGGTGCTGGTAAGATGTGTGGGCAGGAGGGAGGGAAGGAGGGAGGTGGGTGGTCCATCGCTGGAGGGAGGAAGGAGTCGGTGGGTTCCTACCAAATGGCAAAAATGGTTTGTCGGGGAGAGGGAGGGATTGGTTCCAATATTACAGAAAAAAATATTGCTTGGAGGAGGAGGTGATGAGCATGAGGAGGAAAAATAAATAATTTGTAATAAAACTCACCAGTATCAATTAACAGGTGCTGACAAGAAATCACACCGGCAACCAGTAAAAATGGTAAAAAATTGACTCAACCTTTCTGTTGTGTGCCACCCTGAGCATGGAGAAGAGAAAGAGCAGCAAAGAATTATCTGAGGATTTGAGAACAAAAATTGTGGAAAAGAATAGACAATCTTAAGGTTACAAATCCATCTCCAGAAATCTTAATGTTCCTGTGTCCACTGTGCACAACACTGTCAAGAAGTTTAGAGCCATGGCACTGTAGCTAATCTCCCTGGATTTGGATGAAATCAACTTCCAGACAAGTTGCCATCTGAATGGAAAGGGGCGCTATGCTTACACAAAAAAAAACCATAACAAAGCCAAATTGAAGTTTTCCAAAACTTACCTGAGGAAGCCAAAATCCTTTTGGGAAAATGTGCTGTGGCCAGATGAAACACAAATACAGCTTTTTAGTAAAGCCCATCATTCTACTGTTTTCAGAAAAAGAAATTAGGCTTTTAAAGAAAAGAATACAGTCCTTACATTTAAACATGGTGGAGGTTTACTGATGTTTTGGGGTTGCTTTGCTGCTTCAGGCACTGGATGTCTTGACTGTGTGCATGGAATTATGAAATCTGAAGACTACCAAATAATTCTGTGGTGCAATATAAGGCCAAGTGTCAGAAAGTTGGGTCTCCATCAGAGGCCATGGGTCTTACAACAGGACAATGACCAAAGCACATGTCAAAAAGCATTTAGAAATTATTTAACCCCTTAATGACCGAGGACGTGCAGGGTACGTCCTCAGAAAAAAGGCAGTTAATGCCTGAGAACGTACCCTGCACGTCCTCGGTGTGGAAAGCAGCTGGAAGCGATCCTGCTCGCTTCCAGCTGCTTTCCGGTTATTGCAGTGATGCCTCGATATGGAGGCATCCTGCAATAACCTTTCACGGCCATCCGATGCAGAGAGAGCCACTCTGTGGCCCTCTCTGCACCGGACATCGATGGCCGGTATCGTTGGTGGGTGGGAGCCGGTGTGGGAGGTGGGTGGCGGCCATCGATGGCCCTGGTCATGTGGAGGGGGGCGGGATCGTGGGCGGGTAAGCCCGGGGGGCGCGCGGGCGCGTGCACGTGCACGAGGGGGCAGGGGCGGGCGCGTGCACGGGGAGGGAGCGGGTGGGAACCGCTACACTACGGAAAAAATGTGTCAAAAGTGGGACAAAATTGAAATAAATAAAAAAGCCCTTAGGTGTGATGTAGGTGGGGGGGGGGGGGGGGTGATTGAGCTACACTACAGAAAACATTTTTAAACAAAAATAAACATTTGATTGTTCAAAATGGTTACTGGCAGACAGCTGCCAGTACCCAAGATGGCCCCCAATAAGGCTGAGAGGGAGGCTTAGAGAGCTGTTTTGGGGGGGGATCAGGGAGGTTGGGGGTTAAGGGGGGGATCCTAAACACAGCATATGTAAATATGCTTTTTTTTTTTTTTCTTAAAAAAAAAAAACTTTTATTTTAGTACTGGCAGACTTTCTGCCAGTACTTAAGATGGCGGGGACAATTGTGGGGTGGGGGAGAGAAGGGAGCTGTTTGGGAGGGATCAGGGGGTGGGATGTGTCAGGTGGGAGGCTGATCTCTACACTACAGCCAGGGTGATCTCTACACTAAAGCTAAAATTAACCCTGCAAGCTCCCTACAAACTACCTAATTAACCCCTTCACTGCTAGCCATAATACACGTGTGATGCGCAGCAGCATTTAGCAACTTTCTAATTACCATAAAGCAACGCCAAAGTCATATATGTCTGCTATTTCTGAACAAAGGGCATCCCAGAGAAGCATTTACAACCATTTGTGCCATAATTGCACAAGCTGTTTGTAAATAATTTCAGTTAGAAACCTAAAATTGTGAAAAAATTAACGTTTTTTTTTTTACTTTGATCGCATTTGGCGGTGAAATGGTGGCATGAAATATACCAAAATGGGCCTAGATCAATACTTGGGGTTGTCTACTACACTACACTAAAGCTAAAATTAACCCTAGAAGCTCCCTACATGCTCCCTAATTAACCCCTTCAATGCTGGGCATAATACACGTATTGTGCGCAGTGGCATTTAGCAGCCTTCTAATTACCAAAAAGCAAAGCCAAAGCCATATATGTCTGCTATTTCTGAACAAAGGGGATCCCAGAGAAGCATTTACAACCATTTATTCTATAATTGCATAAGTTGTTTGTAAATAATTTCAGTGAGAAACCTAAAGTTTGTGAAAAAATTTGTGAAAAAGTGAACAATTTTTTTTAATTGATCGCATTTGGCGGTGAAATAGTGGCATGAAATATACCAAAATGGGCCTAGATCAATACTTTGGGATGTCTTCTAAAAAAAAATATATACATGTCAATAGATATTCAGGGATTCCTGAAAGATATTAGTGTCCCAATGTAACTAGCGCTAATTTTGAAAAAAAGTGGTTTGGAAATAGCAAAGTGCTACTTGTATTTATGGCCCTATAACTTGCAAAAAAAGCAAAGAAGATGTAAACATTGGGTATTTCTAAACTCAGGACAAAATTTAGAAACTATTTAGCATGGGTGTTTATTGGTGGTTGTAGATGTGTAACAGATTTTGGGGGTCAAAGTTAGAAAAAGTGTGTTTTTTTCCATTTTTTTCTCATATTTTATAATGTTTTTTATAGTAAATTATAAGATATGATGAAAATAATGGTATCTTTTGAAAGTCCATTTAATGGCGAGAAAAACGGTATATAATATGTGTGGGTACAGTAAATGAGTAAGAGGAAAATTACAGCTAAACACAAACACCGCAAAAATGTAAAAATAGCCTTGGTCCCAAACGGACAGAAAATGGAAAAGTGCTGCGGTCATTAAGGGGTTAAGACAAAGCGCTGGAGAGTACTGAACTGGCCAGCAATTGCTCCAGATCTCAATCACATAGAGCACCTATGGAAAGATCTCAAAATAGCAGTTGGGAAAAGGAATCCTTCCAATCTGAGAGACCTGGAGCAGTTGGCGAAAAAAGAGAGGTCCAAAACTCCAGTAGAAACACAATTACAGCTTTTTGGTAAAGCCCATTATTCTACTCTTTTCAGAAAAAGAAATGAGGCGTTTGAAGAAAATAATACAGTCCCTATAGTCAAACATTTTGGAGGTTCACTGATGTTTTTGGGTTGCTTTACTGCTTCAGGCACTGGATGTCTTGACTGTGTGCAATGCATAATGAAATGTGAAGACTACCAAATAATTTGGTGGGGCAATATAGGGCCCAGTGTCAGAAAATTGGGTCTCCGTCAGAGGCCATGGGTCTTACAACAGGACAATGACCCAAATCACATGTCAAAAAGCACCCCAAAATGGTTTAAGACAAAGTGCTGGAGAGTAGTGAACTGGCCAGCAATTACTCCAGATCTTAATCCCATAGAGCACATATGGAGAGATCTCAAATTAGCTGTTGGAAAAAGGAACCCTTCCAATCTGAGAGACCTGGAGCAGTTAGTGAAAAAGAAGAGCGGTCCAAAATTCCAGTAGAGAGGTGTAAGAAACACATTAATGCTTACAAGAAGCGATTGATTTCAGTTATTTTCTCCAAGGGTTGTGCTACCAAATATTAAATTGAGGGAGACAATAATTTTGTCCAGTCCATTTTGGGAGTTTTGCATGGAATGTATCAGATTTGGCTTTTTTTTCTTAACTTTTTTTATGTCATACCAATACAAACAAAATAAATAAACATGAGAATGCCATAACATTTGTAATTGCAACAATCTTTTGGGCGAAGTGGTGCATCATCTGACAGGTATTCAAGTACCTTGAAACGGGCAACATAATTTTTAATCAATGTTTTAATTTGTTTTGAAAAGAAATACTTGAAATTCCTATGTTCTTTTCATTTTAAAATAAATATTTTAACCACAGTAAAGCTGGCCACATCCATGTTAGAAACTGATTAACATGATCTGATGGCCATGAAATGAAAGTAGGCCAGAAATATTATCATACATGGGATTGCTTCAGTCATTGCTTTGAGGGGTTCCAGAGAGTTGCTGATCTCAAGTCAATGATGTATTTTTTGTTGAGTCAGAACCTCTGTATAATCTTACTTTCTGTAAGAGTGTGTAAAATGTTTTAAGGGAAGGAAACCCTTGGCACTCTTCTGAGCCTTCCCCGTGGGACAACTAAAATCCATATACAGTTCTACTTTTCCTGCCTTGTTTAATACAATGTTGAGGCAAATAAAGACATCAAAACATATGATTATGATTAGTGTAGAATCATTATATTTTTATAGTTTTGATCTGCCAGCGGTGGGTTGGGCTCACTGTTTTTTCTTACTCCATTCATGACTTAATAGGTGCAAAACATAAAAAGTTCATATGAATGCAGTTCATGTCATAAACCCTAAATGAAAACTAAATGAGTAAAACATATTTAAAAACAAAATTGCTTCAACAGATCAGTCCCAAATGATACTCTCACAACAATACAGAAACCCAAATATGAGGTTATTTTCAATAAAGAAGATAGATTGATAACTTGTAATTGTCATTAGGGCCTGTACTATAATTAATTTAATTGAAATGTTGAACAATCAAATAAACTGTAAGAATAGGGTAAAATTATTAAGGAGACATAGTACTCATTTGCTAAGTCACTTAAAAGCGATGCAGCATAACTGTAAAAATCTGACTTCAAAATATCAAATGAGCATCTCTATGTAAAAAGGGAAGATATTTTACCTTAACATTTCTTCAGCTCCCCAGAGTAAGTGATGTGTGAGCAGTTATACTTGAACTGCTGTCCAGCTGAAAGTTGGAAAAAGCAAAACAAGAAAAAAAACAATAGACAATCAGCATCAGTAGTGCTGTGGTCCTGCTTTGCTTTGCTGTGATCTCATGAGCTTTCACTGAAATCTTTTGAGAGTTCATAGTAAACGCCTAAAATTAATAGGAAAATAACATGACTGTGCCTGCATATGCCAGATGCAGTAGGGTATGAATACTTAGTACATTTTGAGGTAAAATAACTTCCTTTTTTACATAGAGACATTCAGGTGATATTTTCTAGTCAGCTTTTTACAGAAATGCTGCATCACTTTCAAGTGCTTCAACATTTGGTCGTCATGTTCATTAAACTTTGAATAGTTGTAGCATAATTTTCATGTTTAATATGTTTTAAAATCTACAATGTACATAACTATACTTAACCCCTTAACGACTCATGCTGTACAGGGTACGTCTTGCACAAGCTGGTCTTTAAAGACCAGCGACGTACCCTGTACGACATTAGGGGTTTGAAGTGGCTGGAAGCGATCCTGATCGCTTCCAGCTGCTTTCCGGTTATTGCAGTGATGCCGTGATATCGAGGCATCCTGCAGTAACACCCCTTGGCCATCCGATGCAGAGAGAGCCACTCTGTGGCCCTTTCTGCACCGGACATCGATGGCCGGTATCGTTGGTGGGTGGGAGCTGCAGTGGGAGGCGGGTGGGCGCCCATCGATGTGACCTATGACGTTGAGGGGGTGGGATCGTGGGCGGGATAGCCGGGGGCACGCGCGCGTGCATAGGGGATGGGGACGAGCGCGTGCATGGGGTGGAAGCAGGTGGGAATGGCTACACTACAGTAAATGTTTTTATTAAAAGTGGGTAAAAAATTTTTTTTAAAAAAAGCATCTAAGGGATCTGGGATGGGTGGGGGGTTTGTCTTGGGGAGGAAGCTACACTACAGAAATATTGAATAAAAATGTTTAAAAAAGCATTTATTTAGTAAACTGGGTACTGGCAGACAGCTGCCAGTACCCAAGATGGCTACCAATAAGGTAGAGGGGGAGGGTTAGAGAGCTGTTTGGGGGGGATCAGGGAGGTTGGGGCCTAAGGGGGGATCCTACACATCAGCATATGTAAAAAAAATAATAATTAAATACCGTATTTTAGTACTGCCAGACTTTATGCCAGTACTTAAGATGGCCGGGACAATTGTGGGGTGGGGGAGGGAAGAGAGCTGTATGGGAGGGATCAGGGGGTGTGATGTGTCAGATGGGAGGCTGATCTCTACCCTAAAGCTAAAATTAACCCTGCAAGCTCCCTACAAGCTACCTAATTAACCCCTTCACTGCTAGACATAATAAACGTGTGATGCGCAGCGGCATTTAGTGGCCTTCTAATTACCAAAAAGCAACACCAAAGCCATATATGTCTGCTATTTCTGAACAAAGGGGATCCCAGAGAAGCGTTTACAACTATTTATGCCATAATTGCACAAGCTGTTTGTAAATAACTTTAGTGAGAAACCTAAAGTTTGTGAAAAAAAATTGTGAAAAAGTGAACAATTTTTTTTTATTTGATCGCATTTGGCGGTGAAATGGTGGCATGAAATATACCAAAATGGGCCTAGATCAATACTTTGGGATATTTTCTAAAAAAATGTTATATACATGTCAAGGGATATTCAGGGATTCCTGAAAGATATCAGTGTCCCAATGTAACTAGCGCTAATATTGAAAAAAAGTGGTTTGGAAATAGCAAAGTGCTACTTGTATTTATTGCCTTATAACTTGCAAAAAAAGCAAAGAAGATGTAAACATTGGGTATTTCTAAACTCAGGACAAAATTTAGAAACTATTTATCATTGGTGTTTTTTGGTGGTTGTAGATGTGTATCAGATTTTGAGGGTCAAAGTTAGAAAAAGTGTGTGTTTTTCCATTTTTTCCTCATATTTTATATTTTTTTTATAGTAAAAGATAAAAATAATGGTATCTTTAGAAAGTCCATTTAATGGCGAGAAAAACGGTATATAATATGTGTGGGTAAAGTAAACGAGTAAGAGGAAAATTATAGCTAAACACAAACACTGCAGAATTGTAAAAATAACCCTGGTCCTTAAGGGAAAAAAAATGAAAAATGGCCTTGTCCTTAAGGGGTTAAAATTATTCTTTTTGTTTTTCCATTGTCCTTAACTAGGTAAAAGCATTTCAGTCAAATTACTTTTTTGCAAAGTGTTACTATTTAAGTTAAATATAACTTCTAAACACTTTTTTTCTGCTTCATCATGCTTTATATTCCGTCTTTTCCTTTTTTTAGAAGTCATTAAGCACAGGTACGCATAAGCAGGCAATTTGATACTAATTGAAAAACAAGCAAGTTATTATCTTCATTGGTACAGATATTTAGTTTGAAGACAAAATTTCCTCGTATGAGTAATAAAGGAAGACAAAAACACAAAGCTTTCTAAGCTCTTTTTAATGGAGAATGTTGCCAATAACAACTTTATCAGTACATTACATGCACATGGTATTTTCCATTAATTTAATTTGTTCCAACTACTGAATTAACATAGCTCTGTGTTGTTTACTGTCCTATTTTAAAATTTGTATTTTATTTTATGGAACTCTTTATTCAGTATCAGACATTTCTTTATTTATTTCATTTGTTAGATACTTTAATGGTTTTTTACAATATGTCAATTAAATGGTATATACCTACCTACACAATTAAGGATATTTTGCTGATGACATTGAAAAGTGTGTCTAAAAAATGAAAATGTTTAATACTACAGTTATCCGGTTTGTATTCCACAATCATCTTGGTCATATTGATCACTGGCTGTCTTTTAAATTATTTAGATTACAAAACCTAAAATGTATTTTTTTCCTGTTTTCTATACTATAAAATTGAAAATTCTAGTTCCTGTGGCTGCATTATAATCTAGAAACATTTAAGAAATATGCTGGGAGAGCCTTATATAGAGAGAAATGTAAAAGCATTTAGCATATAGAACTGTATCAATTAGCATTCCATATGACTTCAATTAATTTTTTAATGTAAATTCAGTCACTATACTTCTCAGAATGGATTGGAACTAAGGTTTAAGGTGCATAAAGGGCAACTAAATGAAATAGTAGAGATGCGTGCTGCTTTTGACAAAGTTCATTCTACAAAACACTGAGATATGGCATCTGTGTCAAGAATCTGTCACCTAGAGTTTTGCGTTGCGGCTTTTAACGCTGAAAAAAATGGCAATTTCAGCGTAATGGCCAGGAACGCATATTATTATTATTACGAGTCATGTCGGTTTAGCTATACCGCAAGCATTTTAGCCTGTAACACAATGTCAAGAGTCTGTCACCTAGAGTTTTGCGTTGCGGTTTTTAACGCTGAAAAAATGGCAATTTCAGCGTAATGGCCAGGAACGCATAGTATTATTATTACGAGTCGTGTTGGTATAGCTATACCGCAAGCATTTTAGCCTGTAACACAATGTCAATCCTGCACTCAAAAAAAATGATGTTTTTGCGTGGGATTTCCATATCATCGCAAACACTATATTAAATGTATTAACCCTTAATCTGCCGCCCACCCACATTGTGGTTATAAATAAACCTATTAACCCCTAATCTGCTGCCCACCCACATCCCCAACATTATTTAAATATATTAACCACTAAACCATCGCCACCACTATAATAAAGCTATTAACCCCTATTCTGCCGTTCCCTGAGATCGCCACCACTAAATAAAGGTATTAACCCTTAAACATCTGGCCTCCCACATCTCCGCCACTAAATAAAGTTATTAACCCCTAAATCGCCAGCCCCCCACATCGCAAAACACTAAATTAAACTATTAACCCCTAAACCTAACACCCCCCTAACTTTAAATTAAAATTACTATATAACTATCTTTAAATAAATAAAAACTTACCTGTGAAATAAAAAAAAACTAAGATTAAACTATAAATTAACGTAACCTTACTATTTTAATAAAATAAAAAAACTACCAAATAAAATATCTAAATTACAAATGTAAAAAACCTAACACTACGAAAAAAAATAAAAAATCTAAATTACAACAAAAAAAAACAAATCCTACGAAAAATTTAAAAAATCTAGTTTACCAAAAATAATAAACACTAAAATCACAAAAAATAAAAAACACTATAATTTAATTTTTTTTTATTTTTTTATCAAAAATAAAAACAATTTATTTATTTATTTATTATTTATTAATAAAATATTTTACCAGGAAGGATACATTGAGATTTCTCTTGTTTTCAAGTACACCTAATCGAATAGCCCTATAAAAATAAAAAAAATAAAAAAAATAAAAACACCCCCTAGCCTACAATAAACTACCAATAGCCCTTAAAAGGGCCTTTTGTAGGGCATTGCCCTAAAGAAATCATCTCTTTTACCTGTAAAAAAATACAAAGTCCCCCTCAACAGTAAAACCCACCACCCTACCAACCCCCCAAAATAAAAAAACCTAATTTTAAAGAAAATTAAGCTACCCATTGCCCCTAAAGGGGCATTTGTATGGGCATTGCCCTTAAAAGGGCATTTAGCTCTTTTTCAAAGCCCAAACCTAAATCTAAAAAAAAACACCCAAAAAAATAATAAAAAATAGGGGTTAATAACTTTTATTAGTGGCGGCGATGTTGGGAGCGGAAGATTAGAGGTCAATAACTTTATTATAGTGGCGGCGATTTCGGGGGCGACAGATTTGGGGTGTTTAGACTTGGGGTTTATGTTAAGGTGTTAGGTTTAAATGTAATTTTTTTTTCCTCATAGACATGAATAGGATTGCGTTACGGCGATCGCCATTCGGCAATTCAGGAGTTAGTTTTTTTTTCTAATACTCTCTCCCCATTGATGTCTATGAGGGAAAGCGTGCACGAGCATGTGAAAGAAGCCCCTGGCTTTTGTGTGGTATGGAGCTTAACACCATCCATTTCGCACGCACAAGGAGTCTTTTCAGAAACTCGTAATGGCAGCGCTATGGAGGGTGAAATAACGCAACTTTTGTTGCGTTCGTTTCGCACCCTGTTTAGCGCAAAACTCATAATCTAGGTGTGTGTTTCTTAATATCTCTCTCACCAATAATAGTTTCTGCTTCTTCTTTAATAATTAATTTTATTGATCTCCCTGTAGAGGTTCCTTTGGGACAGTAATGGGGAACTATTGTTTTGTCTCTGCTCCTCTAAAGGGATTATCACATAATTTGCATTTTATTATAATAGCTATGCTTATCTCTCTCTCGCTCGCTCTCTCTGTCTCTGTCTCTGTCTCTCTCTCTCTCTCTCTCTATATATATATATATATATATATATATATATAATTCCTTTTCTTTTAGTATTCGACTGCTTCAACTCTTATGCAGTCCATTTTTTGTCCTATTATTTTTCTACCAGTTAATTGCAGTTACCATAGTAATCACTTGATAGCTTCATGGTAGTGAGACACCTCATTTGAAATAGTTGCCTTCCCTCTTTTAAAACAGATTAGTTCCTATTTTTTTGTTATTTTATAGACGTGTCAGATTTTGTTTTCATCCATAGATTACTTTAAAGGTTATATCAACTTCCCTATACTTAAATAAAAATAAATAATTGTAACACTCAAATATTGAATGTAACCCATTTTTCCCTCAAACACAAATTTAGTGCCTATACAATTTGATTTTATGATTAATGTTTGAACAATGTTGTTTCCCTATAAACATCATTATTTGTGTGGTTGTATTATTATTATTATTATTAATATTATCATCATCATTATTATTATTGTGATTATTAATAATAAATTAATGTCTTTATGCATTTATTTTAATTTATTTTTATTAATAGAATAAACTAAATAAAATAAGGAAAATTAAGGAAAATGTTCATGCATTTACAAAGAATTACATTATGAAAGATAATGAAAAAAAATTCTTAATATGTATTGTAGGTTAAAATAGCACTTTCACATGTTTAAAAGGTTTAATCAAACATGCTCCACATTCCAATCCATTAGATACTGTCATGTTAAAACTATTTAATCAGCATGCATGAAGTTTTTAGCCATCTTAATTCATTAGAACTGTGGCTGTTTAACCAGAATTATGGATATTATATGTATGGGGTATGATTGTGTTTTTTTTTCATTAGGTAAACACAATGATAATCATAACAAATAGGATTTTTACACAAGCTTTTAACAAGGGGTTTCTGCATACTTACACAGTACAATTTGCTCAGACAAGGCAAAAGCAAAACAAGGCCAACTGATTTAAAATTTGCAATGTCTGCCACTGAAGTGCAATCACACATTAAAACATTATGACCTAGATGATTTAATTATGAGAAGTTGTTGGACTGGGAAGAGTGTATATACAAGTGTGTGCATTGGTATGTATACACATACATATCTGATGGGGTGATCACAATACAACATATCCAAACTCAACATAATAATAATTATAGAATCCAAAAAAAAAAATGTTGTCTTCAGATTTGAAATGCTTATGTTTTTGTTTGTTTTTTCATTCTGAAATTTGTGCGTTTGTGTATTTGTTTTTTAATTTGATATTTTTGAGTCATAAATTCCAAAAGAATAAACAGGACTTCACATTTATGCTTCACAGTAAACTGTGACCACCCTAAGTCTGTGCACAGATGGTTTGTAATAGTCACCCAGTATTGGTTTATATGCCTTATGTTGCTCCGAGTTTCTCATGGTTATAATATTTTACCTGAAGAACATATTTGGGTAGCAGACATTATAACTGTTATCTTTTTCACAAATCATTCATTGAAATTTATTATAAAATCAATGTTCTTCACATGTAAATTTATGTGATAACACAGTGCTTTCTTACATTTAAATTTTATAAAAACCTGCACTTGAGCAAACAAAGAGTCAATGCATATTTACTGAAATTTCAGGGACAATTTTCTCATACCATGACCAAATTGTGCCCAAAATCAAGCCAATAGTGTTTGGGAAGCAGGTCAAAGTTGCTAATTGCTATGATAATCAGTATTGTTAAAATAAGATAAGCAGAACTATCTCAAAATGTAGAATATTGAAATGGAAGCCACCTCCGTGTTTGCACAAAGTTTAAAATGCCATATTCATGTAAAAAGCTAGCTAGACAAGGTACATAAATCCATATGCTAACATTTATTGTGACTGAGTAGAATATTAAAATATATACAACAAGAAAATAAACCAAATTAAACCAAATCTGGGCTCTCAAGAGGAAATATAAGGCTATATTAGAATATATTTAGAATAGCTTAAAAAAAATAAATGCCCACAATACCACAGCTGTTGATACTTCCAAACTGATTACTGAGTATCACCGAGACAATCACACACATAAGGTTTGATTTAGCAGAGGCAACTTTGGAGACTTTAAAATGCAGGCTCACTCATGAGACCCGCTTAACTGCTAGATAAGCAGCAGCATTGGCAATACCACCTTTTCATAACCTCTTTACCACCTCAGGGATGTCAGAATGAAATCATCTAAAAACTAATTTGTTTGACCATTGAGAAGGCACTGCACAAGCACTTGCTTAGGCAATAATACATTCTGACAGTGGATAAACAGTGCTCCCTAGCTGGGAATCTTGTCTGCTCACCATCTGATACATGGTGCCTACTGAAATTGATAGTATAATATGTGTATTGCTAGTTTCATATTAATTAAATTCCTTATATAAAAAGACCCTGGTACCATAAACTTGTGCAATAATATTAAGCATAGGGTATAGTGTGTATAGGCCACATCATACTGAAGTGATATATGCTACGGCAAATAAATCACTGGTAAAGTTTCTGAAGCTAAAAACAAGCAGTACCTCTTGGAACCAGATTCTTATCCTTTTGAGCAAAGCAAGATCATTCTTAGTTACAGGACACTTTTAGCAATTACACCCTCCTTCCAACATAAAGGTAAAATACAATTTTTTGATAACAGAAAGTAAATAATGGGCTCTATTTATAAATCTGCAGATGCAGCCTCACTGACCTTGCATGCTGGCTCTCTCACATGAGTTTGTAACTGCAAGTTAAGAAGCGTTAGTCATCAGACCACTGATTCCCAAATCCTCCGACACCTCATGGGTGATGGACTAAACTTACCACTTACTTATCTGAATGGGCAAATTACAGCCCCTGCTCTTGTCCAATCCTAACATCCACCAGTGGATATTGGATCATTGAGTATGGAAGGACAGGTTCCCTGTCTGAGTACTTTTTCTGTCCACAACTTCTGTAATATGTTCCAATTGCAGTATTTCAGAATGTTATTTGTCAGTTTACTTGCACCAATGATTGCCCAGTGATTGCTGAATTGCACACGCATTTACATGCACACACGTGCACAAACACATATACACATGCACACATGAACTCTCACACTCATGCTCTGTGAACAAAGAACCTTTATAAGCTTCATGTTCACACTCAAAACTTAAAGGGACAGTGAAGTCAAAACTAAACTTTTATGATTCAAAAAGTGCATGCAATTTTAAACAAGTTTCCAAATTACTTCTATTATAAATATTATCTTCAATCACATGGCCCCTTTTGTTGAAAAGCAGTTTAGGAGCAGCAATGCAATACTGGCAGCAAGCTGCTGATTGGTGCCTCCACATGTATGCCGCTTGTTATTGGCTCACCAAATGTGTTCAGCTAGCTCCCAGAAGTGAATTGCTGATCCTTCAGAAAAGCATATCAAGATTATAAAGCACATTTGATAATAGAAGTAAAATGAAACGTTGTTTAAAATCATATGCTCTATCTGAATCTGTTTTCCATGTCCCTTTAATAAACTTCATCTGCTTAAAGAGACATTCAAGTCATAATTTTTCCTTGTTGTTTTTGAAAGAGGACATTTTACCAATAGAGCTGTGACACTTGTCCTTATCAGCTTTTGTCACATGCTTTGCACATGCATGCAGTTCCTGGTATTAAAAACAAAAGAAAACAAAAAACAATGAAAAACATTTTTAATGTTTAAATAGTGCTGTTTCATATACATATTAGTTTAATGAACTTTAATAACAGAAATCTCTGCTAGTGTAAATAAATTAGAAGGCTGAAAAACACAAACTATACATAGAATGAGTAAACACTTTAGGCATAGCATGATCTTCCAGAGAGAGGGTTGACTTACAGGCTCCACTGGGTAGTAGGAAGTCTAAAGGACATCACTGAAGTCGATAGCTACAGTAAGAGAAAAAGAAAGCAAAATGATTAATTGTAGCTGTGAGTACCATAGCCAAAAGCAATGAGTCTTGAAAGTCTCCAATGGATCAGTCTTTTTTTTATATAACACTAATGGAGGATGTCCCTGACTCTTAAAAATCAGATTACTCCTTCTAATCCTATTAGAATTTATTATAAAATACATTTTTATCAAAAATCCATATTAAGCTCCATACCACAAAAATGTTCAAGGCTAATATCACTTTTTATTCCTTATTAAGCTTCTTATTTTCAGAAACCAGGCAACAAGTTAAGAACTGGCTATGTACACTCTAATGCCTTTTGTGCTCAACTAGTGACTGCTTTATTAGATATTTTCTATAATAATATTCACCAAAAGACTCAAAGCTTTTGCTTTCCAACTATAATTCATGTTTCAAAGTTGAAGTGTAAGTGTATCCATAATAAATCCTTTAACCTGCATAGCTCTTGTAGATACCAATTCACGTTGATTCATTCGTTTTCTTTCAGTTTCAGTTTTTAGTATTCTGACCTGGAATCCACGTGAATTGGAATCCATAATTTTCAGATTGATACTGCAGACCATTTAGAATGTAATCATTTTATAATGCTTATAAATTTTACCAAGTGTTGCATAGTAAAGTTGTTACTAGTTTTTAACTGTTTAAAAAAAACCCAGTTAATACAGTCGTTTACCAATGCACCGCTTGAATAGCCTATTCAATGTTCTTTGGGCTAGATTTATCAAAGGCAAGTCGTAATGTCTAATACGTGCGCCTGTTACTGTGCCTCAGCTCGCCTCTGTGACAGCGCACATGTGCGCTCATATTTATCACTAAACTGTTCGCAATTATACGCTTTTTGAAACTGGTAAGCTGTAGCGTATTATGATAAATCCCGCTGATCGCAATTGTACTTCCCCATATTTATCATACCTCTAACTCAATCTAACTGCTATGAAAGTGTAAAAGCATTCACATAATTTTTATATATATATATGTGTGTGAAATAGTATTTAGACAAAGCAGTCTATTGAATGATATGTGTATTTGTATTGTAATCTTCTTAACTCAATTATCACTTCTATATATAAAAGTTAGACTTCACATGTCTTTACAATCATTCTTCAAAGGAAAAACTGTTTTCCCCTGTCTATGCCAAATGTATCCAAATGCTACATGTCCTGTTGTATTATCCCCAACCTATTTATTTTTATTTTTAATTCAACTCACCTTATTGTGCCTATTCTTTAATGTGCAATAAACTCTCCTCATTGTGCCATACTCATATAGCAATCTTTAATAAACTCTACTTATTGTGCCATACTGTTATGTGAAACAACTATGCTCATTGTGACATTCTCAATATTTTAATTTCAAAGTGAAATAATGCGGCCGACACATTATTTTCTGTAAACCCAAACAATATATTTAGTTCAAATAATAAATTATGAACAAATTAAAGGGACACTGTACTCAAAATTTTTATTTTGTGATTCACATAGAACATGCATTTTTAAGCAAATTTCTAACTACTTCTATTATCAAATATTCTTCATTCTCTTGGTATGTTTATTTGAAAAGCAAGAATGTAAGTTTAGATGCCGGCCCATTTTTGGTGAACAACCTGGGTTGTCCGTGCTGATTGGTCAGCACCAATAAACAAGTGCTGTCCATGGTCCTGAAGCAAACATTTGCTGGCTCCTTAGCTGAGATGCCTTCTTTTTCAAATAAAGATAGCAAGAGAACAAATTAAAATTGATAATAGAAGTAAATTAGAAAGTTGCTTAAAATTGCATGCTCTATCAGAATCATGAAAGAAAGAATTTGGGTTCAGTGTCCCTTTAACAAATAAATAAGAAACGAAAACTAAAAAGAAAACTAAATCAAAGTCTTTCAAAAGCTTCTCTTGTGGCAATAACTTTATTTAACAGTTCTTGGACTTTTGACTCTGTTTCTTTCAAGAAACTAATTATTAGTTTTTTCTGAGCTGTTGCTGATGTTTCTGAAAAAAAATGTAAAAAAATGATTAATTGGTTTCTGGTCTGTCAGCATCGCAGTGTATAAAAAATAATAAAGATCGATCAATCTATCTATCTAGCGTTCAATATTAATGGATGCCAAATTGTCACTATATCTATCTATTGATATATCTATCTATCTATCTATCTATCTATCTATCTATCTATCTATCTATCTACTGTATCTATTGATCTATCTATCTATCTATCTATCTATCTATCTATCTATCTATCTGTATTTCCAAAAAGATGAATATCTTCATTTCAGTCGAACAGTATCTCAATTTATCTACATGTCTACTGATTTATCTATCTATTGATCTATCTATTTATCACTCTATATATCTTAATTTCTGTCTAATGATGTATCTATTTATTTCATCAACTTACCTACTTCTGACGTCTCCTTTTTCTCCTCCTCGGCCACGCCAGGACTGCTCTCTTGTCCCAAGGAGGTGGACACCTCTGCCAAATAAAAAATATAAAAATTACAAATTGTTGATGGAATAACTAGTTACGTGTAAACATGCTATCAATCACTATCTATCGGTCTATCTATCTATCATTATTTCTATTGAACTATCTGTCAATGTTTCAATGTATCTATCTGTCTATCTCTCGATCTATCTATATGTTAGTATATGAATCGAATGGTGTACCGTTTTGAGTTTTGTGTACCGTTTTGAGTATCGTGTATCATTTCCAACGTATCATCGTCACAATTAGTATCCTCCAGCGATGACTCCTCCTCCACCGCTGACTCCTCCTCAAGAACTGGATCCGCCTCCATGACTAGCTCCTTCTCCACCACTAACTCTTCTTCCACTACCGACTCCTCCTCCTCCAGTGACTCCTCCTCCTCCACAGGAGTATCCACATTGGCCATGGCAGCCACTTCTGCCCCCCACAAAAAAAAATAATTTACAAGCAAATCAATGACATGTACACATTGTAGCAATCACTAGTTATTGATTGAAATAACCATCTATAACTAAATATTTAGCTTTCTTTATTTCCATTAATCGATCTACCCTTCAATTGTTCACTATCACTATCTATCTAGCTTTCAGTCTATCTACATATTAATTAATTGTTCTATCTTTGTCAATCTACAAGCATCTCTATCAATCTATCTAGATCTGCAATTATTGATCAATCTATCTGTATTGCAAAGTAATGATGTATTGATTTTCAGTAATCAACTTACCATCTGCCGACTGCGTGACCACCTCCTCCTCATGTCCAACTTTGTGTGCTAATAACAAATTAAAATTAAAAAATGTATTAATAGATCTGAATTTATATATAGCACCTCTCTCTCTCTCTCTATCTATCTATCTATCTATCTATCTATCTATCTATCTATCTATCTCTGTCTCTCTCTCTCTCTCTCTCTCTCTCTATCTCTATCTCTCTCTCTCTCTATGTATCTTTTCTATTGATCTATCTATTGATTGATGTATATCTCTATTGATTGATCTATCTATCGGTTGTTCTATATATCTGTATCATCACATCAATATATTTTACATGTATGTCAATTGTTACTGTTTTAAAACTTACAGTCAGGTGCATCTTCCTCCACGTCCTCCCCCGAGGTCAGTGTGCCCTCCACAGAACCGTGTTCTGCGGCCAACGAATCGTCCACAGTAGCTGTGTAATGAATACATTTCAATGTGTTTTATATCACAGTATACAATGTTAATATATAGAATGGTGTCTGTATTGTAGTCATTAACTTACATTCTTCTGGAGACTCCTCCACCTCCTCCTGCCCAGCCATGTCTGGATGTGCTATTACAAGATTATTAGAAAAATAATTATTTTTTTAAAAAAAGGATAAGGGACACTTAAGCCATTTTTTTACAATAATTTTTCTTTACTGCATGCTGTATCTGGATTACGCAACCTAAATTTGTGGTTCTCTTTTTCTTTAAATGTATCAACCAAAAAGAAAGAACTATAGATGTCACAATAGATGTATCGATCACTGGAAATAGATGCATCTATCTGTGCAACTATGTAACGACTCTATTTGTGATAAACATTGGTATCTACTGTTTTTGACTGTTTTTGACTGTAATGTTTCCTATAAAAGTAGCACTTACATGCTTCTGAAGAATCTTCCATTGAAGAGGGTGCAATTGCTTGATTCTGCCCTTCCTCCATCACTGAATTTGGAACCCACTGACATTTTTATTTATACTTTTTCTACCACACGCTGTTGTCATCACAAGGAGCTATTATCACCAGGAGTCTATTATCACCAGGAGTCTATTTATTATTTTTTACAATACACAGCACTGTTCCATAGTATATAGTACTAATTTCTACCATCAAGCAGCTTTTTTGGAAGCATTTGCCCTTTAAAACTTTTGTTTACAGTTCGGTCCATTTTCAGACAGTCTGCATCCAAGTGGTTTTAACACTTTTAATTTAGCTAAGTGTATTATCATTATTGTTGTAAATCTGTGGATATTTATGCTTGCTTGTTGTTTTTTCCTCATGGATCCATGAATGTTTTTTATGTAACCCTAGGAGTTAACTATTTTATCCATACTTGATGTTATTGTATATATATATATATATTTTCATATATTTTTTTGTCAAATGGTTATTAAAATCCAATTTTAATCACACTGTGTAAAATAAAATTTCACTGTGTAAGATTTTATTGTGTGAAGCCACTTAAACCTGATTGTTTACTCATTGAAGTAATATTCATTAGGAGTGTCAAGTAATTATCTTAATTTTTTCCATCTCACTACTCCCATACCCTTTGCCTCCGTCTAGAGGCGCCTGGAAGATCACCACTCTAAATTACAAAGAAAGAGAAATATTTGGTCAAATATCAGCAATGCTGTTTCTTCAGAGGGTGAATTCCCAAAAGATACAAAAACCTGCAAAAAAAAGAATTGCTGACATTAGACGACAAATTAAACATAAAATTAGTAACGAAAAGCAATCTGCCAAAAAAACAGGTGGAGGAATGGGATTCACCGCTGATTTAACCCACTACGAACGCCAAATGTATGCGAGGATGGGTAATGCCGTCATTGTCGGTATTGATGTGCCTTCAGATACAATGCTTTTCAGAGGTATTAGACAACATTTTAGTAGTATTAATACTTTGTTGTATCTTGATATAAAAAAATATAAGCATGTGCCACCCATGTATTCATTTTTAACTATATGTAATCAAATGTAATTAGTATATATTTTTTAAGATGCTACTAATACTGATGAATTAACCAAAAACACTCATGAGGGAGAGTGTGGAACTGCAGAATCAACAAACTCAGGATGTGTTGAAGAGCCATCATGCAGCACATTGAGGACACAAAAAGATAACATAGGTAAGTATATTACATTTTTTTACCTGGGCAAAGATAGTATTGTCTCTTAAGTAGTTAAATATATTTTTTAAACATATATTTAACCCCTCATTGTCTTTGATATTCTTCAAAAGTGAAATATATAACTCTTAATTAAATTCTTCTGGTTTTAGATGTCTGTGCTTTGTTGTCAAGTATGCATGAAACATCGCTACCATTGTTTGAAGGTAATTTCCATATAATATAAATTTATGATTAATCGAATATTGAATTATTAATTGGTTGGTAATAATCTCTTTAATGTAACTTAAAGGGACAGTCTAGGCCAAAATAAACTTTCATGATTCAGATAGAGCATGTAATTTTAAACAATTTTCCAATTTACTTTTATCACCAATTTTGCTTTGTTCTCTTGGTATGCTTAGTTGAAAGCTTAACCTAGGAGGTTCATATGCTAATTTCTTAGTCCTTGAAGCCCACCTCTTTCAGATAACAGTTTTTCACCACTAGAGAGTGTTAGTTCACATATTTCATATAGATAACACTGTGCTCGTGCACGTAAAGTAATCTGGGAGCAGGTACTGATTGGCTAGACTGCAAGTCTGTCAAAAGAACTGAAAAAAGGGGCAGTTTGCAAAGGCTTAGATACAAGATAATCACAGAGGTTAAAAGTATATTATATTAACTGTGTTGGTTATGCAAAACTGGGAAATGGGTAATAAAGGGATTATCTATCTTTTAAAACAATAACAATTCTGGTGAAGACTGTCCCTTTAAAGCAATTTGGATGGTTATTATGTATTCACATTTCATTTTTATTTATTCAATTTTGTTGCTTACAGATAATCCAGAAGAGAATTGTGAGATTCATCTGGAAACACTGGATAAACACAATTAGAGAGGAAGATATTGTCGATGATGAAGAAACCCAAATAGCGACACTTATTTCTGCACCCCCAGCAACAGACAACATGGGCAGAGAACATGTATTACAAACAAATGATAATCACATAGCAGAAGACCAGAGCTAATATCTATTAATGAAATGGCTTCAACTTACAGACTAGAACAAAAAGAATATTATGACCGAAAATTGGTAATCAATGGTGAAAGAAACACTCTCTTGAGGGGAATAAAAGATCCATTAAGGGACAAAAATAATGTATTGAGGGGCCAAAATGATTTATTGCGTGACCAAACTGATGTATTGAGGGACAGCAATGAGCTCTTGATCAAAAACAATGAATTATTGTGTCACATTGTAAAGAAAATGGAAACACTAACATATACTAAGAAGTATGATTATTATAATACTGCTGTATAAAAAAATATATATATTCTGTTTGATTATTAAAATGAACAATTTTTTATTGTTTCTAACAAATAACATTTTAATTGCATTTGCTGTTGCATTTGTATTGTACTGAGAGTACTTGTTCATCAAAAATTATGGAACTGGAATGATAGGCCTGCTTATTCTCTTTCATTTTATTTCCTTGCAAATGGTAATTGATGTTTATAAATATTACTCAATATTATCTCAAACATGAATAACATTATTAGATTAGATTAGATTAGATCACACAAACACACATCTAAATATATTTCTTCAAAAATTAACAGAAACCAAAGAAATGTTTAATGAATAATTCAAAAATTTTATTTCAGAGATTTACAAGTAACAAAAAAAAAAAGATTTTGTATAATACTTATGACTCTTTGTTCATTGAAAAGGTGTCGGGTTTCCTGTAGAGTAAAAAGACCAAAATTTAGTATGATTTGTAAAAAAAAAGGATGAAATCCAAAAATTTGAAATGTAAATATGATAAAAAACAAACACATCTATATTACATTGGATGGATGAATGCTTTTTAATAATGAACTCTGCATAGCTTATTAATCATACTGCTATGTTATTATGAAATAAAAAGTTAGAAACCAAAATACTTACAAGTGAAGTATTTCTCTATTAGCTCTGTCCTGTTTGAAACTCCAGTTTGTGTTGAATTTTGACTTATTAATTCTGGTGGTGAATAATCATCATGTGTAACATCCATAATTTCAAAGTTGTCGACATCCCCACACCGATCTGCCATGTTGTGAAGCATACAGCATACAAGTATTATGTCATTGACTTTTTCAGGCGAATACATTAAAACACCCCCTGTGCGGTCCAATGCACGAAAACACATTTTCAAAACTCCAAATATCCTCTCAACTACACTACTTGTACTTCGATGTGCTTCGTTAAAATTAATTTAAGAATCACAGTTAGGATTTGGCACTGGTGTTAAAAACCATGGTCGACAAGGATAGCCACTATCAGCTATTAACAAAAAAAGAACAAAATAATTAATATTGAATAGAAATACATTTTTCAATAAATACATAGACATCTATTGCGTAAAACTTCTAATATTACCTATATATCTAGAAATATAATTTTGGGAAATTATAATATGAATAAACACACGTATATTGAGATATATCGCACTTACCTAATAGCCATCCATGTGGCATTTCACCACGTTCAAAAGATGTATATAATTGCGATTGCTTTAGTATGTGGTAGTCATGGCATGAACCAGGAAACCCAGACCTCATTTCCCAAATCTGAAGCTTCGCATCACACACTGCTTGAACATTGAAGGAGTGAACACTTTTCCTGTTTCTGTACTGTTCCTCAACTGATGAAGGTGGTACCAATGCAATGTGAGTGCAGTTTATAGCACCTAGCACATTGGGAATCCCTGCAACATTATAAAATCCAATTTTTATTCTGTTCCACTGTTCTGAATTCACATATATATTTGTTTAGATGTTTTAAAATTGCCTTTAACACAACACCCATATGCCTTGAAAATGATGGCTGACTCATTCCTACAATTGGACTGGACCCCGATTGAAAAGATCCAGTAGCCAAGAAATGTAACACAGCCAATAATTTCACTATTCCTGGGATTGATCTTGTCCTTCTTGTGCTCGGTTCTAGTTCATGTCGTATTAGTCCATATAAATCTAAAATAGTTGATCTGTTGAGCCTGAACCTTTTTTTAATTTCAGAATCAGTTAGAGCATGCAGACCACAACGGGGCAAGAAAACTCTCGGCACCCGTGTGCTCCTTTGTAAGCGCATATTTATGTCAGAATCAGTCTCCTCCATGCGCCAAGCAATGGACAAATATGCTAACATCACAAAGTACTCCATCTGCAGATGTGTAAAAATTTTGGCCCTACTGAGATTCGCCTATTTATATATGGCGAAATTGCGAAGACGTAATTGTAGGTGAAACTACATTTCTCTATTGGTGAAAACTAATAATGAATACCAAACAAGTCGTATTTCTATGTCTGCATCTAAAATTATTTATGTATCCAATGTGTATTAGCGCTGTCGGGAGCGCGCCCGTGCACCTAGGTGAATTCAAGCGAAGTGCGAAGAAGTTTCTTTCAGAATTGCGCAATTGTAGGCACAGAGTGCAGTAATGAATAAGACGATCAGTTCATATGCGTTATTTTTGACGTAATTATAGGAGAAGGGCTTTGATAAATCTAGCCATTTGTCTTACAGTTCTTTGCTGTGGTGAATTAGGGTCAAGATAATGCACATTAAAAACAATTACTGTGCAGTATGTAGGATTGGTTTGGCTCTGCACTGAATTTTGTAGGAACATCAGATTAGAATCCCTTTATTACCCATTCTCCAGTTTTGCCTAACCATCACTGCTATATTAATACATGTCTGCCTCTGTGATCACCTGTATCTAAGCCTCTGCAGACTGCCTCAGTGCTTTTTACTAACTTCCAACTCAGCCAATTTGTGCTCACTCCTGTGGAGTTATGCATGAGACAGCACTATGTTATCTACTTGACAAACAGGAGTTAGCATTGTCTAGCTGTGAAAAGCCTGTTGGGTCTTAGAAGAAGGCAGAAATTCAGAAATTTAGAGATTATAAAGTATATTTATATAACAACGTTGGTTGTGCAAAGCTAGAGAATGGGTAGTTAAAGTGTTATCTATATTTTACAATTTTTTTTTAATTGGGTGTAATAAAGCATTTTGGGCTAGATTACAAATGAAGCGCTAAATTATTGTACTCCCACAAACGGGCAAATGTGCCCGTTTGTGGGAGCGCGATAATTAATCAGCCATTACAAGTGACTGGTTATTGCTATTGCGACCTCTCGGTAGCAATTAGCACTTTGAAATTAAACCAGAGATCAGAGCTCTGGTTAATCTTCTAAAAGTGCCCCAAATGCCCTCAAAATAGAGCACTTTGTAGTTTATTATTTAAAAAAAAAAAAAACTGTACTGGGCCGTTTTGGGGTTTTAAAGTTGGTGGATATGGGGTGTTAGAAAAAAAATGGCACTGAAAAGTGCCTTTACATTGCGGTCTATCGGAACTGTGTTTTCCTATAGACCGCAATGTAAATATATATTTCGCATTGCGATTCACTTGTAATACCAGTGCACATTATCGTGCTCTGGTATTACAAAGTGGAGCGCTAATATTGCTTGCATGCAAGTGATATTTAGCACTCCACTTGTAAACTGGCACTTTGGCATATAAGTTTTCTTTTTCACACTTTTTTCAAGACCTTTCACAAATTACTTTGCCTTTATGCATAGGCAAGACACACTAATGAGATTTTTAGACGTACTTATGTACTTACAGGGACAGTGTAATGTAAAATGAGTTTAACTTTGTTTACAGTGGCTTGATATACCAGCTGCAGAGCTTACTATCCATGGGAAATTGATCCTTTAGGTATATTTTGTATATGAAATAGCTTTCTCTGCTAATTGAAAATACAACCTAATCAAATTGGTTGAACTTACAGGAGAGCAGATATTATTAGCTTATCTTTATATTTACACAAACAGAACTGTATTTTAAGAGAAAAATGGAAAAAAGAACATTTTATTATTTCTCTACTTCCCCCCCCCCCCCAACACACACACACACACTGGTAACTTGATTTCTTCTAATGTTGTCCACACAGCTTTTCTATAACCAGTACTAAAGTAATGAAATTTACAGTGTGTGGATTCAACAGGCAAAAGCAGGTATTTCAAATGTCAAAATAAATTAAAACAACTTAATCTATTCCAGCAGGTAAAATATAGCATTGGGGAAGCAAGTAAAATATAGCATTGGGAACACACTGATACCAACAACATCCCACCCTCCCAGCACCTCTGCAATACCCTTGCAACACACTTCCACCACAAGACCCTCAACATCTATGACAGCTTCTTGTCCCAGAACGCACCCTCCACTGCAAAACTACCTACCCCTGCCAACACCTCACCCAAACTCACCTTCCCCCGCCACATACAAACTTCCTGAAACCCCCTCACCACAGAGGACACCCTCAGAATCATGAGATCCATTCACTCCAGCTCACCCTCGGACCCATGCCCATATCACATATTCAATAAAGGGAGCATCACCATCGCCCCTGAACTCTGCCACACCATCAACTGCTGCATCAAAACCGGCACCTTCCTGAAGGACTGGAAGCATGCGGCAGACCCCAAGGACCCGAATAACTATCACCCAATCTCTCTGCTCCCCTTTCCTGCCAAAGTAATAGAGAAGGCAATCAACGCTAAACTTATTGACCACATTAAGGCAAACCGTACCCTAGACCCCTCCCAATCCGGTTTCAGGAGCAACCACAGCACCAAGATTGCACTCTTCACCGTCACAGATGATATTCGCACCCTGCTCGACAGAGGCGAGACCGTCACCCTCATCCTCCTAGGCACTGTCACGCACAACACCCTCCTCACCCGCCTACATGACACCAGCATCCGCAAAAAGGCCCTGGAATGGATCACATCCTTTCTCACTGGACACACCTAGAAAGTAGCACTCCCGCCCTTCTCCTCCAAACCCATCGGAATCAGCTGATGAGTCCCCCAAGGCTCCTTGCTCAGCCCAAACCTCTTCAGCATCTACCTGGCCCCTCTTGCCCCATCATCCAACGCCACAACCTCAACATCATCTCCTACGCTGATGACACCCAACTAATCATCCCACTCACCCAAGACCCCACCACCTCCAAGAGAAACGTCCATGAAGGACTGACAGCAGTCACCACCTGTATGAGCAATAACCATCTCAAGCTAAACATCGACAAGACCGAAGTCATCCTCCTCGAACCCACAAAATCCACCTGGGATGACTCCTGGTGGCCCTCAGCCCTTGGACACTGTTAGGAATTGTTAGCATGACTAGCGCCATCTTGTTCTTCACCACCATTTTGTCTTAGGCATCAATCTTGTCTAATGAATCTTTAATTATAGTGGTTTATTATGTAGTGAGAAATATGCTGATGTTAGGGAGACTTGCATAGATAGAATAGCCCTGAGAATGACCCTGACGATGTGCTTGGATGCATTGTTATCTCTACAAGATGTCAAATGGCTGCGATTTGTGCTGGGCTAGGAGGCCCAGTTACTGTTATCTGAAGTTTGGTATTTCTGTAGAAATGACTCCCTAACACTCCTTTTCTTCCAATTATATTTTCTATGAGTTTCTTTGTTCTTATAGAAATACTATGTAAGATGATGTAATTATGAATACATCACTTGTTAAACCTATATGCTGTAACTCTTGGCTATAAAAGTGTCTGACAACTTGCAATAAACAGAATGGTTTTTGGGATCATAGCTGCATGGTCTGAAATCTATTCTCCTGGATATCCTGAACAGATAAGTACTAATTTCCAGCTGGTATGGTGTGCCCAATGCCCAGTACTGAACTGACACCCCCCTCCTCAAAACAACACGTAACAGTTTCTGGTGTCAGCTCGTGGGATTTACACGGGGTGAGTGGATCAGTGTTTATTTACTCTGCTTTCCCTCTGTGAATCTGAACCTAAATTTAGTTGGTTATATTTTTTTTTTGTAATAGGTGTTGGTAATATATGATAAAGGGTTAAAATGGATTCCTGCAGTAAAGAAAGAAGCAGGGTTTGTGCGAAGGTTCTTAGTCCTGTCGGCACTTGTGTGATAAATCCCTCTAGACAGGTTAAAGTCCTGTGCTAGTTAAAGACAGGTATTTCAGTCCTGTCTGAAGCGTGCAAGATAAAAGTTAGCATGCAATTTGACGGAAGATTTTAAGTTAAGTTCCCGGGGCAAATTGGCATCGCCGTGTTGAAGTTGTCCCTATACATTCCATAGCAGACTTTTTGTTACCTATCACTGGAAATTGGATACTAATTTGTTTGCTTGCTTGCTTTTTATTGCTATGTAATTGCTGTGCTGTTTTGTGCTTAAAAAATATATTAAGTGACTGTGCGTTTTATTACAGCTGCTCTTATTGTGTTGTTAAAGAAAAGTGGGATCTGCTCATAACCAAATATTGTTAATAATGCACAGAGAAGAGGAAAATGTTATTGTATTTTTAATGTCTACAAAAGGGTTAACAGTTTCTGTTAAAAAAAAAAAAACACTCTAGAAAGGGAGGGGGGAATCATAAAAAAAATCTGTCAGTGAGCAGCTGTGTAGAGTCAGCGAACAGAAATATAAAAAAAAACTGTTTCAGAAGCTCCATTGTATATGTGTGTGCAGTAATGAAAAGGAGATTGTATTATTTGAAATATGTTTTTCTCAATCTGTGAAGAAATGGCCAATCTTTACAAATTCAGACATATTCAAATGCATTTTAAATTTGGAGGAAAATTAATAAATATTTGTTTTCCTTGAAAAAAAAAAAAGGGGGAGTGAATTGCTGGTATGCGAGATGATCTGAGCTTGTGTGTGTGTGTATCGCTGTAAAAATGACGTTGTAATTAGGTATTTTGAATTCTTATTGTTACAACTTTAAGGTCATAAGCATGTTTTAAATATGTGTGTTATTAATAAGCAGTTTTAGTTTTAAGTGCTATTTGTTGTATGCAAATATAAAAAAACTGTCCACCTGATGCAGCATATAAATATATTGTTTTTGCAAGGAAGCAAGGAAACTAATTAAAGGATTTGTGAATGTGCGGATGATTGAGTGACATGTGGTCATGTTCTGGTAAATAAAAAAAAATAAAATAAAAAAAGATTTATAGGTTGATTCAAGTATGTTGTATTTGTAAGGAGTAAGTAGAAAAGATAAAATAAGGTTATAGGCTGTATATCATTAAATTTATCTAAAAGTATTTTGGGTCTGTTTCTGTTGCAAGTAAATTAATTCAGTAGGTTTTTTTTAATATACATGGGTTTTACATGATAAATGGTTAGTCCTTAAAGGGACAGTGTACTTTAAAATTGTTTTTTATATTAATGTATTTGTAATGACTTGTGATACAAGCTGAATAGTTTAAAATATAGGGGAGGAATTGCATTTGTGAGTTTGTTTGTGTAGATTAAGTAGCTAGTTTTGTGCTTTCAAGACACAGTTATTGCACTGGGTTGAATCTCAGGTAATAAGTATATTTTATTGTGTTATATTTGTCTGTAAAATCGAAGCTTATAGCTTAGACAGAGCAATGGAAAATTGTCATTTTATTATTTAAAGGACCAGTTCACTCATGTGAAATGAGTTCATGATGACCAGCAATAACACTGTATTAGTAGTTTGCAAAATATATTTTTTTGAGACCTTTCTTTGTGTGATTCCTTTTAAATTTGCCGTTTAATTAGCAGATATTTACGCAGTGTAACTTAATTCCCTTTGTAATGCAAACTGAACTGATAAATTGCCTGCAGTCTGTGTGCTAGCTGTGTAAAAAAAAAAAAAAAAAAGAAGAGAAAATATTTAAAGGGATACAGGCAAACTGCTATAAAATTTGAGATTTTAAGGAAATATTTACAGAGAAGACAATGAGGTTTACTGTAAGCCTAACACTAGTATATTTAACTGTGTCAGCAGTTTCAATTAAAGATAATTTTTAATTTGAGTAAAATGTCCCTTTAACTAGCCTGCATCCCACTGTGAGTGTGTTTTTATGCTGGCTATGCTTGCTTAGGCTATTTAATGAACGTCAGTATACATTTTTATTATAAGTAAGGCCAATGGATCAATGGGAATAATTTAAAGGGGAAATTTTATTATTATTTTTTTGTAGAAAGCTTATTTTTTTGTTATATACATTTGTTACATTTGGCTAGAGAGCTGAAGAATGGTGAATATCAAATTATAAACAAAGTTAAATTAAATAATTGTGTTGTTATTAAAATTTTGGTTATGTAAAAGTATAGACTGGATTATAGCAGCTTTTCACAAATTATTTGTGCCACATCTGATTTATTTAAAGGGACAGTCTACCATATTTGTTATTGTTTTAAAAGATAGATAATCCCTTTATTACCCATTCCCCAGTGTTGCATAACCAATACAGTATATATTATATTAATATACTTTTTGGCTTGTGTAGTTGCCTTGTGTCTAGGGGCCTTCTTCCAGCCCCCTGGTCACATGACTGTGACTGTTTATTGTCTATTGTCTTAAATTTAGCATTGTTTTGTGCTGGATCTTGGATGACCCCCTGTGCCTGAACACAGTGTTATCTATATGGCCCATGTGTATTTTGTCTCTTTGTGTTGAAAAGAGATTTAAACAGCCTGTGATAAGAGGCAGCCCTCAAAGGCTTAGAAATTAGCATATGAGCCTACCTATGTTTAGTTTAAACTAAGAATACCAAGAGAAAAAAGCAAATTTGACAATAAAAGTAAATTGGAAAGTTGATTAAAATTAAAAGTCCTATCTGAATAATGAAATTTTAATTTATACTAGAATGTCCCTTTAACAGTGGATTTGCATGGTGCATGCGAGCAGGAGCTATATAGAACAGTGGCTGTATCATTATTATCTAATCATTCCCAAATTTGGATACTTAGGTGTTTGTGTGTTCTTTTGTAAATTTATGGTTAGGGATTTTATTGGTAAATATGCAACTGGAGTTTTTTGAGCATCTGCGGTGATTGCATCATTAGTATGATATCAAAGTCTTGTGCATAGTAGAAGTTGCAGAACCAGGGTATAGATGGTTCTTTTAGGATTTTAATTATTTGTAATGTTTTGCGAGTGCTGTCTTTCAGTGAATGTCAGTATATGTGTTGCATTTCAGGTTAATTGTTGTTGTTTAAAGTTTGTGTCGGCAGTTAATGTTTTGTTGTGTGGAATGGACAATTGGTTTTAAATGTTTTCTAAGAGATTGTTATGTTTTTCTCTTTTGTGACTGCGTGTGGACGCGTGCTGTATGAATGGCATATTGCATAGTGAGGTGTATTTGATGTGGCTTGCTATTGCGAATAGTATTCTGCATGCAAGAGTGGAGTGCATGATTTGTCTTTTAGTTTATTGTTATATTGTTTTTGCGTGCTACATGGGATGTTTCACGCAAACAAGGGGGAAGTATTGATGAGTATTGATGAGTATCTTCATGTGATGGGGGTGATTGTTTTTAGGTAAGAAGGTGAACCTAAAATGTTTTGAATCTCTTCTGAGTTCACCTACTTCTCTCTTGCTCTATGTCTCTTTTGACCTCTTGATCTTACAATGTTATTGCCTAAACCACCAGTTGTGCCCTAAATTTCCCTGTCTTTTCCCTATGCAGGATGCACTACATCCCTAGGATCGTCTAGAACTTTCCTTCATTGGGAAAATGGCCACGGACAGACCATGGACACTCATCTACCTTGATGGCCACCCCGGTCGTAGCTTGTATACCCATACCCCACTCCTTTTTCCCTCCCTGGTGGTTTCTATCTCTTCATTGTCTTTCTGTGTTTTATTTTGCTCTCATATTTTAGAGACCTAAAATGTTTTTATTTTTCTATTTTGTTCTTAACACAATATTTGTATTTGCAGGATGAGATCATGCAGCTGTATCCAGAGATTAAAGACACTAACTGAATTATTTTTGAGTTTTCCATATTTAGGTAAAATCTGTACAGATAAAAAGCACTCTTCAAAAGATTGGAGATTGAATGCAAGTAAACCTTTTAAAGAGAAAAATTAAGATAAAAGATCTTTTGTCAAGCTTGTTTTAACCACCATACTGCAGTAAAAGTTGCTGAACTATCTTTGGATCCATTCTTTGCTTTGCATGCTGGTACCAGCCCCAGAACTGGACTCTGGGTAATCCATGACTGTCTCCTCTGATGTGTGTCATCAGAACATAAAGACTATCCTTCTCTGGACTGTGCCTTGCCGGTTGATATTGAGGACCTGTTATGCTGTTACAGGGTCAACCAATTAAATGAGGGGAGTATTGTTTTAACTCATTTACTTATATTTCTTGTTTTGTATGCTATTGTATTGGTGTTATTTTTTATTGATCATATTAGTTATAAGAAGTCATATAGTTTTTTCTACAGAAAATAATGCCTTATTGGTATTAGTGCATATTGTAGTTTATGTACAAAGTACAAAGTAACCCTTTAGATAAGCGTCACCCTAAACCTTGCAGTATTATAACTTATTGAATGGCCCATTGAGTATACAGAATATGTTTGCACCTGTATAGTTTAAATGCTGCAATATTTACCATAATATTTTAGACCCTTCACCCTATAGAACGCAATGAGGACATGTCTCAGCTAGAAGTTTATATTAATTAGACAGAGAAATATTTATTTAGGGAGCAGCATAATTATAGTTTATGAAAGCAAGTGTATGTTTCCCTTTTATTAATTGGTATGGTATCTGCAATTTGAATTTGGTAATTCCAAATGTTTGTCAAAGAAAGGATTTATCTTACCATAAAGATGTGTTTACCTTTAAGAGATTTTGTAGTTCTAAATGATGTTATGAATGCATACAGGAGTGTGAGAGAATTTAGGTTGCATCAAATAATTAGTAAACTAGTAGTGTTTATATCAGATGAATTTGTTGACTATTAGGATCATAGTTGGAGAATTATAAACATTATAGATAGTAGCTGTGCAGAATAAAGCAACACTAGGTTCTTTTATTTTTAGTAGTTCAAAGTGACAGTGTAGAGAGAGTCATTTTGTTTTTTAAGAAAATATTTTTATTGACTGTTTTATTTTTTTTCTTCATTTTTGCTACAAGGCAGGCCTTACCATAAGTTTTAGCATAGCCATTTAGCCTCTTGATGAAGTCTAGCAGTTTTCACTTGGTTAGTATTCATGAAGTATTGTTTAAATTGTATAGAGAAGCTGTGAATTATTCTCTGTAAAGTCAACCAATCAATGTTTTTTCTTGGCTTTAAATGACATAGGATGAGTTAAGCTAAAGGAATTGTGATGCTTACAAAAAAAGATGAAATAAGTTTTATTTGGACATAATTGTGATTGTATTATGGTGTGTACTCATCTTGTGCTGTTTCTGTTTCCTTCGTAGACTCCCTGTGACTCGAGTGTCTGCTTGCTATGGGGATCCACTTGTCTACCCCATAAACAAACCATCAGATTTCCACCATCTCCCTGTGGAAGAACACTGGATAAGCACCCCCACTGCAAATGAACTGTATTAAAGCAAAGTGTCTGAGGAAGGTGGGGCACTCTAAGAGGACAAAGACTGTTCTTAAAGTGATCAGAGGCCACATAGAGACATTTGTGCTGTTCTCATGTCATGCTTCACTGTGGAGAATGTACAGATCAAGGAACTATTGGAAATATTGGGGGTTGCTAGCAATGCAGGTGGAGAAATAAGAGATGCAGTGTTGTTTGGGGGTAGATGGGGGGCTGGTTGGGTCTTTGTGCAGATAGACCAGTAGTTTGGGGATGCTGGGGGGTAGACGGAGAGTATTGGAGGGACCGCACCTATGTGCAGTGACAAATTGTGCCCTATTAGCCTATAAAATTATAACATGACATAAGAATATTTTGCTCTATAGTATTCTCACATAGAGTCCTGTTACAGTAGTATTAAGCTTATACTGTTGTTAAAGGCTTTACTAATTTTCTGCGCCTGTCTATTTTATGTTATTCTGTTAGAATAAAAGGGTGGTATGTTAGGAATTGTTAGCATGACTAGCGCCATCTTGTTCTTGTCTTAGGCATCCATCTTGTCTAATGAATCTTTAATTATAGTGGTTTATTATGTAGTGAGAAATATGCTGATGTTAGGGAGACTTGCATAGATAGAATAGCCCTGAGAATGACCCTGGCGATGTGCTTGGATGCATTGTTATCTCTACAAGATGTCAAACGGCTGTGATTTGTGCTGGGCTAGGAGGCCCAGTTACTGTTATCTGAAGTTTGGTATTTCTGTAGAAATGACTCCCTAACACTCCTTTTCTTCCAATTATATTTTCTATGAGTTTCTTTGTTCTTATAGAAATACTATTTAAGATGATGTAATTATGAATACGTCACTTGTTAAACCTATATGCTGTAACTCTTGGCTATAAAAGTGTCTGACAATTTGCAATAAACAGAATGGTTTTTGGGATCATAGCTGCGTGGTCTGAAATCTATTCTCCTGGATATCCTGAACAGATAAGTACTAGTTTCCAGCTGGTATGGTGTGCCCGATGCCCAGTCCTGAACTGACACCCCCCTCCTCAAAACAACACGTAACAGACACCCTCCAACCCCAACTGACAACACACGAAACCTAGGCTTTATCATGGACTCAATGCTCTCTATAAACCGGCAAATTAACGCCGTCTCCTCGACTTGCTTCCACATACTCCACCTTCTGCAAAAGATCTTTAAATGGATCCCTACCAAAACCAGGAAACCCGTCACCCAAACGCTCATCTGCAGCTGACTCGTACTACGGCAATACGCTCTACACTGGCTCCACCATCAAACTCTGAAAGAGACTCCAACGCATCCAGAACACCTCAGCTAGACTCATCATCGACATCCCTCGCCAAAACTACATCACTCAACACCTTAGGGACCTGCACTGGCTCCCCATCAACAAGAGAATCACCTTTAAGCTTCTAACTCACACATTCAAGGCCCTCCACAACATCGGTCCTGAATACATAAACCACCGTGTCAATTTCTACACCCCCGCCAGACAACTTTGATCAGCTGACCATACCCCCGCAGTCATCCCTTGCATCAGGAAAACCACAGTGGGTGGCAGATCCTTCTCCCACATGGCAGCAAAGACTTGGAAAACCCTCCCGCTGCACCTCAGGCAATCCTATACCCTCACAAAGTTCAGAAAAGACTTCAAGACCTTGCTCTTTGACTGAACTTATCCCTATCATCCCGCCACTCTTCGGCAACCCTTTAGCGCCTTGAGACCCTCACGGGTGATTAGTTAACGCTTTATAAATACCCGATAGATAGATAGATAGATAGATAGATAGATAGATAGATAGATGATAGATAGATAGATAGATAGATGGATATACTAAAGGGGAGAAAATATTACAGTACACTACCCCTTTTGTATACAGGGCTCTAGATTCATTATTGCTATTTCTCATTCAAGTTGTCATGTGGTTAAATCAATTTTAAATTAAAAATATAAATCATTTTTTATCTAAAGTATATACTATACTGTAAAAATGTTCACTATACTTTTATTACTGATTTCTTTTATTTAAATAATTGGGATTTCTATTATGGCAAGTCTTTAGTTAAGAAACACGATTAACAGTATTGGATATTAATATCTTGCACAGAAGATGGCCACAGCTTTTCCTGTTCATGATATAGTGTTTTGAAATATTTCTCACACTGTAAAACATGTTTTGCAAAAAAGCACTATTTCTACCATTGAAACTAATGGACTGCAAAACTGTATCTTTATGTACTTACCGTGTTTACATATTCTCACTCTACCAACCATATGTATGCATTATCACTGCACCAATCAGAAGATGGCAATAACATGGTCGGTACAGTGAGATGGCATACATGGGGTTGGTAGAGTGAGATTACATAAATTATTATTATTATTATTATCGGTTATTTGTAGAGCTGTTATAATGCATATAAATCACTCGTTAGACACATGCACTGTTTACCCACAATTCCCTAGCTCAAAAGTATGACTAATTAATTTAAAAGTTATTAGCTATTCTTTTGGAAATGGTTTATTGACATATGTAAATTGTTATTGTCCTTTCACAGTGTACAATGGTATACACAAAAGCACTTGTATTGTAAGCAATATTCAAGCTGAATTGCCAACGTATTAGATATTTGCATTTGTATAAGATGTAGATTTAGCTTTCTGGTAACTTCACAATGGAGATCACTGTTTAATTTCCCCTCTGATAAGTTGTGCTCGACTGATACGAATGCTTGAGTGGGAAAACTTAAAGGAACACTAAACACCTTGTAATTACAAAACATTTCTGTTGTGTTGTTATAAAATAATAAATCAGCCAAATCTAAATGTTTTTATAGCAAAGAAACATTTTTCTGCAATTATTTTTCAAAAGCTAAATCTTCACTAAACATTTTCCGTAATTGCATGAGCCACTCTGGACTTTAGTTTGCAGACAAAAAGGTTAGCTATGGCCTTTTTTGCTAGTTAAAGGGAAATTCTAGTCTTTCACAATTCAGCTAGGCAGGGCATGCAATTTTAAACAAATTTCCAATTTACTTTTAACATCAAATTTGCTTTGTTCTCTTGGTATTCTTTGTTTAAAGCTAAATTTAGTTAGGCTCATATGCTAATTTCTAAGCCTCTTATCTCAGTGCATTTTGACCGTTTTTCACAGCTAGACAGCATTAGTTCATTTGTGCGCTATAGATGACAATGTGCTCACTCCGTGGTGTTATTTAGTCATCACTGAATGGCTAAAATGCAAGTCTGTCAAAAGAACTGAGATAAAGGGCAGTCTGCAGGGGCTTAGATAGAAGGTAATCACAGAGGTAAAAAGTTTATTAACTATGACCCAGATTACAAGTTTTGCATTACGGTGCAGTACGGCTATACCACTGACTATGGCAGCTCATTTTTTTTTTGCGTTATTTACGCACACAGTATAGCGCAAAACTTGTAATCTTGGTGAGTGTTTGTTATGCAAAACTGGAAAATTGGTAATAAAGGGATTATTTGTCTTATCAGTTCTTATCAATTAAAGACAATTAGGAAAATATATGTGAAAGGGTTAACCTTTTGAGGTTGTCAGAGTGCATTTTAAGGTTCTGATAATTAGCAAATCCTCAATTTTCAGAGCTAAATTACATGAAAATGGGAACAAATAAATAACTAATGTATATAGAAAAGTTGTTTCATTAGGCAAAACTGGAAAAAAATATATAGAATTCTCAAGGTGTTTACTGTCCCTTTAAATGTAATATCCCTTTAATATGAAGGAAAACAATTTTTGGCATTAATACATTTGAGAAATTTTAAGTTTACCATAAAAATAACTCAGAGCATTGCAGGGACATATCAGTCTTGTTAACAAACCAAATGCTGTTCTAAAATGCAATCAATAGGAGCTGCAATCATTCTGATCAATGAACTGCTCTGGGTATAATGCATTGTACATATTTTACAGCATTGGAATTTTATTTTTAGCAAAGTGATTCTCCTAACAATAACATTGTTTTCAATTATTAAACATCTAAAATCAATAATCAATGTGTTTTAATGTTGATGTTTTATCAAACAAAAGGAAATTACTATCAAGTCATCTATTTAATAAGGATTGATCTTTTTTGTTATAACAGAAGCTATTAACTTCTATTACATGGTCTTTAGTATAATTTTGTCTGCTTCTTCAAGGTGAATGGAAGTGAATCCTGACACGTAGTTAATTTCCTTATCATTGAGATGGAACCAATATTGAGAATGACAAGTCCTCAAAGGACAATTTAAAGCTGACACTTTCATTTGGTACTTGCCAATCAGAAGTACACTTTACTCCACATTCTCTAGAGGTTGACTGAATTTCATTTTATTTGTAGCAAATTTTTGGAACTTTACATTTTCTTTTCACAATGTGTATTTTTCTTCCTTTTTTTCATTAACTGTAAAACCTTTTTATACAGCCTATATTATGTTATTAATTAGTTTGTGAACTGTTACATATAACCGGAATGTAAAGAACCAATACATTCATTTCTGTTTAACTGATCTATAAAGAAAAAGAAACATTTAAGATAATATTTAAATGCTTTAAATCCTGTTGAATCATGTTTATTCTGTTACATGTAAATTGGTAACTAAAGTGCTTAAGATTGTTTCTTAACATAATGACATTTCAGCATTTGTCAACTACAATTAAAAGGCAAAACAATATAATGTATTTTCTCAAATAAAATGAGAAAAAAAAAAAACATAGTTGTGAATTGAAAAAAGGTTTTGTGTGAGGTTTAAAGATTTCTTGTATAATATGTGGACCAGAAAGGTCAAAATAAAAAACAAAAAAAAACAAAAAAAAAAACACATGCAATTAAATAAGCTTTTATCCAAATTGAAGCAATGGGAATTTTGATGGCTAAATTACAGCCGGACTATTGCATAACATGCTCCACAATTTAACTGTCTGAAATCATTGGTCACTATGAAAGTAACCTTGTTGTACTAGGTTGTTATATGGTATTTTACGTCTTTTTCTTATTCATTACTTAACTATTATCTAGATTAGAGTTTTAAGCTAAACAGGGTGCAAAACTAACGCCAAAAAAGTTGCGTTATTTCACTTGCCATAGTTACTGAAAAGCTTCCTTGTGCATGAGCTATTGTGGCGTTAAGCTCCATACCGCAAAAAATCCAAGGGCTGCTTTGGCGTGCTCGTGCACGCTTTCCCCCATAGACAGTAATGGGGAGAGAGTGTTAGAAAAAACCTAACACATGAAGTGTGGAATGAAAAATCTCCGTAATACAGCCCCATTGATGCTTAAACCTAACACCCTAACCACAACATAAATCCCTAATCTGCTGCCCCGTCATCACGACACCTAAATAAAGTTATTAACCCCTAATCTGCTGCTTCCGATATCGCCAACACTAATAAAAGTTATTAACCCCTATTCCGCCTCTCCCCGACTTCACTGCCATTATAAAAAAGTTATATAACCCCTATTCCGCCACTCCCCGACATTGCAGACACTATAATAACATTATTAACCCCTAAACCTCTGGCCTCCCACATCACCGCCACTAAATAAACCTATTAACCCCTAAACCTCTGGCCTCCCACATCGTCACAACTAAATAAACCTATTAACCCCTAAACCTCTGGCCTCCCACATCTCCGCCACTAAATACACATATTAGCCCCTAAACCACCAGCCCCCCACATCGCAAAACACTTAATTAGACTATTAACCCCTAAACCTAACACCCCCCTAACTTTAAATAAAAATTACAATATAACTATCTTAAAATAAATACCAACTTACCTGTAAAATAAAAAAATAAAAAAGTGTAAACTATAAATTAAACTAACATTACTATTCTAATAACATTTAAAAAAACTACCAATTAAAAAATCTAAATTACAAATTTTAAAAAACCTAACACAATGAAAAAAAAATTAAAAATTTAAAATTACAAAAAATAATAAACACTAAATTACGAAAAATAAAAAACACTAAGCTTACAAAAAATAATAAACGAAATGATCAAAAATAAAAACAATTACACCTAATCTAATATCCCTATAAAAAAGCCCCCCACAAATAAAAATACCCCCTAGCCTACAATAAACTACCAATAGCCCTTAAAAGGGCCTTTTTTAGGGCATTGCCTAAGTTAAACAGCTCTTTTACCTGTAAAAAAATACAAGTCCCCCCAACAGTAAAACCCACCACCCAACCAACCCCCCAATATAAAAACCTAACTCTACAAAAACTTAAGCTACCCATTGCCCCTAAAGAGGCATTTGTATGGACATTAACCTTAAAAGGGCATTCTGCTCTTTTAAAAAAGCCCCAAGCCCTAAACCCCCCCCAAAAAAACTAACACTAACCCTAGAATATCTACTCACAGTTCCTGAAGTATGGACATCCATCTCCATCAAGGTGGCGAGAAGTCTTCATCCAGGCGGCAACACCTTCATCCATCTTGGGGACGTCTTCTATCTTCATCCCGGTGGCGCGGAGCAGAGCCATCCTGGAAGCCGATCCCATCTTATGCTGAGAATCCTCTTCATACGGTTACCGCCATACACTGAAGTTGAATGCAAGGTAGCCATTTAACAATGGTGTACCTTCCATTCCAATTGGCTGATTCTTCAAATTTAAATCAGCCAATAGGATGAGAGCTTCTGAAATCCTATTGGCTGTTCAAAACTGCTATAGGAAGAGAGCTACTGAACTCCTATTGGCTGATTTTAGCAGCCAATAGGAATTCAGTAGCTCTCATCCTATTGGCTGATTTGAACAGCCAATAGGATTTCAGTAGCTCTCATCCTATTGGCTGTTTTAAACAGCCAATAGGGCTTCAGAAGCTCTCATCCTATTGGCTGATTTGAATTTGAAGAATCAAATCAGCCAATAGGAACTCAAGGTACGCCATTTTGAAATGGCTACCTTGCATTCAACTTCAGTGTACGGCGGTGACCGTATGAAGAGGACGCCAGGCACAGGATGTCTTCGGCTTCCAGCATGGCTCCGCTCTGCTCCACTGGGATGAAGATAGAAGACATCCCTGGGATGGATGAAGATATCGCCGCCTGGATAAAGACTTCTCACCACCTGGATGGAGATGGATGTCCGGACTTCAGGAACCGTGAGTAAATATCCTGGGGTTAGTCTTAGGGGTTTTTTTTTTCCTTTTTTTTGGTTTGGGGCTAGGGGTTAATAGGTAGTTTATGGGTGTTAGTGTACTTTGTAACCTTTTTTGAATATGAGTTTTGTGCAACATTTTTGTTGCCCAAAACTCATAACTACTGCTCTCAGATGGCGGTATGGATCGTGTCGGTATAGGCTGTAACGCAAGCATTTTAGCTGGATCGCACAACCTGTAATACTGGCGCTATGAAAATCCCACACAAAAACATAATTTTTTTGAGTGCGGAATGGACGTTGCGTTACAGGCTAAAATGCTTGCGTTATAGCTATACTGACACGACTCGTAATATTCTTTACTGGCCATTATGCTGGAATTGCCATTTTTCAGCGTTAAAAGCCATAACGCAAAACTCGTAATCTAGGTTTATGTTATTAATACAATCAATTATTAAAATAAATAGGTAAATAAAAACTCTTGCAGGCTATAAATGCTCTACTTAAAATTATCATGTACTGGGAAAGATTTAAAAAAAGCATCCAGTATGTAAGTATATAAAGCAAACAGGTCAGAATTCAGGATAAAAATATATATTTAGCTTGCTGTTGTCTAGATTTTTTTTTAAGAGCAGTAAGATAATTTGATAGGCCAGACAAAGTTTATTTATTTCTCTTTCAATCTTCCCTTGCAAGATCCACCAATCTGTGAGTTACCTAGTCAAAAAGGATGATCTTCCTGGAGTCATTCTGAAGTAATCAATGACTTTAGACTAGTCATCGGAGGCCATCCTGAAGTATGCCCACAGGCCGAAATATTTAAATGAGATGAATCTAGAGCCATTCACCGACTGTTCATGCTTGTGAAGTAATCAGTAAGGTAATCTGCTAATCATTCTGAAGTCATCACCCAGAACATTTTACCTTAGCTGATGACTTTAAAAGCCTGATGATGTCTGATAATGTACAAATAACATCTAAATTAGTTTTATAATCACCAAATAACTCCAGAATGGTCTCTTAAGTAATCCTGTTTGTCTTGAGATACCTTACATAAAAACAAAAAATAAATACTTTACTTAAGATTTTTTTTCAGCTCAATAAGGTGCATTTTTATTATTTTTTTCTAAAAAGGAGAGACAAAAAAAATATGTTTTATATGCAACAAACTGCTTTGCGTATAACAGTTTGTTTAGGTAAATATACCTCTTCCTGATATGTGCATATTTTTATGTTATGAAGTAATAAAGGCAGATTTTAAATATTTTCTGAGTTGCTGTGCCCCTGTATTTCCTTTACTTTCGGTTTACCGACTGGGTTTTCAACCATCACAATGTTGCACCTCATAACAGTACATGCTATAATCCCTTTGTTTACTTTTACTTTACAACATCAAAAGCCCCTGGAACAGTACCTTGGAGCAGCAACACTTGCCTTCGAAATAATTTTTAAAACTACTGTATAATTTTGAATTTTATTCTATGTAAAATGAGCAACTGCTATGTACAAGGGATCCTTTAGTTCTGTTTGGATTTCAGATCTAGGCAGAAGCTAATATAGGTTTCTCATTCATTACTAAAAAAAATAAATCATCATTAAAAAGCTGACAAGATTGGTCCAAATATGACCTTGAAATATGGCCTAGATTACAAGTGCAGTGCAATAGCTACCACAAGAAGGGCAAATTAGTTTACAAGGACACAATATTGTTACTGCTAGAACCTATATTTTCAAAAAAACAACTTGTGTAAACTTGCATTAACTCAGTAGCGACCCTGGTGCGAAAATGTTTTGGGCCCCCAAAAGGTAACTCAATAGTAAACAATAGTAATAATACGCACACTGCCCTGTATAATGATTTTGAGGATGGATAAATAGGCCTGCACTAATAAAAGGCTCCCCTGCTTTAGGATTGTACACATTCTGCACATATCTATGAATAGACTGACATGGGCCCCCCCAGCACTTGGCCCTGGTGCAACCGCACCTGCTGCCCCAATGGTAGTTCCGCCAATGCGGTATCTAACACTACTTGTACTTTCAATAACGAGCTCAAAACTAAAGCTCACACTTAACATGTTCATAGTTAATTGTTCCACTTGAGCGATAATCACATTGATGCTGGAAATATTAACCAAAAGGAAAAGATCCAGTAAAGTCATTGTGACTGCTCACATCTGACTTCACAAACCAAAAAATTCCCTCTAGTGGGAAAATTTTAATTTCAACTTGTAATATAAGCAGATAGTTGCTTGCAAGATCATTACGGTTGTAGTTTCACATAAGCGCAAATAGCTCTAGCAATCTCACACAGAATACTGCTGCACTTGTAATCTAGGGCTATGATTTCAAATGTATTTCAACCTGAGCAAAACCATCATCCTATATAATAAAAGGCCAAGTGTGTTTGTCCGAAGCTGTCATGCGCAGTAGAGACTGTGCGCGAGGACAAACACACCTGGCCTTTCAACTGACCTGGCGTTGTGTGGTGGAGGGGGCATGGCCGGGCGGGTGCGGAGTGGGCGTGGCCTGGCGGATGCAGAGTTGGCTTGGCCGGGCGGTTGCGCAGTGGGCGTGGCCAGGTGGAAGTGGTGTGGGCGGGGCCGTGCGTGATGCGGGCAGGGCCAGATGCCGAGAGACAGAGAGGTCTAAAGAGGGGGGATAGAGAGAGCAGAAGGATAGAGAGAGCAGAAGAGGGGGGATAGAGAGAGGGAGAGAGAGACAGCAAATGAGAGAGGGGGAGAGAGACAGCAAAAGAGAGAGGGGGAGAGAGACAGCAAAAGAGAGATGGAGAAAGACAGCAAAAGAGAGGGGGAGAAAGACGGCAAAAGAGAGGAGGGAGAGAGACAGCAAAAGAGAGGAGGGAGAGAGACAGCAAAAGAGAGGAGGGAGAGAGACAGCATAAGAGAGGGAGGAGAGAAACAG
Organism: Bombina bombina; assembly: GCF_027579735.1. Lineage (NCBI taxonomy): Eukaryota > Metazoa > Chordata > Amphibia > Anura > Bombinatoridae > Bombina > Bombina bombina. The sequence continues at coordinate 647,341,985 of NC_069499.1, read as the reverse complement.
CAAAAGAGAGGGGGAAGAGAGAAAGCAAAAGAAAGGGAGGAGAGAGACAGCAAAAGAGAGGGGGAGAGAGACAGCAAAAGAAAGGGGGGAGAGAGACAGCAAAAGAGAAGGGGGAGAGAGATAGCAAAAGAGAGGGGGGAGAGAGACAGCAAAAGAGAGGGGGGAGAGAGACAGCAAAAGAGAGGGGGGAGAGTGCGCAAAAGAGAGGGGGAAGAGTGTGCAAAATAGAGGAGGGAGAGTGCGCAAAAGAGAGGGGGAGAGTGCGTAAAAGAGAGGGGGAGAGAGCGCAAAATAGATGGGGAGAGAGCACAAAAGAGATGTGGGAGAGAGCGCAAAACAGAGGGGGGAGAGAGCACAAAACAGAGGGGTGAGAGTGCGCAAAACAGAGGGGGGAGAATGCACAAAAGACAGGGGTGAGAGTCCGCAAAAGAGAGGGGGGAGAGTGCGCAAAAGAGAGGGGGGAAAGTGCGCAAAATAGAGGGGGGAGAGAGTGCAAAAGAGAGGGGGAGAGAGCGCAAAAGAGAGGGGGAGAAAGCACAAAAGAGAGGGGGAGGGAGCGCAAAAGAGAGTGGGAGAGAGCACAAAAGGGAGGGGGGAGAGAGCACAAAAGAGAGTGGGGGAGAGAGCGCAAAAGGGAGGGGGAGAGAGCGCAAAAGAGAGGGGGAGAGAGCGCAAAAGAGAGGGGGATAGAGCACAAAGAGAGAGGGAGAGAGCGCAAAAGAGAGGGGGAGAGAGAGTGCAAAAGAGAGGGGGGAGAGAGAGAGCGAAAGAGAGGGGGAGAGAGAGAGCAAAAGAAAGGGGGGAGAGAGAGAGAGAAAAAGAGAGGGGAGAAAGAGATAGCAAAAGAGAGGGGGGATAGAGAGAGAGCAAGGAGTAGGACTGCTGTACTGCAAAAAATGGCCCGTGTACACGGTCTTTAGGACTAGTTTAAAACTATAATTGGTAATTTTTCAGATGTGTTCAATATTAATATTTAATGCTGCTTTTATTTCTGTATATCAATTTATTTCACAGTTATGTGAAACAACATTAAATTGGTATGAGAGAGCTTGTATTAAAAAAGGATTTCAGAGCCACGTTTTTGTTCATAGTTTACTGTTAAAGTCAAAACATGCAGTGTTGTGGATTTATAATTTGTCTGGAGATTTAAATGTGCTACACAGTTAGTTATCAATGGTAGTGCAGCTCATCATCATCATTACAATCAACCTGTCTACTGTAAGCAGTCTATAAAGTTAACAATATACAAAGCACACTAGTTTCTATGGGACATGGCTCAATAGCTCAATACACCAAAGTGTAGCTATTTGTATTGATCAATAGGTCATAAATTAAATAAGGCTAACTAACTGCAATTTTGCAGACAACGTAGGCTATATTGCATTTGGCCAGGGGTAGGCAGACTATGATCAATAGGTATAGTCAGGCCGCAAACTGTTTAATAAGCCCCAAGAGTTATTCATATTTTTTAACATTTTTAAATGCTTAAAAACAAAATCCAAAGAATTCTATTTTGTGGCAATGGTATGGTTTCATTGTCCATAAATAAGGTTTTATTGGTACACAGCCATCCTCATTCATTTTATATATTGTCTATGGCTGATTTGAGTTCAGTAGTTGTGACAAAGACTGTAGATAGTGCTGTATTGCTTTACAATAATTTCTCACAGCAGAATTTATTTGCAAAAATAACAAATGAAAATGATGCTGCAACCAAAGTAAGATTCCAAGTGGTTCCTTTGTCAAATATTTTGAATTTAATCAATAAAACCCTGTGCAAATATCCTAAATATTGCTTCTTTGCTCTCAAAGGCTGAAATATGCCCTATCCGGTTCATTACAGAAAATGGAAACTAGTATTAATTATTTGCTTTATTTTAATAACAGACAAACAGGTAGATTACGAGTTGTGCTTTGGTGTTTTAACGCTGAAAAAATGGTAATTTCAGCGTTAAAGCAGCAATGCAGCTATTACAAGTCTTGTCGGTATAGCTGTACCGCTAACCTTTTAGCCTGTAAAGCAACATCAGTCCCGCACTCATAAAAATTAAGTTTTTTCATGGGATTCCCATAGCGCTGCCATTACGAGTTTTGCGGTGAGGCTAAAAAGCTTGCGTTACAGCCTATAATGACATGATCCGTACCGCCATCTGAGACCAGTAATTATGTTTTACGCTACAAAACTGTTACATAAAACTCCTAACTAAACTGTTACAAAGTACACTAACACCCATAAACTACCTATTAACCCCTAAACCGAGCCCCCCCCGCGCATCGCAAATACTATATTAAAGTTATAAACCCCTAACCTGCCGCTCTCGACATCGCCGCCACTAATAACATTTATTAACCCCTATTCTGCCACTCCCCGACACCGCCACTATAATAAATCTATTAACCCCTAAACCGCAAGCCACCCACAACGAAATATACTAAATTAAACTATTAACCCCTAAACTGAAAGCCCCCCACATCACAATAAACTGATTTAAACTAGTAAACCCTAAACCTAACACCCCCACCATTTATATTAAAATCACAATGACCCTACTGAAATTCTATTGGCTGATTTGAACAGCCAATAGAATTTCAGACGCTCTCATCCTATTGGCTGTTTTGAAAAGCCAATAGGATTTCAGTAGCTCTTATCCTATTGGCTGATTTGAATTTCCAAAATCAAATCAGCCAATAGGAATGCAAGAGATGCCATTTTTAAAAGGCTCCCTTGCATTGAAGATAATTCAGTATACGGCGGCGACCGTATGAAGAGGATGCTCCACTTCAGATGTCTTCAGGATGGACCCGCTCCGCGCCGCCGGGATGAAGAGAGAAGATGCCACCAGGATGAAGTTAGAAGATGCCGCCTGGATGAAGATGGAGTCGCTAGGATGAAGATCCTTCAAGCAGGACTTCAGTAACTGAGTATCTAAAGATGGGTTAGTGTTAGTTTTTTAAGGTTTTTTGGGTGTTTTTTTTTTTTTTAGATTAGGGGTTTGACATTTCGTAAAAGAGCTAAATGCCCTTTTAAGGGCAAGAAAGAGAGCTAAATGCCCTTTTAAGGGCAATGCTCATACAAATGCCCTTTTCAGGGCAATCGGTAGATTAGGTGTTTTAAGATTTTCTTTTATTTTGTGGGTTTGGGGGGGTGGGGCTTTGTAATGTTAGTGGGTCTTTGTATTTTTGTTTAAAAAAAAAGCTGATTTCTTTAGGGCAATGCCCTACAAAAGGCCTATTGATAGGTTATTACAGATTAGGTTTCTTTTATTTTGGGGTATTTTTTTTTTTTAAATGGGTATTAGAATAGGAATAATTGTTATTATTTTGGATAATTTGTTTGATATTTTGTGTAATGATTTTTTTTTTTTCATTTTGGGGTCTTTTTTTTTTTAGAATAGCCATTTTTTATTTCTGATGGGCAGCAAAAAAGCTTAATGCCCTTTTAAGGGCAATGCCCATACAAATGCCCTTTTCAGGGCAATGGGTAGATTAGGTTTTACTTTAATTTATTTTAGAGGGTGTTCATTTTTATTTTGTAGAAAATGAGCTGATTTCTTTAGGGCAATGCCCTACAAAAGGCCCTTTTATGGGCCCTTGGTAGTTTATTATAGATTTGGGGTTTTTATTTTGGGGTGTTTTTTTAAAAATGGGTATTAGAATAGGAATAATTTTTATTGTTTTGGATAATTTTGTTTATTTTTTGTAATGGTTAATGTTAGGTTTTAGTGTAAGACAGCTTAGGTTTTATTTAACAGGTAAGTTTGTATTTATTTTAACTAGGTAGTTAGTAAATAGTTAATAACTGTTTACTAACTAGTCTGCCTAGTTAAAATAAATACAAAATTTACCTGTGAAATAAAAATAAAACCTAAGCTAGCTACAATAGTGGAATAAGTGTTTATTTAGTTTTAAATAGGTAATATTTAGTTAATAATTGTAACTTTAATTTAGCTCTATTTTAATTATGTTAAAGTTAGGGGGTGTTAGGGTTAGGGTTACGTTTAGGTTTAGGGGTTAATAGTTTAATTTAGGTTGTTGCGATGTGGGGGGCTGGCAGTTTAGGGTTTAATAGGTTTGTTTAGTGGTAGTGATGTGGGAGGCCAGAGATTTAGGGGTTAATAGGTTTATTATAGTGTGGGCGATGTTGGGGTGCAGGGGAATAGGGGTTAATAACTTTAGTATAGTGGCAGCGATATCGGGAGCGGCAGATAAGGAGTTAATAGATTTATTTCGGTGGCGGCGATGTCGGGAGCAGCATATTAGGGGTTAATAACATTATGTAGGTGGCGGTGATGTTGGGGGCTGCAGATTAGGGGTGTTTGGATGTGGGGTTTATGTTAGGGTGTTCAATGGGGCTGCGTTACAGAGCTTTTTATTCCGCGATCACAGGTTTTTTTCTAGCCCGCTCTCCCCATTGATATCTATGGGGAAAGCATGCACGAGCACGTCAAAACAGTGCTTGTATTTTGTGTTTGTGTGGTATGGAGCTCAACGCAACCATAATGCAGGCGCAAGGCGGCAGTTCGAAAACTAATGGCAGCGCAATGGATTGTGAAATAACTTTTGTTGCGTTCGTTTCGCACCCTGTTGCGCCCATAACTTGTAATCTACCTGTAAGTTTGCAAAGTGTCCAGAATTTATTTACATAGTCCAGTATTTTTGCAGGCTGTCTAGCAAAATTTATATAAAAAAACTTGAAACTTACAGTTTTTTGTTAATGTTCCCTGAGTGGCAGCTATATTATAAAAACGTCATATTCCTCTGTGCATCACAACTATGTCCAAGAAAGTAGTGACACTGTGCATGTACTGCTATTTATGTTACTAGCAGCTAAGAAATACTGCTTTGTATGTGTGTTACATGGGACCATTGAGGTAACTTCTTTGCTTTGTGTTTTTCTGTACATTAAGCTATGTTTTAAATTATTAATGTTAACTATTGTTTATTCTAAACCTTAAAAATAGTTTTTGCTTAACACAGGACCATAAGGTATATTACATACAAAATGTGATATTTGTGGGTCTATTAAAGGGACAGTCTAGTCAAAATTAGGCTTTCATGATTCAGATAGGGCATGTTATTTTAAACAACTTTCCAATTTATTCCCATCATTAAATTGTATTTGTTCTTTGTTATTCTTTGTTAAAAAGCTAAACCTATGTAGGCTCATATGCAATTCATGTTTGCCATAATAGATAACATTGTGCTCACGCATACAGAGTTACCTAGGAGTCAGCACTGATTGGCTAAAAAGAACTGGGGCAGTCTGCAGGGGCTAAGATACAAGGTAATCACAGAGCTAAAAGTACATTAATTTAACCGTGATGGGTATGCAAAATTGGGGAATAGTTAATAAAGGGATTATCTATCTTTTTAAACAATAACAATTCTGGAGTAGACTGTCCCTTTAATATTTTAAAATCAAACTTTACCTCCCAGTAACCTCTGCCAGTTATGAATTTGGGCATATTTAAGGCATGGGTGCTACAATGTTTCCAGCTGCTTGGTACCTCCAGCACACCCTAAAACTGTTGCTAACAAAGGCCTAGTTTCCATTGAGGTAGTAAAGTTTGGAAACTTTAATGGAGATAAATGTTTTTTTATCACCAGCTTCCAACATTTACCAGATAAATGGAAACTAGGCCACAGTCATATTTATTTCAGTATTGACAAAACACTTTTTTTTTATTAAAACAAATATTGCATGCAGTTTATTTATTTATGTTTTTTGCAGAAAAAAAAGCTTCAGGAGAGAAAGAGTCTTAGGGGCCGAATTATCAAGCTCTGAATGGAGCTGCTACATAACTTGTCTGCCTGCTCTGAGGCTGCGGACAGAAATCAACCCTATTGAATATAATCGGGTTGATTGACACCCCTTGCTAGCGGCCTATTGGCCGCAAATCTGCAGGAGACAGTATTGCACAAGCAGTTCTAGTGAACTGCTTGTGCAATGATAAATGCCGACAGCGTATGCTGTCAGCATTTATCAATGTGCAGCGGACATTATACGCTACATTGTATCATGTCTGCTCGCACTTTGATAAATATGCCCCATAGTATAGTTTACTAGAGAACTGTGAAATGGGACTAAACATGTGACCCTTTGGATCATTTATAACTAGACGATGACAGTTGTCTATTTGCTAAGCTGATTCATACAAGCAGTGATGTTTCTGTAGTAAATGGCTGTCTCTAAGGAAATATTAGTGTGTAAAACACACACAAGAGAGTGCCCTGTTGTTGTAATTCAATTGAACTGTGTTTTTCATTATGTTGTGCATTTTACTCAGTATATATTGGAAATATTTTTGTACAAGTCTTGGAGAAAACAGTTTGCTCTGTGTAGCTGTAAAAATATGAAAGATAATGAAAATATGTCAGTGATTTATTGTCATTCTTATAATAATGTTTTTCTCTTCTTTTAGATAATGAGGAAAGTGTGAGAAAATAATAAAAACAGAAGAAAAGAAAAGGAAAGAAAGAAAATATGTGGAAAATAAATAGCATATTTGTATTTATGTTGAGCTATTTTGCTTTGCACATACATGCAATGACTTTACCCAGAGTTTAAGCAAATGAACACAATAAGACTAGGGTCCCGATATTCGAAACATCGTCAGACCAATGAGAAACTGCCTGCTTGGGTTCGCCACCGCCAGGTGTGGAGTCTGTCGATATATTTAAAAAAAGTGCCGGTAAGTGGCAGTGCATCCCCCTGCAAATAATAGGGATTGTGGCTTTGCAAAACTCCGCCGACATCGCCACTCGTTTGCACTATCAGCAGGGGCTGCTGTGTATGTGAAGCTTTAGAGCTTAATAGGACAACAAAATAACCTAGATAAATTAAATTCTGTTGCTTCCCCAATACACTGCTTGTATTTAATTTAAAGGATTTTTAAATATATATACCTATATATATATATATATATATATATATATATATATATAAATTAGTTTTTCTTCTGGATTTTTTTATAATACACAATGAAAATGATGTATCCAACATCTATGTTTTAATACAATGACAAATATATATTTCATTTTATCTTACTATGAAAATTATTGTTAAAATTATATTGTTCTATAGTACTGACTTTGATAAATCTGTTTCATAAAATATAACGGAGCTTGTAATATATCGCCTCTGAGATAAAAAAAAATACATTTTGGTATATTTAGTGCTATTCATGACATTAGGCTTTTCACAATACTTATTACAGTAATAATGTGGTTTCTACGGACATAAAAATTATGTCTATCGCTTTAATTATTAAAATATTACGTGTCAATGCATAGGTTACATTTTTTGTCATATTAAAATATTTTTTTATACATATTTATATATAATATTTCTATAGAAGTATTTTTACTTACACCCAAAAAATGCTATAATTTATTAAGTATACTATGTATCAGAACTAATATAAAAAAAAAGAAAGAACAATAACCACAGTTTGTCAAGTAAAGATTATTTCCAGTATGATTCCTCTGCATGTCTGGGTGCACAGTATGATCCTTTATAAAATATAAAAAAGTGTCCATTAACTCGGACAGAAGGATTTTTTTAGAAATACTCAATTGAAATGTTTGTTGATGTAGCATCATTTACAAAGAGACTGAAATAGACTGGAAGGCATAACTGTTCTTTTGCTAAACAAATCAAATGTTGAAGAAAGCTGTGCTTTATTTTTTTAGCCGGAAGGTGTGGATATGTTGGTTAAAGGGCGAAGCAGCTTCATTATGATGAATGTCATGAAACAGCTAAGGCAGAAATTACTCCTCAACATTAATAGCTTTCACTGTATGGAAGCTGCAATTACTACAAGACCCTTAGTAGAATAATGAATTAAATGACATAACAGATTTGAAGATGTAACTATTGGGTTTTGTACGGCAGTGAGAACAGTTTAATATTAGTATTGTAATATATTTAAATAAGGATAAAACACTTGTATTTTTACCAAATTGTATTTTTCAATAAAGGTTTTAAACAAATAACAAAAAAAGTGTATTATATTAAAAAAGATTAATTTATTTATTTTTTATTATACAAATCTTTGCACTTGAGCTTAATTTTTAAGCTGTTTTGTAAAAGAAAAAAAAATGTCTCCTTAAATGCTATATTTCGAGTGCTGCACTAATTGTTGCTTGCAAGCGATAAGCGGTATTTTGTGGTTATTTGCGTATGTCGGAAGTAGCGTGCATATTACAAGTTGAAAGCAAACACGTTCGCTTGAGCACGATTGAATTTAAAGCGCGTCAGGTTATCGCAACTTCATAGCTCTGGTTATGCAAGACTAAAAACTTACACACAAAACATCAAACATTATTTTAAAACTACAGTTACACTCATAATAACATTGACTGGTGAAAATATTGAATTTAAAAGTTATAAGGGCCCAAAGATAGGGTGTTAGGGAAAAAGGCATACAAAGGGCTTTAACATTGAGAGGCATACATTTACATGTCTAAATATGTATATGTAAATATATATATATATATATAGAATATTCATATAGAGGATCCAGCACTCATTATTAACACAAATAAGCCTTTTATATATATACATATATTTGTATGAATTATGATGTTAAAGAGGCTATAAGAATTTTGGGGTCATAGCACTTATCAGACAATTAGCTATAATATGAAAATAACAACTTTTTATGTGTAGGGTTAACTATACCTTTAACTCTAGGGACAGGTAAATGGGCACGTGTTGAGACAACCAATCAGATTGTAAGGAGGTGTATAAAGCCTCTCAGGTGTTAGAGACAATTATTGTCTATGAATAAGGCCACTTGGGGCCGAAACACGTCAGACTAGTCTGTCCAAAGTTTGTGCCTATTTTTATTTTCACTTTGTGAGCCATGTTTTAATAATAATTTTTTGGAATAAAGAAAGTTTTAGTCATACTGGATTTTGGACTGTATCTGTATTTAAAAGCATCAGAGAATGCTGTCCGGATTTGATGAACCAACCTTTCACTGGAAGACCTGAGGGGGCTCCGGGGCTGTCCCTACAGTTAGCTGCCAGGAACAGTGACCCCCGCACGGAGTTCGTACACCTATAGCGGATAAACCGAGGCCACCGATTGCTCCATTGGCGGAGAGAGAGTCATGTGAATAGATGACGTCTGACGCCAACAAGAGGTACAGAGAGAGTGAGTTGCGGATGGTACAAGAGTGGAGATATTTTCCTCAAAATCCTTGTTAACAGGCTGCTCTAAGGTGGAAAGTATATGATGGGAAGAGAGGTGAGACGAATCCCACGTCTATATTACAGGTGCTGAACAGAGGACCGCACCAAGGGTGTCACTGTGAGCGGCAAGGTAAATCTGAACATTTTTGCTTTTATAATTGGTTGATCCAGCAGTCACTCATATCCAAAACCAGCTGTGCGGTTCAAAAAATAGCATATAAAATAGTAAATTCCGGAAGGCACTCTCCGTTATATATCAAAACTTTTATTTAAGTAAACGTTTTCGGGGTGACTGAAAAGTCTGAGGATGGGGGTGACCCCAAAAATGTTTACTTAATTAAAAGTTTTGCTATATAATGGAGAGTGCCTTCCGAAATTTACTATTTTTATATATATATATATATATATATATATATATATATATATATATATATATATATATATACAGTTGTGCTCATAAGTTTACATACCCTGACAGAATTTATGATTTCTTGGCAATTTTCAGAGATAATGAATGATAACGCAAAAACTTTTCTTTCACTCATGGTTAGTGTATGTACATATGTATTTAAATATTAATTTGTTTTATTGTATATTACTGTACATATTTCCCATTCCAATATTCTTCACTTACAGGATAATGTCCTTTTTATCGTAAAAACACACACACACACTTGAAATTGTGAAACGATGCGCAAAATGCATATTTTACATTCCTATGTTCTTTACATAGCAAATAATGTACTTTTTATTATTAAATTTATATCTGATACTGTTCATGTAAAATACACAAATGTACATCTATACCTATATATATATATATATATATATATATATATATATATATATATATATAGGGATAGATATATACTGTAGGTATTTACAAATAGCGATAGAAATATGTACCAAAGAATAAATAAAACATATTCTGCTATGTGAAGAACATTGTAATATTTCATGTTGGATTTAGCGCTCTTAAATGTATGAGGTCGGTTAAGCTTGCAAGTATGGGTGTTAGTTTTTTTGCACTTTTCAAGCTCATTGAAAACTATTTGAGAAGAAGTTAACATGGTTGCAATATTTTTTGCAATCATTTTTTTTCCAACTTGTAATACAAGCGCAACCCAACGCGCATAAAAAGCCTATAGCATAGCAGCTAGTAGCAGGTATATTCTTGAATCTCTACTAGGGGAATAACTTGAGCAATTAGTCAAGGAACCAACTCATAAGGAAGCTATATAAGATCTAATACTTACAAACAGTGATACAGTTTCAGGTGTGTCTGTAGGTGAGAACTTAGGATCCAGTGATCATCAATCTGTTTGATTTAGTATTCCTGTGCAGGAACTGTCCACCCAGACTAAAACAAAAGTTTTAGACTTTAGGACGGCAGATTTGTCATTAATGGGAGAATACCTAAAAAACTATTTAAAAGGGAAAACTCTTATTACAGGGGTTCAAGAACAGTGGGAATTTGTGAAAGGTGCCATTTTAGATGCAAACGCACACTGTATTAGACATGTCTGTAAAAGTAAAAGAAAGCGGAAAACAATTTGGTTTTCCAAAGAAGTAGCACATGCTGTAAAGACAAAAAAGATAGCTTATAAAAATTACAGACACACACAAGCAGATGATGATATGAAAATATGGAGACTCCAACAAAAAAAGACTAAGCAGTTAATTAGGAAGGTTAAAGCTCATGCAGAAGAGAAGATAGCACAGTCAGTAAAATATGGGGACAAAACATTTTTTAGATATATCAGTGAAAGAAGAAAAAATAAGGTAGGAAAAGTAAAATTGAAATCAGTTGATGGTAGAATAATAAAAGGAGATAAGCAGATTGCAGACTGTCTCAATGATTACTTCTGTTCTGTTTTCACAAAAGATTGTGAAGATACAATGTCTACATTAAGGGATGCTACAAAAAATAGAAACAAGCTTAACAGTAATCTTTTTACAGAGGATGAGGTTTTGTTAGCATTATCAAAAATAAATGTTAAAAAGGCAGTGGGTCCTGATAATATTCATCCAAGGGTTTTAAAATAACTTCGATCAGTGCTAACTGTCCCATTAACTGATATGTTTAATCAGTCACTATTAACAGGAGCTGTCCTAGATGATTGGAGAATAGCAAATGTAATACCTCTTCATAAAAAGGGCAGTAGAGAAGAATCTGGCAACTACAGGCCAGTTAGTTTAACTTCAGTAGTAGGGAAATTAATGGAAAACCTCTTAAAAGAAAGAATTAAGACTTACATAAAGACAAACAATTTAGAGGACCAAAATCAGCATGGTTTTACTTCAGGAAGATCATGGCAGACTAATCTAATCGACTTCTTTGATTATATAACAAAAGTATTAGACAAGGGTGGAGCAGTTGATGTAGCATATCTAGATTTCAGCAAAGCATTTGACATCGTCCTACACAATAAACTAATTCACAAACTGTATCTCCTTGGTCTAGATTCAAAAATTGTGAACTGGGTGGAATGCTGGCTTAAGGACAGAAAACAAAGTGTCTTAGTAAATGGTGTTCATTCAGCAGAGGAGGCTGTTACTAGTGGTGTTCCTCAGGGGTCAGTTCTGGGGCCTGTTTTGTTTAACATATTTATCTGTGATATCAGCAAAGGGCTACAAGGGAAAGTATGTCTCTTTGCAGATGATACAAATTGGAGGATTGGACAAACGACTGGGATCTAAAGTTTAACACAGCAAAGTGTAAAATAATGCATTTAGGGAAGAAAAATCCAAATGTTAATTACAGACTCAATGACACTTTACTGACTGTTACAGATGAGGAACAGGACTTGGGAATTATTATTTCAGATGATTTAAAACTTAGTAAACAATGTAGTAATGCAGCGAGTAAGGCTAGCAGAATGCTTGGATGTATTGGTAGAGGTATTTGCAGCAGAAATTGTAAGGTTCTTATGCCACTTTATAGATCATTAGTTAGGCCTCATCTTGAGTATTGTGTGCAGTTCTGGAGGCCATATCTTCAGAAGGATATTAACAAACTTGAATCTGTGCAAAGGAGGGCTACCAAAATGGTGCATGGTCTAAAAAATAAAACTTACCAGGATAGGCTCAATTACCTAAATATGTATAGCTTAGAGGAGAGAAGGGAAAGAGGTGATATGATAGCAACTTTCAAGTACATTAAAGGGTTTAGTAAAACTGAGGCTGTGGGTATTTTACATAAAATGGAAAATTCAAGAACAAGGGGTCATGAGCTCAAGCTAAAGGGTAGTAGATTCAGGAGTAATTTGAGGAAGCACTTCTTTACAGAAAGAGTGATTGATTTATGGAATAAACTTCCTCAAGAGGTAGTAGCAACAAACACTGTGGGGGACTTTAAAAATGCATGGGACATGCATAAGGCTATCCTACGAACTAGATAAGTTTATACTGTTAGGTAAGGTCGGGCAGACTTGCTGGGCCTATGGATCTTATTTGCCGTCAATATCTATGTTTCTATGTTTCTATGTTTTACGCTTAAAAGGACTGCTAAATTGCACTCCACTAGTAATTTAGCCATAGACCAGTTAAACTTGTGTTATGATGCTAATGTACTTACACATTTTTCATTTAATACAATCATAGATATAAATGCAAACCTCAAAATACTACAACATTTAAAAAAGAAAAGGAAAAGTGTTCTTTATTTCAATGCTATGTAATCACAATAAGTATATACAAAGTGACAACAATAGCACACTTTCAATTAAAACAATTCTTACCACAAATAAAGGCTGTACATACAGTGTATAAGTGGTAGCTTTATGTGAACAATCAATTTTGTTATTAGTTCTTTATCTGGATAAATCCACCCCAAACATGAGATTGTAAGATGCTGGATTTGTGTAGATTTTGGAAGTTCAAGATGAAAAGCAATAGTCTCCTCTACTTTTATGATATCTTAAACAAAATACCTTTAAATATATATATATATATATATATATATATATATGCTTCTTGATAAACATTTGTATTTGAAACTAGGCTTAATATGGTTTATTGTAATTAAGGTATTAGTAATAATGAACATTTTAATTCTTCTTCTGCTTGTAAATAGTGCAGGCGTTAGTTTCCATTTTAACCTGTAATCTAGTAACAGGTGGCCATATATTAAACTTGGCACTGTTGGGTAATACTCTGTTACAGGGTTATCAAAATAATGCCTGTGTTTGAATCTGAAATAGTAAGCACAGAAGCCCCCCCCCCCCCCCCCCACACATGATCTACAGGCCATGGACTTAAACTGTTTCAGTGCATGTGATGTCTGACAGTTTTGCTGGCGCCATTGTGATTACATAATTTTATTTAGAGCTACAATTGTTTTTATTTTTTACTTGTATGTATGGTGATTGACTTTGTTAATAAGAATAGGGCTGAGCAAGTGGTTCCCCAAATTAGCTGAACTAGGTATATAGACCTCCAGAATCCCAGGAGCAAATCTGCACAGATTATCATGGTGGTCAGAGGAGGAAAACGCTGCCGACTGACTAACCTAACACAGTAAGGATCCACATGGTGCCGGTACCCTTATTAAACTTGAGTTCTGCAGTGATTTTTTTTTTTGCTGTATATGTCTACCACTTCTTTGAATGGGGTCCCCATTGGGAGTGTGTTTTTGGCTGTTAAGTTAAAGCATCATATGTATTAACTGGTATTCTGCACTCAAATCCTTTGTGTGGCGCTTCTGTGCTTACTATTTCAGATACAGGAACTGTTTCTGCCCACTACAGTGAGGATAATAACCGAAGCTTTGCCCCATTTATGAGTGTTTGAGAGGAGAATAAGAAATAAGCTAAGTCTAACCAATGAAGTTAAACTACGGTAGTGTGAGAGTTTTTTGCACCCAGTGCAAGCGCTCCGTCCCCTTACTTTTTTGGGGTTAGGTTGATTCTGTTCTGTCAATGCCTGTGTTTACCTACAAAATAATTAACAGCAATAGAGTGTACTGGCGAACTTAATTAAATATAAATACTGTAACTCTCCTAGGATAATAGTGAGCATGTGGACTAATGTGAAGAATGTAATGGTAACCCTTGTAACATTAATCATATGTAATATTTTGTTGTTAAAAGGGCAAAAAGAACTTTAATTTTCCATTGTTTATAAAATCCTTACTGCATTATTAAAGGACCATTAAATACAGTAGATGTGTATAGTCAACAAATGCACTGTAAAAACACAATGCAATATAACTTAGTCTGAGCTTCAAATAAGTAGTAGATTGTTTTCTGACAAGTTGTATATATTTCCACTCCTCCTGTAGCATGTGACAGCCATCCGCCAATTACAAATGATATGCTTATATTCAGTGAATTCTTGCACATGCTCAGTAGGAGCTGGTGACTTATAAAGTGTAAATATAAAAATCCTGCACAGTTTGTTAATGGAAGTAAACTAAAAAAGTTGTTTAAACTTGCATGCTCTATCTGAATCATAAAAATATCATTTTAACTTGAGGGTCCCTTCAACTTTTGGTTTATTAAACTTTTTTACCAATGCTAGTTTACTTTTGTCATCAGCTTTATTTTCTACCTATATTTTTCTTTTTATTGGATTTTCTTAATTTTACTGTTGAGTGGTTTATTAAATACTGTGTCCTCCACTAATATTGGCACCTTGGTAATATGAGCAAAGAAGGCTGTGAAAATGTTTCTTTTTTGTTTAACCTTTTGTTGAAAAAAGACACGAAAATACTCTGCTCTTGGATATAAAACAATTGCAAACACAACACAGGTTTTACACACACAAAAAAAAAATATATGTGTGGCACAATTATTGGCACCCTTTTAGTCAATACTTTGTGCTACTTCCCTTTGCCAAGATAACAGCTCTATATCTTCTCCTATAATGCCTGATGACATTGGAGAATATATGGCAAGGGATCTGAGACCCTTCCTCCATACAGAATCTCTCCAGAACCCACAATTATTGGCACTACTAAGAATAAATATGATAAAAATATATTTCAAGTATATTTCCATATATATTTTTCACTTTTTAGTACACCTGGGTGACTATGAACAGGAAATTGTTCAACCATGACTCACTGTTTCACAGGGGTATACATATGAGGTAACACATATGCCACATTGCCTTAGTCATTTATCCCAATGGGTAAGCCCAGGGAATAGAGCTGTGATGTGTGGCAAAAGTTTGTTGACCTATACAAATTGGGACGTGGCTTTTAAAAAATACCAAAAGCATTGCAAATGCCCACTTCCACCATCAGGGCAATAATTAAGAAGTTCCACTCAACTAGAAATGTTATGAAACAACCTGAAAGAGAGCATGTGTCTATATTATCTTAACACTGTAAAGAGGATGGTTTGAGTGGCTGAAATATCTCCAAGGATCACAGCTGAAGAAATGCAGAAGTTAGTTGCATGTTGGGGTCAGAAAGTCTCCAAAACAACAATTCAACGTCACCTACATCATCACAAGTTGTTTGGAAGGGTTTCAAGAAAAATAAACACAAAAATGGTTTACTGATCACGAAATAAAGGTCCTGCCATGGCCATCCCAGTCCCCTAACTTGAACCCTATAGAAAACCTGTGGGGTGAACTGAAGAGGAGAGTCCACCAGCATTGACCTCAAAAAAGAGATTTTGTATGGAGGTATGGTCTTAAATCCCTTGCCATGTATTCTCCAACCTCTTCAGGTATTATAGGAGAAGACTAAGAGCTGTTATCTTGGCAAAGGGAGTTAGCACAAAGTATTGACTAAAAGGGTGCCAATTATTTTGCCACACGTATATTTAACACATTTTATATTTTGGTTAAACCTGTTTTGTGTTTGCAATTCTTTGATATCTATTAAACATTATTTTTGTGTACTTTTTTAACAAAGGATCAAATGGTTAAGCAATAAAGACAATTTTCCACAGCCTTCTTTGCTCATGTTTAGCAAGAGTGCCAATATTAGTGGAGGGCACTGCAGGTTAAATAATATTTAAGCATGAATCTCCTATATGCCCACGAAGCTTACAAACATATGTCAAAAATGTTTAATGGTGGCAATTTTCTTTTCTTGGCTAATGTCCATAGTACCATGTACAGAAAGGTTTGTGAGCCTCTGCAATTATAATAAAAGAAAGAACTCCTAAACATAAACATAATGCCAAAAAAGCAAACTCAAACCCCTCCTTTTTTTTTACTGCAAAGAGCATTGTTAAAGTGAAAGTAAATCCTAGCATTTTACAAATGCTAGGATTGACTATTGAAACAAATAAAGGGCGCTTTCATTCATGAAGTATAAGATACTTCATGTAGAAAGCTCCTTTATTTGATTCAATTGATCGCCGCTCTTAGCTCCTACAGCAGCCCAAGGAGCTTTCTACATGAAGTATCTTATACTTCATGAATTAAAGTGCCCTTTATTTGTTTCAATAGTAAATCCTAGCGTTTGTAAAACGCTAGGATTTACTTTCACTTTAAATGCTACTCTAGGATTTAACACACAGTTTCTCTCTGTGGCTTAATATAGTAGCCATTGACTAAAGTGATTTACCATCAGTAACAGATCAAAACAAAAGATGAAACACATAAAGAAAATTATAAATACTGCAAATAAATTTGTTAACTGGAATTTCATAAACCTAGTTTAAATTGAGAATGTATCATGTAACCCTTATAGTATTAGTGAATTTGTCTCGCATACAGCATCTTATGTTTGCTACAGTCTTAACATCAAAACCTAATGAAAGGAAAGATAATAAACATCTAGAGAATGTTAGCATTCACCAGGAATAGATGGAAAATTTGTAAAGAAATTAGGTATTTGTAGCAACATTTCCTAATTAAAAATCTAAGACTGCATTTGGCATTGCATTATTCAGTAATATGTTGCAGAACAAATTTAGTATAATGAAACATCAAATAAAAATCTGTATTGGAAGGACTAGAAATCAACTTTAATTAATGACACTAAGGCCCTTCGTGTATTCGTTGTGCAAAAATAATAGAGCATAAGTAAACTGTTGGGATCTATTACTAAAGAAATAATCCACACCTGGTAATCAGATTTGCTAGTGGTACTCTTGAGTCTTTATACATAGTGTCCATGAGATTAAACAAAAACTTTCAAATAACACTGCTTATTCTCCTTGAGGCCTATTTATCATGATGTGAGCGGGCATGATCCGATATTGCGGATCATGTCCGCTGCACATCGATAAATGCAGACAGCATACGCTGTCGGCATTTATCATTGCACCAGCAGTTCTGGTGAACTGCTGGTGCAATACCGCCCCCTGCAGATTTGCGGCCAATCGGCCGCTAGCAGGGGGTGTCAAACAACCCGATCATATTGGATCAGGTTGATTTCCGGCGATGTCACCTCAGAGCAGGCGGACAGGTTATGGAACAGCATTCATAACTTGTGTTTCTGGCGAGCCTGAAGACTCTCCAGAAACACGGGACATCAAGCTCCATACGGAACTTGATAAATAGGACTCCATGACTCAAGATGTTTTAAACATGGCTTTTGTACTAGTGTCTGTATATCCTGATCCCCAAGAACATTTAATTATAAATAATGGAAAGGGTAAAGCCAAGTACAATTTACTATAGGTAATGGAAAGCATTGCAAATTGTTTGTCATAATGAAATTCTTAAGAAAGAAAGGGGTCAATAGGAAATTACATGAAAGCTCAATAGAATTCCCTACTATAGATATAATAAGATGTTATTTCCAATAAATTGATTTTGTCTGAAGTCATCAGTTTTAATATTGTAGAGACACACAAAAATATAGCTTAAACACTCCCCCACTGATATTCTATTCCTAAATGTGCAAAGTTGTAGATGCTGCTTTTAAGCTCTTTATGTCAGGTTCCCATATGCAAGCCTTCTTTTCCCAATGTAAAAAGCAGCAGTTATCCTACCCCTGCTTCTTACCCTTTTCTCCAACTCTTGGGAATGGGCATAAAACACTGAACGTGTTTATTCAGAGTAATTGACAGGCCCTGCTCTCTAGTGATTTGTCTCCCAAGAGCAGAAAGCAGCATTGTATTGCACAACAACTGTTTGTGCAATGGTACATTTGGGCAGCATCCACTGCTTATTCACAGTGAGGGTGGGCAGACAGGTTTATAAGTCAGGAACCTTGTCCAGTCACCCTTTAATAAATGGGGCACATAGATGGAAGTTTTACTATGTTTATATAATGAGAAACTTCTCAGATAACATAAAAATGCTTTTTGCTTTCATCTATAGATTACTTGTTCCTTTTTTCCTCCATGGTGTCAAATGTAAGCCATTGTATAATACTGTCAATAAGAACTTTAGCACTTGAAACTTGACTTTTATAATAAAAAAATATATCAAAGCTAGATCTGTCACCTTCAAATTAGGTTGTTGGATGAAATAGTAGTTTGATAAATGTATGGCACCATGATATGAGGAAGCACTGCAATCCAAACCTGACGGTCACAATTTGTTTTAAAAATAAACTGTTGCAAGTATTTGAGATTGCTGGATAGAAACTAAAATGTAATCTCCTTTTTGATCCCGGTTGGAGTTTGGATCTTGAAAAATTGAGAGACCAATTCAATGTGTCTGCCTATCATATTCTATAAAGGATTAAGAACGCACAGACAACAAATCCATCTATTCTCTGATCAGACGGTGAGACTGCTTTACAGTCTGCACCATTTTTTATTTTACTGAAAGAAACACAAACAGCCTTCTATTTCGAAAAAATTTAAGGATTAGCTTGCTGCATGATCACTATTTTCTAAATTCAAAATCTAGTTGTGTTTTGATTATATTATATTAATTCTGTGTTTCAATGCCAAAAATACATACAAAGCCAACATCTCCTGATGTAGTTTCCACTGATTAGTCTTTTAAGGAGCCTGATCTCTTTTCTTTAGTCAAAAATGTTTAATGTGAAAATCAGCTTGAATCTATTTAGGGCCAAATTACTAGTGGATCGCTATCGTTAGCGTGAGGAGCGTAAATGTGATCTCAAGATTGCAGTGTTCTTTACAATCAAATCCTAAATTACACTCTCCATATTTTACATGGACAGCGTTGAGCTGTAATTTGCACTTGTATTTCAAGTTGAAAGTAAATGCGATTGCGCAAATGCAATTGCATTTACCGCACAAACCTTTTAGGTTGTGTAAAGAGTTTGTCAAGAGAACACAGTTGCACTAAACTACATTATGAACCCCTAAATTACGACTCCTCCACATTGCAAACTACATCATTTTTACACACACACTCTCACATGCCCAACCATCAACAATCTCTCCTCCACACACACACAACATTCATTTTACTTTAGCACACAGTTAATAATTAATGTATGTTTAGGTAATAGTTACTAGGTTTAGTAGTTTGGTTAAGGTTTTGGTACGAGTTTGGATGAGTAGAATGATGATGGGATCAAGGAGTTGTAGGAATTAGTAATGTTTTTTTATTAATTACTGGTTATGTTATGGTGGTTGAATGAATGATCAAGTAATTACAGTAGCAAATAAATGAGTTTAATGATAGGAAGGTTAGGTTGATTTTGAAAATGAAGATGATTAGTGGCAAAACTTACCTGGGCTTAGGCTACATCATGATACGTTACCTTCTTTCCTTTCAGTGAACTTGGCTTGATGCTGTCAGTTAGTTATCTTCCTCCTGGTGAAGTCGGCTTGATGTTGTGATTCTTGGTTAGGTTACACATCTTTCTGAATTTGGAAATGATTCAAAGACAGATTGTGAATAACATGGATGTATCTTCTGAAATATATTTGGTAAAGACGAGAGATGTACAATGTGTAAGATCAAAATTTTCGTACCATCAATCCAATTTCCTCATTATTCAGTGAATGTTGTTTTTTTCTTTTCCAAAAGATAATCATATGACCACGAAACCAAAACCATTGTCTTTGGTAAATCCCCGGTGACACAATCTGTGGATGCATACAAATAGATGGATATTAAATTAGATGATATTAGATTGCAAAATCAGTCAAGGGGTAGTCTGCCTATAGCTCAGTAGTATGAATATTACATTCATTTACATTTACAACTACTAATTTTTTGGCTAGATTACGAGTTTTGCGTTATGAGTGAAAAAGCCTCACAACGCTGCTTTTTCACTACCGCTGCTATTACAAGTCTTTTTTGCTTTTTATCTTATGTGCACTACTATTGTTCATAAGTTTCAAATTAATGCTTGAATGTATTTACCATGTCATTTTTTATGAGTGTTTATTTTTCTTCTTGCATATTTTCTGTGCTACACTGTTTGTATTTAAAAGAAAGGGGTGTGTATAGGTCATTCTATTGAGATTGGTTATTTGTGTCCAATCCTGTAAGGGAGGAGGGCTGTTTGCTCATATAAAGTGTCAGTGTTTCACAGGGCTCATTTACGGTCATTGAAAAAGTCAGTCTTTTTGATGAAATGCGTTTGACCGGTTTCTGTATTGTTTGTTACTTAGTATGGGTCACTTTTCTCATAAGAAGATGGATTAAAAGGGGATTCATTTACCACCGTTACCCTTTGTCTTTGTTTTGCCTTTGGCGTTCTTTCATCTTTCTATACTACTAGCAGGGTGCGTTCCTGTTGCTGGACTCTATTACAAGTCTTGTAGGTATAGCTGTACCGCATACTTTTTGGCCATCACACAACATAACAACCACACCTTTCAAAAAGTCCTTTTTCAATGGGATTTCCATTACGCCGGTATTACGAGTTTTGCCTGGGAGACCAAAAAGTGAGCGGTACAGCCTATAACGACAAGATTCGTACCGCCATCTAAAGTCAGTAGTTATGGGTTTTACGCTACAAAGCTATACCATTAAACTCATAACTAAAGTGTTACAGAGTACACTAACACCCATAAACTGCCAATAGCCCTTAAAAGGGCCTTTTGCGGGGCATTGCCCCAAAGAAATCAGCTCTTTTACCTGTAAAAAAAAATACAAACAACCCCCCAACAGTAAAACCCACCACCCACACAACCAAACCCCCCAAACAAAATCCTATCTAAATAAACCTAAGCTCCCCATTGCCCTGAAAAGGGCATTTGGATGGGCATTTGGATGGGTAATGTCTTCTGCCTAGCTGCTGTTAAATGTCCCTTTAATTCCTGTTTGAATATCTAGTAATGTCTTCTGCCTCTGTTTACCTGGCTGCTGTTAAATGTCCCTTTAATTCCTGTTTGAATATCTGGTAATGTCTTCTGCCTCTGTTTACCTGGCTGCTGTTAAATGTCCCTTTAATTCCTGTTTGAATATCTGGTAACCATTTGCCCTGTCTCCATCTTGTCTACCTGTAATCATTTTATCATATACTTTGTATAATTGTATTGCATCCTGCCCCTCCCTCTAATTTGCAAGTGTGTAATTCCTGGCTAACCCAGCTACTTTTATACTTTTAATCAGCTGCACAGAAATATTCCATCACACTGTCATAATACTACTCCCTTTAAGTGTTCACATGTGGTAAATAATGTCCCTTTAAGAAATACTCAGTCTCAGACTGGAACTCCTATTTAAGGAGGGACTCAAGCACTTTGCCAATTGCTTGATAATTGCAAGTGTATGGTGAAAGATATTCAACTGAATTCTAATCCAGCTCCTAAGTATTACTGAAAATAATCCAAATTCTTTACAAGGATCTAACAATCTAAACTTACTTATCAAAATAGAACTTACCATCTAAGAACTAAGAATCCAAATTTAAAGTTACTCTGTACATTTTTCATCACATCAGAACCGCTTCACTAAATCAAACAGTTGCGTTTTCACAGCACGCTGACGTCACCAGCCGCTCAGCGTGTGAATCAGGATTCCGGAACAGCGTCTCTGCATCAGCTACACTCTCTGCTTGTGACCGCTCCCCAAACACTCTTACCTGAGGAATAATATCAGCGCAATAAGGATTTCATCTACCAACTAAACCAGGGGCGTAAACGCAAGTATTTGGTTTATTGATTTATGCACTAAATAACGTTATTAACCACTGTGAACTTATCACCTATATGAATCATTATATATGAACTGCCAAGAATCATTATATATGAACTGCCAATAACAAAGTATTTTCTCTGGTTATACTAATTAACAAAGAATACAGTTCACCTCTGCCTGTTACATAACGGATGCTGTGACTCTATTATAAATAATCCTCTTAGGCCAAAACTTTACAATATTTTTCATTTAGTGTTACTACACATAGTTCAAGTCTGAACTTTCTCACTTTGCGTTTACTACAAAAAGCTCAAGTCTGTTAAATTTGATCTTTAATCTCTGAACAGAGTTATATTTGTCCAAGTGTATATTACTTTTACTCTTGAGACATTTAAACTTTATTCTTTATTTCACTAATCACCACTGTTATTCCTAAGAGGTATCAGTTCCCACTCCTCATTGGGAACTGCATAAATAGGAATACCTACAAACATATATTATTTCAGTATTCAAGACTTAGGGTTATTGCACACACTCATTTCTTTATATTGCAAGTCACAAGCTTATTTTTGAGCCTTGGCTCTCTGAGTCTAAAGTGGCTCTTCGATTAAAAGTGGCGGAGTTAATAACTGGAGTTAAAAACTGGAGGTTGAAACTGCAGACCAACTAACAGGTAAACTTAATCTATACACATACATAATGCTCTCCGTGTCTTTTCTGCTCTCTCTGTCTGCCCTTCTCCTAAAAATCACGTCCCTATAACAACAACCCCCACACTATCCATATCTCATCCTCCCTTCTCTCATCCCCTATGCTGTCCTCTCATGGACTACTCTGTTTCCTTAGAAACACCTCCCCCTCTAACTCTCCTGTGTCTAGTCATATGCGCTCCTACAAATCTCACTCTCACCTTCTGTCACTCTCACTGCTACTACTGCTTGCTGCTGGTGATGTCTCTCCTAACCCTGGCCCTGCAGCAATCAACACACTTTTACACTCTCGCTCCGTCTCCCACAGCAAAAATTCAAGGTCACGCAATACCAACAATCTCATCTCCATTAACCCACAGCGCCTATCCCCTCTCTTTTCTTGTGCCCTCTGGAATGCTCGCTCTGTCTGCAACAAGCTTACAACTGTTCACGACCTGTTTGTTTCCAACGCTTTTAACCATTTAGCAATTACTGAAACCTGGCTATCTTCATCTGATGCTGCTTCCATTGCTGCTCTCACTCATGGTGGTCTTCACTTTAGCCATACACCTAGGCCAGGTGAGAGACATGGTGGTGGTGTTGGCATTTTACTCTCCCCCGCCTGCTCCTATCAGTATCTATCTCCATTTCTTCCTTTGAAGTCCACTGCATCCGCCAGTTCTCCCCCCTCTCCCTCAGAGTGGCAGTTATCTATCACCCCCCTGGACCAACCTCCTAATTCCTTGACAACTTTGCTGCCTGGCTTCCTCACTTTCTCTCTACAAATATACCTACCCTAATTCTGTGGGACTTCAACATCCCTATTGACAACCCATCTGTCCCTGCTGCCTCTAAACTTCTCTCACTCACTAATTCCTTCAGCCTCTCACAATCCACCCTATTCCCTACCCACCGTGATGGACACTCTATTGATCTGGTATTCTCCTATCTCTGCTATCTCTCTGATGTTGCCTGTCGACCATTTCCCATCTCTGACCACCATCTGCTCACCTTTAATCCTAATATAGATGCTAAACCTACTTCCCCCTCTCGCCCCCACACCAGTAGAAATTGGCACACTGTGGACCCTCCCCAACTCTCCAATCTTATTCATATACCCCTCTCCCACACTTCCACGATATACTGCCCTGACCTTGCTATAACCCACTATAACAATGCTCTCTCCGCTGCACTTGACACTCTCGCTCCGCCCCAACTTCGCAAAGCCCCACGTCGTCAGCTCCAGCCCTGGCACTCCCAACAAACACGCTACCTACAAAAATACTCATGCACTGCTGAACGTGCCTGGAGGAAATCCCGCTCTGAACCTGATTTCCTGCACTATAAGTTCACTCTTTACTCTTACTCCTCTGCCCTTCACTTAGCTAAGCAAACATACTTCTCTTCTCTTATACCCACTCACTCTTCAAACCCTAAAAGACTCTTCTCCATCTTCAACTCTCTCCTCTACCCACCTGCACCACCCCCCTCATCTGCATTCAGTGCTTAAGACCTTGCTGACTATTTTTTCAATAAACAAATAATCATCAAAGCAAGAATGTGTTCAGAACTAAATAATGCCCGAGTGCTCAAGACGTATATCGAAGCACACAATAATGGTGAATTCAGGTCCCAATAATCAGTGTATCAATTTTGGACCCCGGTCAGTATAGAAAGTCACTCAGGTTGAAACAGAGTCCATTGTCCCATGGAGAGAATAAAGTCCCCAAAATATCAGAGTATCAAAGTGTGTCCCAGAGCCTAGTAGTCACGGGTGGAAATGTCAGTTCACAATGTTTCGTCTGCGATCAACTCTTACCCTCCACTAAGTTGGTGGGGTGCCTGGGAACACTTCTGTACTTCTCCTCGAATAGGCGATGAAACCCTTCCAAGGGGGTGCAGTCTGTGTTTCCCTTCTCGGCGTGCCTCAGAGAGATCCGGCGTGGAGACGTTTCCTTAGCGCATCACCCGTGACGTTGCAAGGCTGAACCAAGTGGTATTTCCTGGGGGGGGGGGATCCGTGAGGACAAGAAGCCGGCTCTGTATCCCAAGAGTGGCTTATGCAAGCGACTGGTGCAATAAAGCAGTAAGCCCAACCGCTAAAGGAACATAAAGTCAAAAAAAATTGTGCACCAATGAGGCGTAGTATCTGCTGAAGTAAAAAGTGTTTATTGTACAATCCAAGAGTAGTGTACAAACAAAGTCACAGTGGAGAACGCCTGACGCGTTTTGCGCATGCGTAGATGCGCTTCATCGGAGGCTAATTCGAATCTAATTGTGACAGCTTTTAAACAAACATTCTACCAATCATTTGAGAGTTTGAATATGAGCCAATGGTGTGGCTATCCAGTGCAGCTAATATATACATAAATCTGTTCAATGATGAACGTTAATATGTTGTTTATATTTCAATAAGGTATAACTGTTCTGGGATGTCAGACCATAAAAATTCTTAGCTCATATTAGGCATGTATATATGTATAATCAATGTATATAGCGAAAATGTATACATTCTAAAATATCCATCAGTGACAAGCAATAAATATCTAAGCAAAATTAACATGCAAGCTGAAGACATATGGTGAAAAATTGTGTATAGTATAAACACTTATACTTAACGTCATACATATGATATCTTATATAGTCGCTTCATAGTGTTTGCCTTGGCTCACAATGGCTGTTTAAGTTTCATACCATTATTAATATTTTCACAAGGAACTGAAGTGCTACTAAGGTGCATTCTTTCAGTCTCTATCTCCTATGATATAGACTATACTCGTAACTAAGAATTTTTATGGTCTGACATCCCAGAACAGTTATACATAATATATAAACAACATATTAACGTTCATCATTGAACAGATTTATGTAAATATTAGCTGCACTGGATAGCCACACCATTGGCTCATATTCAAACTCTCAAATGATTGGTAGAATGTTTGTTTAAAAGCTGTCACAATTAGATTCGAATAAGCCTCCGATGAAGCGCATCTATGCATGCGCGAAAGGCGTCAGGCGTTCTCCACTGTGACTTTGTTTGTACACTACTCTTGGATTGTACAATAAACACTTTTTACTTCAGCAGATACTACGCCTCATTGGTGCATAATTTTTTTTTACTTTATATTTTTTCAATAAAACACTTGCCATCCGAAGAAACATCCCAACACAAACCTGCAATTTCCCAACTTCACTCTCAGTCACCCCCTCTGCCACTCTCTGCACCCTCCTCCCAACCACTGAGAGCGAAGTGGCTTCCCTTTTGTCTTCCTCTCACCTCACTACCTGCCCACTTGACCCTATTCCTTCACATCTAATTCCCCTTCTGTCTCCCACCCTCACTCCGGCTCTTACTCACATATTCAACCTATCCCTATCTACCGGCTCATTCCCAGCCTCCTTCAAACATGCAAAGGTCACCCCCATCCTCAAAAAACCCTCCCTTGACCCTAACTCCCCTGCAAACTACCGCCCCATATCACTGCTCCCGCTAGCTTAAAAATTACTTGAAAAACTAGTTTTCAATCGCCTAACCCAATTCCTGTCCTCCAACTCATTGCTCGACCCCCTTTCAATCTGGCTTCCGTCCCCAACACTCAACTGAGACTGTCCTCACCAAGGTTACTAACAATCTCCTTTCTGCTAAAAACAAAGGCTACTACTCTATACTCATCTTACTGGACCTCTCTGCTGCTTTTGACACTGTTGACCATCCCCTTCTCCTACAGACTCTCAGCTCTCTTGGGATCTGTGACACTGCCTCTCCTGGATTCCCTCTTATTTCTCTAACAGATCCTTCTCTGTCTCTTCTGCTGGTGACTCCTCCTCTCTTTTACCTCTGTCTGTTGGAGTACCTCAAGGCTCTGTCTGGGGTCATCTACTCTTCTCTATTTACACTTCTTCACTGGGTAAACGTATCAACAGCTATGGCTTCAGCTATCATCTCTATGCTGACAATACCCAGATCTACCTTTCCACCCCTGAACTCTCTCCTTCTGTCAATCCTCACATCAGTGACTGCTTATCTGGCATTTCCTCCTGGATGGCCTCCGACCACCTAAGTATAAACATGTCCAAGACCGAAATACTTCTAATTCACCCCCCTCTAACTCTACTCTAGTTTCTAAATTTTCCATCACTGTTGGCAGCACCACTATCTCCCCATCACCCCAAGTCCGCTGCCTTGGAGTCACGCTTGACTCAAATCTGTCCTTCATTTCCCACATCCAATTGCTCTCTTCATCCTGCCGTAAACCACCTACGCAATATTTCCAAAATTCGTACATTTCTAGGTGCTGAAACTACTTAACAGCTAGTCCACTACCTGGTAATTTCCTGACTTGACTACTGTAACAACTTACTAACTGGCCTCCCTCTCTCCCGCCTCTCTCCCCTCGAATCCATCCTTCATGCATCTGCCAGACTAATCCACCTCTCTCGATGCTCTGTTTCTGCTGAACCTCTCTGTGAGTCCCTTCACTGGCTCGCCATTCACAACAGAGTTAAAATTCAAAATTCTCACCATGACCTACAAAGCCCTCACCCTACCTGTCCTCACTTATCAACAAATACACTCCAGCCCATGCCCTAAGATCCAACAATGACCTGCTTATTGCGTCATCTACCATCACCTCCTCTCATGCTAGACTACAGAACTTCTCTCGGGCGGCACCAACCCTCTGGAACGCACTTCCTCGTGCTGTCAGACTTGCCCCTAACCTCTCCTCCTTTAAACATTCCCTAAAGACCTTTCTGTTCAGGGAAGCTTATCATCCGAATTATTAACATACTAACTTCACTTAACTAACAGCAGCCCTCTATCTCCTCACTAATATCATTTTCACCTTTGCAATCACCACCTCCTGTTTCTCATCCTACCCATCTAGATTGTAAGTTCCCACAGGAATAGGGCCCTCAATTCCCCCTGTTTTTTTTTCTGTAAAATTTTGTCGTATTGTTTCTACATTGCACTGTTATCCTTGTACCCATGGGCAGTGCTGCGGAATCTGTTGGCGCTTTATAAATAAAGAATAATAATAATAATAATAATAATACATTTAGCTCTTTTTCAGTGCCCAAAACCCTAATCTAAAAATAAAACCCACCCAATAAACCCTTAATAAAACCTAACACTAACCCCCGAAGATCCACTTTGGGGGTTTGTGTTCTAATCAGCCAATAGAATGCAAGCTCAATCCTATTGGCTGATTGCATCAGCCAATAGGATTTTTTACCCTTTTTATTCCGATTGGCTGATAGAATTCTATCAGCCAATCAGAATTCAAGGGACGCCATCTTGGATGACGTCATTTAAAGGAAACTTAATTCTTTAAGAGCCAGCGAAAGAAGAGGATGCTCTGCACCTGATGTCTTGAGGATGGACCCGCTCCGCGTCGGAAGGATAAAGATAGAAGATGCCGTCTGGATGAAGACTTCTGCCCGCCTTGAGGATGACTTCTTGTCGCTTGGATGAAGACTTCTCCTGGCTTCGTTGAGGACTTCTGCCCGATTGGATGAAGACTTCTCCCGGCTGGATGAGGATGGATGTCCAATCTTCAAAAACTGTAAGTGGATCTTCAGGGGTTAGTGTTAGGTTTTATTAAGGGTTTATTGGGTGGGTTTTATTTTTAGATTAAGGTTTTGGGCACCAAAAAAGAGCTAAATGTTCTTTTAAGGGCAATGCCCATCCAAATGCCCTTTTCAGGGCAATGGGGAGCTTAGGTTTTTTTAGGTAGGTTTTTTTTTTTGGGGGGGGTTAGTTGTGTGGGTGGTGGGTTTTACTGTTAGGGGGTTGTTTGTATTTTTTTTACAGGTAAAAGAGCTGATTTCTTTGGGGCATTTCCCCGCAAAAGGCCCTTTTAAGGGCCATTGGCAGTTTAGTGTAGGCTAGTGTTTTTTTATTTTGGGGGCGCTTTTTTTGATGGGGCTATTAGATTAGGTGTAATTAGTTTAAATATTTAATAATTTCTTTTTTATTTTGTGTAATTTAGTTTTTATTATTTTTTGTAATTTAGATAAATGTATTTTGTTAATTTAATTTATTTAATTTTAGTGAAATGTTAGGTTTTAGTGTAAGACAGGTAAGGTTTTATTTTACAGGTAACTTTGTATTTATTTTAATTAGGTAGCTAATGAATAGTTAATAACTATTTAATAACTAGTCTACCTAGTTAAAATAAATACAAACTTACCTGTAAAATAAAAATAAAACCTAAGCTAGCTACAATGTAACTATTAGTTATATTGTAGCTAGCTTAGGGTTTATTTTACAGGTAAGTATTTAGTCTTAAATAGGAATTATTTAGGTAATAATAGTATTTTTATTTAGATTTATTTTAATTATATTAAAGTTAGGGGTGTTAGGGTTAGACTTGGGGTTAGGTTTAGGGGCTAATATATTTATTTAGTGTTACTGATGTGGGAGGCCAGAGGTTTAGGGGTTAATAACTTTAGTATAGTGGTGGCAGTAACATTGGGGGATTAGGGGTTATTAAGTGTAATGTAGGTGTTGGCGATGTCGGGTGGGAGATTAAGGGTTAATAAGTGTAATGTAGGTGTCGGCGATGTCAGGGCAGCAGATTAGGGGTAATAAGTGTAATGTAGGTGTCAGCGATGTCGGACAGCAGATTAGGGGTTAATAAGTGTAATGTAGGTGTTGGCAATGGCATGGTTAAGCAGATTAGGGGTGTTTAGACTCAGGGTTTATGTTAGGGTGTTAGGTTTAAACATACATTTTCTTTCCCTCTAGGAATTAATGGGGTTGTGTTACAGAGCTTTACACTCCTTTATTGCAGGTGTTAGGCTTTTTTTTAGCCGGCTCTCCCCATTGATGTCTATGGGGAAATCGTGCACAAGCACATAAAACCAGCTCAAAGCAACCCTGTATTTGTGTGCGGTATGTGGTATTTCACCCTCCATAGCGCTGCCATTACGAGTTACTGAAAAGCCTCCTTGTGCGTGCCATATGGTGGCGTTAAGTTCCATACCACACAAAATCCAAGCGTTGCTTTGACGTGCTCGTGCACATAAACCCCATTGATGTCTATTGGAAAAAAAAAGTTACGTTTAAACCTAACACCCTAACATAAACCCCAAGTCTAAACACCCCTAATCTTCCGCCCCCGACATTGCTGACACTATTAAAAGTTATTAACCCATATTCAGCCGCTCCCCAACATTGCCGACACTTTAATAAAGTTATTAACACCTAATCTGCCGCTCCCGACATCCCCGACACTAATAAAAGCTATTAACCCCTATTCCGCCACTCCTCGACATTGTCGACACTATAATAAAGTTAATAACCCCTAATCTGCGTTCCCCGGCATCGCCGACAATATAATAAAGTTATTAACCCCTAATCTGTTTCCCCCGACATCTAAATAAAGTTATTAACCCCTAATCTGCTGCTCCGAACATAGCCAACACTATTAAAAGTTATTAACCCATTCCTCGACATTGTCGACACTATAATAAAGTTAATAACCCCTAACCTGCGTTCCCTGACATCACCGCCACTATAATAAAGTTATTAACCCCTATTCTGCCGCTCCCCGACATCGCTGACACTATAATAAAGTTATCAACCCCTAAACCTCCGGCCTCCCACATCTCCGCCACTAAATAAACCTATTAACCCCTAAAGCGGCGAAGACATCCAGCGCGGAGTGTCCTTTTTATACAGTCCCTGCCGTACACTGAAGCTTCAATGCAAGGTAGCCATTTCAAAATGGCGTACCTTGCATTCCTATTGGCTGATTTGATTCTTCAAATTTAAATCAGCCAATAGGATAAGAGCTTCTAAAATCCTATTGGCTGTTCAAAACAGCCAATAGGATTGGAGCTACTGAAATCCTATTGGCTGTTCAAATCAGCCAATAGGATTTCAGTAGCTCTAATCCTATTGGCTGTTTTGAACAGCCAATAGGATGAGAGCTACTGAAATAGGATGTAAGCTTAGTGTTTTTTATTTTTTGTAATTTATTGTTTATTATTTTTTTGTAATTTTAGATTTTTTAATTTTTCTCGTAGTATTAGTTTTTTTTAAATGTGTAATTTAGATTTTTTAATTGGTAGTATTTTTTATTTTATTAGAATTGTAAGGTTAGGTTAATTTATAGTTTAATGTTAGGTTTATTTTTATTTCACAGACAAGTTTTTATTTACTTAAATATTGTTATTTAGCCATTTTAATTTAAATTTAGGGGGTGTTATGTTTATGGGTTAATAGTTTAATTTAGTGTTTTGCGATGTGGGGGGCCGGCGGTTTATTGTGTCAACTATTTTACTGTGTCTGTGCAATTCCAAACCACACATACTTGTCATCAGTTGAATTAGCACAATGTGGTTTTACTCTTGTAATGTCAGTAACACCATGATATTGCATCAACTAGCAACCATTGACCATTTGCCCAAACAACATTGTCTCCTCCACACACACCACACTTTTGCACACAGTTTATATTAGTAATAGTAAGTAAATTAATAAGTTAATAATACGTAAGTAATGTCCTAGTGTTATTAGGTAGGACAAGGTAGGTACTGGTAGTAGTACTAGTAGGTTTAATAGGTTAATGTTTAGTATGAGTTTGGAAGAGTAGAGTGATGATGAGATGAAGGAGTTGTAGTAATTATTAATAGTTTGTTATTGGTTACGTGTTAATGTTAAGGTGGTTGAATAAATGATCAAGTGAGTCCAGTAGAAAGAAATTAAATTAATGTAAGGATAGGAATAGGAAGGTTAGGTTAATTTTGAAAATTAAGATAAAAATGGATTAGCAATAAAACTTACCAGAGCTTAGGCTACAATATGTTACCTTCTGGTGAAGTTGCCTTGTTGCTGTCAATTACCTTCCTCCTGGTGAAGTTGGCTTGATGTTGTGATTCTTTGTAGGTTACACATCTTTCTGTATTTGGAAATGATTCAAAGACAGATTGTGAATAACAGGGAAGTATATTTGGAAAAGACCAGAGATGTGCAAAGTGCATGGTGAAAATGTTTGTACCATCTATCCAAATGCCTCATCATCCAGTGAATGTTGATTCTTCTTTTCCACAAGCTCATCATATGAGTAAGAGTCTCATTAATTACTAGCACTAAGACTTTGAATCACGACACTCACCTTGGTGGTGGGTGAAAGATAAGCTGTATGTATTATCATCCGAAGATGTTGCTCTGTTCCCTAACGATCCACACTGTTGGATTAAAGGCAGCATGATGTTTTTTATGTTTAATGTTGAGCAATAGCAGGAAGAAAAAGTCTTAGTAATTTGCACTGAGACTTAAGGTCCCTCATCCTGGCGATGGGTGAAAGATTGCATATGTGTTGTTTTGTATTTTAGCTCCCCAAGTGTAGCGTGGCCCTGTAGAGCTCTAGGGCAACAGCAAGGACTCATCCTGGTGGTGGGTGAGGAATAGGATATGTTTTATAGCACCCAGAGTGTAGCGTGTAGAACTCAAGGTGAGTAGTAGGTAAGGCAGCATTTTTAGAGAGTGTAGGGTGGCAGCAGTAAGAAAATAGTCTCAGTAATAAGGCACTGAGACTCTCTGCTCCCTCCTGGTGGGTGAAATATAGAATATATGTAGCATGTAGAACTCAAGGTGGGGAGGAAGTCAGGCAGCATTTTTAGAGAGTGTAGGGTTAGAAGCAGCAGCATCAGCAGGAAGCAAGTCTCAGTAATTGGTGCTGAGACTCTCTGGTCCTTCATCCTGGTGGTGGGTGAAGAATAGTATATGTGTTATAGCACCCAGAGTGTAGCGTGTTGAACTCAAGGTGAAAAGGAAGTTAGGCAGCATTTTTAGAGAGTGTAGGGTGACAGCAGAAGCAGGAAGAAAGTCTCAGTAATTGGCGCTGAGACTCTCTGGTTCTTTTACCTGGCGGTGGGTGAAGGATAGGATATGTGTTATATCACCCAGAGAGTAGCGTGTCAAACTCAAGGTGAGAAGGAAGTAAGGCAGCATTTTTAGATAGTGTAGGGTTAGAAGCAGCAACAGCATCAGCATCAGCAGGAAGCAAGTCTCAGTAATTGGTGCTGAGACTCTCTGGTCCCTCATCCTAGTGGTGGGTGAAGGATATGATATTTTTTAATTTTAGCATCCAGAGTGTAGTGTGTAGATTTCAAGGTGTGGAGGAAATCAAGCAGCATTTTTAGAGAGTTTAGTGTGGCAGCAGCAGTAGGAAGATAGTCATCCTGGTGGTGGGTGAAGGATATGATATGTGTCATAGCACTCAGAATTTAGCATGTGGAACTAAAGGTGAGAAGAAAGTCAGGCAGGATTGAATTGAATAAATGTTTGTTAAACAGTCAAAGACTGTCACAACAAGAGTGTAGTAACTTCAACAAACTCATGGTGTGGAAGTCAGGCAGCTTGTGGACACAGGGGCAGAACAGTAATATTATCAAAGTCTCAGTAACTGGATCCTTCACCCTAGCAGTGAGCAAAGGATTGAATGTAATATATTCAACAGGATTGTAGTCTACACTAGTAGCTTTAACAAACAAGTGGTGTGGACCGAGGAAGCTTGTGGACACAGGAGCAGAACAATACTAAATCAAAGTCTCAACAAATAGTCCTGAGGCTTTGGGTCCCTCATCCTGGCAGTGGGCAAAGGATATTGTACAAAAACACAGCTGAAGTAGACCCAAGCAAGCCATGTGAAAACGTTGTCACATTTAATGTGTTAATGGATTGGATTGTTTAATTATTTCCCTTAATAAAGTTTACACTTTGCCTGAATTAAATTTGCCTCGAAATGTAAATGCAGGCTATTCCATCTTTGGAACATTGAATTTAAAATATGTATCTGCTCCATAAGGGTTGGGTCAAGCCATGATTGATGAGGCTTGAGAGTGTGGCCAGTTATGGAAAATATTGTGTCGCTTTGGATGCTGCTGGGTGGACATGAAAGTAGCTCCTGGGCAACTACAGAGAGGGCCTTCCTGACAATAGACTAATGGATAAGAAGTAGAAGGTAATGGAAGTTTCACCGTATCTGTAGCATTACTCTCGCTTGAAGGGGTATGGGTGGGCCCGACGACATTATCCAGGACTCGGGTCCAAACTTTGGATGGTTTTCTGCTCTTTTGGGTCTTAGCAACGGAAGATAAGGAGAGGAAGAAAGTTGGATTCTGCTGCTGCCACTGCCATAAGGAGATTCCTCATGGTCCTCATCTTCTCCCTCTCAAAACATACCCCTTTCTCTTTGAAGCTCTTTTACACTTTGCACAAATCTTTCCCTCCAAAAGGGCAGATAATTTGTATGGCTTGCTATTGAACCCTTCACCCTAGTATGTAATGTGGAAAGGGGGCAAGCAAGTCATGCAAGCGTTTTTTCCTCCTTCAGCTACTTTATCAAAGAGGCATTGGCATACGGCCTGTGCCCAAGTATAACCAGTATGCCATGAAGGAAGCTGGCCATAGTTCTGATCAGGTGGTGAAATATTGGTACTACCTGACCCAGGCTTGCACTATCCATTTATCTCTGCCAAGAGTGTTTGTCACCCCAATGTTCTCTTGGGAAAACCAAACGTGCATTGCCCTCTGCTGTTCAAGGATATGCTCAAGCATGTCCAAAGTAGAATTCCAGTGAGTAGTCACATCCCTAACTTTTTTTCATCTCAGCATCTGGCTAGCCTTCACACTGTGGTGGAAGTGTCCAGTGATTATACGATACCCCTCTATGATGCTAGCTATCCTACCTTCACCATCGCTTGGGAGAGAGACTCTCACAACCAGATGTAGTATGTGCACCACACAATGCACACCCACAAAAACCCCATATCAAAGGGCTTTGACTATGTTCGCTGCTTCATCTGTAACTATGAAGACCATTTGAACATTTGTCCCAGCCTGCTCTCCATGCATCGCTCCAACATACTTTTCATGTCTGCCAATAGATTTGCAGAGTTATGCTGTTAATCCATAACCTCTGTGTGGAGAATGAAGGTATGATACCCAAGTACCTATACTTTCCTTCCAGCCATGGTTCTCTCCCCAGAGGTGTTGGGTTGCCACCAGTGCTCTATCCACAAAAGGAAGGCATGTTGTGTGCTGGATGCACTCCATAGGTCAAAAGTGAAGTGCAGGCTCTGCCTAGCAGCCTTTGACAGCTCTTCCTTTAACATTGCCATGCAGGAATGGTAAAGTGAAGATATCCCCTTCCTGCTAAAGGTGGTTCAAGATGGCACATCGTATAGGGGGTTCAGGGCCTCTAAGATCTGCTTGAAGGGCTCTCCTTCAATCATTTAAAAGTAGCACCTCCTATAGCAATAAACTGTCCAATAAGATGTGTCACCTTATTGAACTGTTGTTTGGACAGCCCCCTAGAATGGAAACCAACAAACGATCGACCGCCGCACACTGAAGCTTGAATGCAAGGCACCTCTTTTAAGATTTAAGCAGCTCTTATCTTATTGGCTGATTTGAATTTTTCAGCCAATAGGAATGCAATTGTACCCCAATATAAAAGGGGTACCTTGCATTAAAGCCTCAGTGTGCGGCGGTCGATCGCATGAAGAGGACGTTCCATGCTGGATGTTGCCGGCGGGCCTGGACAGTTCTGCTCCACACTGCCATAGCTCCACTCCACCAGGATGAAGATAGAAGATGCCCCCGCGATAGATGAAGATGTCGCCGCTTGGATGAAGACTTCTCGTCGCCTAGATGAAAATTGATGTCCAGATTTCAGGAACTGTGTGTAGATTTCTTGCGGTTAGTGTTAGTTTTTTTAAAAACATTTTGAGTGTGTTTTTTTTAGATTAGGGTCTTTTTTTATTTTAATGAGCAGTAAAAGAGCTGAATGCCCTTTTAAGGGCAATGCCTATACAAATGACCCTTTAGGGGAAATGGGTATCTAAGGTTTTTTTTTAGACTTATATTTTTTTATTTTGGGGGGATTGGTTGGGTGGGGGGTTTTACTGTTAGGGGGGACTTTGTAATTTTTTAATGTAAAAGAGCTGTTTACTTAGGGCAATGCCCTACAAAGGGCCCTTTTAAGGACTATTGGTAGTTTATTGTTACATTAGGGGGTGTTTTAATTTTGGGGGGCTTTTATGTTTTTATAGGGCTATTAGAATAGGTTTTATTTTTATTAATTTGGATAATTTCGTTTATTATTTTTTGTAGTCTTGGTGTTTTTTTATTTTCAGTATATTTCAGTATATTAAACTGTGAATAAATAGGCAATATTAACGCCTAAAAGCCCAATGTGAACTCTGTTGTCCCCAGAGGGATAAGAACAATTGTAAATATTATTGGCTGCATAAAATAAATAAAATCAAATCATCAACCGGTTTCACCCTACATGAGGGCTTCTTGAAAAAGCCCTCATGTAGGGAGAAACCAGTTGATGATTTGATTTTATTTCTTTTATGAAGTCAATAATATTTACAATTGTGCTTATCCCTCTGTGGACAACGGAGTTCAAATTGGGCTTTTAGGCGTTAATATTGCCTATTTATTCACAGTTTAATATACTGAAAATCTGCTTACTCTATATCCGTGCACTGGTGAGTGCCAGAAGAAACATCTGAATTTTTATTCAAGTTCACAAAAGAATATATGCTGTGAGCAGGATACTAGTTCCGATACCTGACCGAAAAAACCCCCTGGAGTGTTTGAAAATTGAGACTGTCCAATAGGACTGGAGCAGCTGAGAGACCAGTGACGTGTGGTATAACGTCCTCAAGTCAGGTATTTGGTTATAACTTACACGTAAGGACTTTCATTGTCTACATCACTGTGATTTGGATATACAGACTTACAAGTCACAATTATTTGGATTTGAACTGACTGTATTTTTAAGGTGCTAATACGTTTTGCAAAACACTTTTTTCTACCAGTTCCCATCTTATTTTTATTTTTTTAGTGGAGGCAATCCCATATTATATTATTACATTTTTGCATTTAATCGGAGACGTCCGGTTTTTTAACACATTGTTGTTGCATATATTTAGTAACAATTATACCTCTTTAGATTTGTAACATTTATTACACCTGCTTATATGTTTTGAATCAAGCCTATCTATATATAAACATTGATTTTACTAGCCTGTGTTGTATATATGATTTTTTCCTCTTTCCTTGTTCCTTAGAACCTTTAGCTTTTTAGCCCTCCTAAGCATTTTTCTTTATTAGGTAGTTTATGGGTATTAGTGTACTTTGTAACATTTTAGTTATGAGTTTTGTTAAACATTTTTGTTTCGCAAAATCCATAACTACTGGTGTCAGATCGCGGAATGGATCGCGGCAGTATAGACCATAACACAAGCATTTTAGCCGGAATGCACAACCTGTAATACGGCACTATGAAAAATGACTTTTGAGTGCAGAATTGAGAGTTGCGTTTTCATGCTAAAACGCTTGCGCTATAGCTATACAGTCGAGACTTGTAATACGGGAGACCTGCCATTCCATGCACAATGGCCAATATTTCAGCGGTATAGCCTTACCGCACCAAACCGCAAAACTTGCAATTTGTAACATAGATTACAGCCACCAAGTTATTTTAAAAGGACCTTTATTATCTCTTGAATGGGTCCATAGGAAAAATACAATTAGTCAGGCCTACAATATGCCCTTAGTTATGTATACTTAATCACATACAGGTTTGTGTCTTTTATCCTGTTGCACAAAAAATTCACAATCTGTACAATAGTGACAACTTGTGGTCAAAAACCAGATCACCAGCAGCCACTAGCAGCTATTTTAGTTTCCGTGTAGGCACACTTCAAATATTGCCAAGGGGATCTAGGTTTTACTATACTTATACTAACTAGCTCAGGTGATTCTGTCTCGGCAGCTAATAGCTGGCAAGACAAACATGGCTGCTACCCTCCTCTCAAACTGCACTTCTCTGCTTTGAACATATCGATCTTGTTTCCAAAGCACAGTGCAGGCTACTCCCACTAGCAAACCTCACTAACTCCCCCTGAATGCCTATAACTACATCACACCTAGCTACACTCCTTCTGCTCCACCTCACTACATCACACCAACTGCCTACACCTACACCTAAGTCACAGCTAACCTACACTATCCCTGCACCGCCCATCTAACTCCCTCCTGATCGCCTGCACCTACGTCACGCCTAACATACACCCCACCACGGAACGCCCAGCTAAATCCCTTATACCACCTACAGTGACGTCATGTGTAAACAAAACTCCCCTAGGATGCTAAGCTTAACTGCCTATTGTAAAAAAATAAATTAGTATAATAAACTAAACTATAAATCATAAACCTCCCCATAATAACTATGAATCTATGTCGCTAAAATTATCATCAATGTTTAAATAATGTGTCAAAGAAATGCACTAAAACACCAGTGGACACTGGCGAAGATGGGCCTCCGGTGCATGGAGTCTGGATGAAGAGGACCTCGGTGTGGAAGAAAATTGTGAAGTGGAAGCAGTGAAAGAGGCCACAAAAGTCTGCCTTTGCCACCGTAAAGATGGGCCCCGGCGCCTGGATGGAATAAGATTGCAGAGCAGAGGCAGGGGAAGAGACCGCTGAAGTCTGCCTCTTCCGCCATGAAGATAGCATGGATGAAGAGGGCCAAATGCCGGATCAAGAAGAGCTAGATTACCCAAAAACTTTGAGTACCACTTTTCGGGTTAGTTATGGCTTTTTTGGGGTAGGTTTTTTATTTTTAAGAATATAGTTTTTTATTTTTCCTTTTCTTTTGTAGGCTATTTTTTTGTTAGATTCTGTTAATTTGTGGGGGGGGGGTTACTTGTAATGTAGATGGGGGGGTTGTATTTTTTTATTTTTTTATTTACAAAAGAGCTGATCACTTTAGGGCAATGCCCTTCAAAAGGCCCTATAAGTGTTTTGTTTTGTTTTTGACATTTTATTTTATTTTATTAGGCATGTAGTTTAGTATTAGGTATAATGATAGATTTTTTATTTTATTTTGAATACTGTAGTTTATTTTAAATTTTTGTAACTTGGCTTTTTTATTATTTTGTAACTTAGCTTTTCTTTTTTTGGTAATTTAGTGGGGTTAGTTTTGTGGGGGGTTCAGTTTAGAGGTGGGTTAGGTGTTAGCTACAGTAGTGTGAGATTGCGTTTGGGATTATGGCGGTTTAGGTTTATTTATTCTTTTAAATTAGACTTTAATTGTAATTTAGGGGATTAGTTTAGGTGTTAGGTTAGTTTGCATTTGGGGGTTAATAGCTTTGTACTTGTGGTGAATATATGGTGGCATACGAGTTTATAGTTAGAAACATGGGGTTAATAGTTCGTTTATTGCAGTGTTATGTAGCGGCATAGGGGTTTATAGTTAGAGACATACGGGTTAAAAGATAGTTTATTGCAGTGGGTATATGGTGGCATAGGGGTTTATAATTAGAGACATAGAGGCCTATTTATTAAAGGTCTGTCAGACCTGATCCAACAGTGCGGATCAGGTCTGACAGACCTCGCTGAATGCGGAGAGCAATACACTCTCCATATTCAGCATTGCACCAGCAGCTCTCCAGAAACACGGGCCCTCAAGCTCCATTCGAAGTTTGATAAATGGGCCTTATAGGGTTTAATA
This sequence comes from Bombina bombina, assembly GCF_027579735.1. NCBI lineage: Eukaryota > Metazoa > Chordata > Amphibia > Anura > Bombinatoridae > Bombina > Bombina bombina. Next base: position 647,302,627 of record NC_069499.1, on the reverse strand, counting down.
GTTAGTTTATTGTGGTGGGTATATGGCTGCATAGGGGTTTATAGGATAGTAGTTGCAGTGTGTATGTGGAGGTTTAGATGTTTATTAGTGTAGTGTTAGTTTGCGATTGTAGGGTAATTTGGTTTAGGGGTATTAGGAATAGTGGTTAGACACACAACAGTTATATTGAAGGAAACCCTTTACTATACATTGCCAATATAGTCGGTGATGCTGGGTGTTGTCTATATCCAGCATCACCGACCAATGGCATGTATAGTAAGAGCCTCTTGGCGATGCCACTATGTTGAGAGCTTGGGATATTTTGTCAGGTTCGCTCGAAATAGCGGCAGATGCCTTTGAATATTTTGCCGACTCACTTAGTCTGAACTTTAAATTAGTAGTTTTTTTTCTGACAAATTTCCAATTTATGTCTATTTTTACTCCCCCTGTATTATATGAAAGCCATCGGCCAATCACATATGCATATACATATTTTCTGTAAATTCTTGTACATGCTCAGTAGGAGCAGGTGACTCAAAAAGTGTAATTATAAAAAAGACTGCAGACATTTTGTTAAAGGGACATAAAACCCAATTTTTTTCTTTCATGGTTTAGATAGAACATACAATTTTAAACAACTTTCCAATTTACTTCTGTTATCAACTTTTCTTCATTTACTTGTTATCCTTTGTTGAAAAGCTGGGATGTAAGCTCAAGAGTGTGCATGAATCTACAGCACTACATGGCAGCAGTTTTGCAACAATGTTATACATTAGCAGGAGCACTAGATGGCAGCACTATTTCCTGTCATGTAGTGCTTCAGGCATGTGCCTGCTTCCTACAAAGAATAACATGAGAACAAATCAAATTTGATAATAGAAGTAAATTGGAAACTTATTTTTTTAAATTGTATTCTCTATCTGAAAAATGAAAGAAAATGTTTGGGTTTAATGTCCCTTTAATTGAAGCAAATTAGAAAATTGTTTAAAATCGCATGCTCTATCTGACTCCTGAAAGTTTAATTGTAACTTGATTGCATGATATATGCAAGCATTAAATCAGCAAAATTAATAAAAACATTTATTCATCTTTAAATGTATTCATTTCATAACATCTTCAAAATAATTATCATTAACTTTAACCAGTTCATTCAAATAGAGAAGGGAACAAAAAGAAATATGTTTCACTAAAAAAAAGCCTAAAAAAGAAGTCATAGTTTTACTGAAAGAATAGATTGGCTGAAAATATGATTGATCATAGGATGCTGACACTAGAAAGTGCCTGGAGTAGAAGATTTTGTTTTACTAATGGAAGAGATAATCTAATAAATTGGAATGCTCGTGGATTGACTCGTTGGGGCCTATCTATTATTATTATTATCAGGTATTTGTAGAGCGCCAACAGATTCCGCAGCGCTATCTATCAAACTCCGAATGGAGCTTGAGGCCCCGTGTTTCTGGTGAGCCTGCAGGCTCGCCAGAAACAGCAGTTATGAAGCCGCGGTCTAAAGACCGCGGCTCCATAACCCTGTCCGCCTGCTCTGATGAGGCGGATAGGAATCACCACAATTCAACCCGATTGAGTACGATCGGGTTGATTGACACCTCCCTGCTGGCGGCCGATTGGCCGCGAGTCTGCAGGGGGCGGCATTGCACCAGCAGCTCTTGTGAACTGCTGGTGCAATGCTTGCTGAATATGGAGAGCGTATTGCTCTCCGCATTCAGCAATGTCTGTCGGACCTGATCCGCACTGTCGGATCAGGTCCGACAGACATTTGATAATTCTGCCGCTCTGAGTAAAAAAAAAACTTTACCCTATATCAAAGTAACATTATTGTAAATTGATTGGTTACAGAAAAAATTTCAGTTAGCAGAATCACACATTTTCCATTGTCTCTCAACACTAATATCTCAGAAAAATGACCCTATATTTATCATGGGACAGTCCTGTTTAAAGTGATCACAAAATCATGTTTACCACCATATTGAAAGAACACAGTCTCTGTAAATATAGTTGGACCATGCTAGGATTAGTGTGCAATCTGGTATTATAAGTCCATGGAAAAACAGAATAACCAGAGAATGCTTAGCACAGCATTCATCCATGTTATGCTGTTGGATTTGGAGTCATCATAGATTATTCTATGTGTATAGCCACCAGTCACCAGCTAGCTCCCAGTAGGGCATTAGGTATCTTTTTTAACAAAGAATACATAGGGAACAGAGTGCATTAGATAAAGTATTTTAAAATTAAATGAGCTATCTAAACCATGAAAGTTTAATTTTGACTTTTGTGTACCTTTAATGTTTAATTTATTTTGAAATTGGATTCTTACCCTGACAAGATAAAGCTACACTAATTTTTGTGCAACCCCTTGTTCTGTAGTCTTGTGTAAATAGTGGCATCCTCTAGTTGATTTGCTCTGTATATAGGCCTCCTTCTCAAGAATATCATTATTTGTTGTTTTCCGCCTACCTCTATGAAGGACCAAGTGAATTATGTAGGCTTTGTTTGTAGACCATTCAAAGAGTCAAACTTTAATTTTTGACTTAAAGGGACATGAAACCCAAAATTTTTCTTTCATGATCAGATATAGCATACAATTTTAAGCAACTTTCTTATTTACTCCTCTTTTCATTCGACTATATTACCAGTATTGTGTTATGAGTGAAAAAGCCTCATAACGCTGCTTTTTCACTACTGCTGGTATTACGAGTCTTGCAGGTATAGCTGCACCGCACACCTTTTTGGACGTAATGCAACGTAACTACCGCAGCTTTCAAAAAGTCCTTTTTCAATGAGACTTCCATAGCGCCGGTATTACGAGTTTTGCCTGGGAGGTCAAAAAGTGAGTGGTACAGCCTATACCGCCAAGATCCGTACTGTAAACTGAAAGTCAGTAGTTATGGGTTTTACATTACAAATCTGTAGCATAAAACGCATAACTAAAGTGCTACAAAGTAAACTAACACCCATAAACTACCTATTAACCCCTAAACCGAGGCCCTCCCGCATCGCAAACACTATAATAAAATTATTAACCCCTAATCTGCCGCTCCGGACATCGCCGCCACTATAATAAACATATTAACCCCTAAACCGCCACACTCCCACGTCGTAAACACTAGTTAAATATTATTAACCCCTAATCTGCCGCCCCAACGCCGCCACTATACTAAAGTTATTAACCCCTAAACCTAACCCTAAGTCTACCCCTAACACCCCTAGCTTTAATATAATTAAAATAAATCTAAATAAAAATTACTATCATTAACTAAAGTATTCCTATTTAAGACTAAATACTTACCTATATAATAAACCCTAAGCTAGCTACAATATAACTAATAGTTACATTGTAGCTATCTTAGGTTTTATTTTTATTTCACAGCTAAGTTTGTATTTATTTTAACTAGGTAGAATAGTTAGTATATAGTTATTAGCTATTTACTAACTACCTAGTTAAAATAAACACAATTGTACCTGTAAAATAAAACCTAACCTGAGTAACACTTAAACCTATTACACTACAATTAAATAAATTACATTAATTAAATACAATTAACTAAATTACAAAAAAATAAAAAATTACACAAAATAAAAAGTAATTATCAAATATTTAAACGAATTACACCAAATCTAATAGCCCTATCAAAAAAAAGCCCCCCTCCAAAATAAAAAAGCCCTAGCATAAACGAAACTGCAAATAGCCCTTAAAAGGGCCTTTTGCGGGATATTGCCCCAAAGAAATCAGCTCTTTTACCTGTAAAAAAAATACAAACAACCCCCCAACAGTAAAACCCACCACCCACACAACCAAACCCCCCAAATAAAACCCTATCTAAATAAATCTAAGCTCCCCAGATGAGCATTGCACTTTAAAGGGCATTTAGCTCTTTTTCCTTGCCCGAACCCCTAATCTAAAAATAAAACCCACCCAAATAACACTTAAAAAAATCTAACACTAACCCCCGAAGATCCACTTACAGTTTTTGAAGACAGGACATCCATCCTCAACGAAGCCGGGAGAAGTCTTCATCCAAGCGGCATGAAGTCGTCCTCCAGACAGGCATCTTCTATCTTCATCCTTCCGATGCGGAGCGGCTCCATCTTCAAGACATCTGGCACGGAGCATCCTCTTCTTTTGACTCCTCTTTAAGAATGAAGTTTCCTTTAAATGATGTCATTCAATATGGCGTCCTTTGAATTTCGATTGGCTGATAGAATTCTATCAGCCAATCGGAATTAAGGGGGAAAAAATTCTATTGTACATTAAACGATACCAATGGCACTCCTTTAATTGAATGGATCCTTTATCCTTGGTATAGCCACTAAATCAGACAGGGAATGGGTGCTGTGTATTAATTAAATTAGCACAATAGAAAAGAAAGAATACACTAATAGCACTCTAGGGTTGCAAAAACTCATAATAAATAAGTGTAGGAAGTAATTTATCACTAACTTAATGTTAGAGAGTGAAAAATGGGAAATAGCAGAAATACTATTTAAAACATAACTTTTATTGGGGTAAATAAAATTAGGATAAATAGAATAAAAACACATTTAGGTACCAAACGTAGTGTATATACTGATTCAATTACAAAGTAATCCAAGTAAGATGCTGTGTGGCATCCAAGATAATAATTGCTGTGTTTGACACTATTAATATTATAGAAGATTGATATCAATTGCAACTAAATAACTTGGTTGATTACCAAATAATAAGTGAAAATCATATGTTGTATTACACTGTTAATGGCAGGTGTTATCTGATATCTAGCCCTCGTAGTAGAATGAGAGACACTGTGTCTTTAAATTGCATGTATCAATATTACACGTTACTTTTCAATGCCCAGCGGACATACCTGATATTCCCTACTATGTGTTGTGATTCACTCTAATATAATAATAACCTGACCGGTATCTGGAGAAAAGAATGTGCACTGGGTCACTGTGTTGAGTAGTTATTCATCATAAACAATGCATACATATCTTATAGCATGCTATTGGTATAATGATCTTACTAGCGTTACAAAATAATAAGCATTGAGTATACTTCCCTTATCATATGATAGGGTCCTATATCATGTGATAGTGGGTTATGATCGGCTCTGATATACTAATATCCTTGCCGATGTTGTAAGAAAATAATGAGCGTTGTATCACAGAGTTTAGTAGCTTTTCATCATTAACAACACACGCTTGAATCTTATGGCATGCTATAGATATATCGATTTTACTAGCGATACATACTACTAAGTGTTTTGGCTCTCAGTCTATTGGCATAAGATTATATTGAGTATACTGCCCTTATCATGTGATAGGGTTCTTTAATGTATTTTGTAAGTTGTTTCTGTGGTTATAGTAATGTAATTAAGCTCTATATTCCCCAATGTTATAGTACTTAGCTAAACGTTACCTATCATAACATTTACCACACGCTAACAAACAAAAATATATATAACCTATATGCTCAGTTTGATATTGTGCTGACAGCATAAAAAGTCTTAACCGCTCAGGTACTAATGATTACAAATGTTTAGACTCTAATTAGAGTGATATATTAAGGTGCTGTAACTCTGTTACGGTTAGGCAATAGGACGCCGCAGCGATACAGGTTTCACATTCACTTTATACAACTATAGTCATAGAATTAAACACTGCATATCAGGAATAAGCCACATTGAGTAAATTTAGTGCCCCATTTTATATGATTACCCACAATGTGGAGTTAACACTACAGTAAAGTTAGGTAGCCTAAGGCTTACTAAAAACACAGGAGCTCCTAGGACTCCTCACCAATGCCCTAGTGTCCCTGACATGTTTCGCCAAAAAAATGGCTTCAGAAACAGAACAACAAACACCAAATTCTGAAAGTAACATTAGAATTACAAGAGGGAAAAGGAAAGATTTTTTAGGAGCAGGTGACTCTTCACACACAGACATACCAGAAGAGGAAGAACGAAAACCAAAAAGGAAAAACAAAAGCCAAACATCGAACAAAACCAACAAAAAAAGTTGGAAACCCTATCAGAGAGCTCCAAGTCCCTTTTCCCAGATGAAACTGACTCATTGAGAATAATTAATCCATCTCAAAAATTATTATCAGAAGCACATATAGCTGTACTCTCTAAAGGCATGTCGTTTTGTCCCACACCTACTCTTGATAAATTTGAGATAATTAAAGATGTACACTAGTTTGTCCGCAAAATAGCATTAAAAAGATTCTACAGTGGTAAACCAAATCCTAAGGCCATGAATGAACCAGCATTAACACACATGTGGACTGAGGAAGAGAGAGATACCTTGGAAACGTTAGAAACTCTATTACAGAATAATAGACTATCTGAAGAACAAGCCAATGAACCCTTTAGAGAAATTAAATGGAGGGATAAAATTATAAACAAATCAACATTTATGCCAAAGCTAAACCAATGCGCCCAGTTACAAGTGTTTACAGATGTAGTATGTGACCAAATACTACAACTGCCTGATAAATTAATACAACACAATTTAACACGAAACGAACAAAGGGCACTAAAAGAGATGAAAAATTGGAATTATACTACCATAAGGAATTCTGATAAAGGTGGCAATATCGTATTGTGGGCATTAAACATGTATAGGAAGGAGACAGATAAACAGTTGAATGACAGTTCATGCTACAAAAAACTTGGTTATAATCCAACTCAAGCTTTTCTTCAAGAATACATGAATATTATCAACATGGCCAAATATGACAATATTATTACAAGCAAAGAATTCCAATTTTGAAAGTTACTGATCCAACAGTAGCCACCTTTTATCTAATTCCAAAAATTCATAAAAACAAAAATCATCCCCCAGGACGCCCAATCGTTTCAGGCATCAATAGCCTTACTGAGAAAGCAAGCAAATATATTGACTATAGATTAAGAGATTACCTTCCTCAAATATCTTCGTATGTGCAAGACACCACAGATGTTCTGGTCCAATTGGAAAATGTACATCTCTCAACTACTACATGGTTAGTCACGGCAGATGTAGAATCATTATATACATGCATAAATCATAACCTAGGAATCCAAGCTGTACAGTGGTTTTTGTCGATGGGATCAGAGGAAGACCCCTCACATGACTTTGTATTACAACTTCTGAATTTCGTACTCAAACACAACTTATTTACATTTAATAACTGTTTTTACCTACAAACCAGAGGTAGTGCTATGGGTACAGCTTGTGCTCCCACCTATGCCAATCTATTTCTTGGCTGGGGGGAGCAAAAAGATGTTTTTTCGGATAAAAACACACAATACCTAGAAAAAATACCTCTATGGATAGGATATATTGACAACGTGCTCTTCCTCTGGGAGGGCACCAAGATGTAATTGGATGAGTTTATGCTAAATTTGAATTCAAACTCATTTAACATCAAATTGACCCATGAAGCGAATCAAGAGATCATTAATTTTTTGGATCTTCAAATAAATAAAACAACCGACGGCTTACTTTTAATGGATGTTCATCGCAAAAAGACATCCACTAATAGCTTGTTACATAGCTCTAGTGCTCAAGCCCCAATACAATCAAGGCCCTCCCTAAGGGTGAATTTTTATGAATGAGACGGAATTGTTCCTCTGAGGAAAATTACAAAGTAAGAGCTAAAGAACTGACTGAAAGACTGTTAACACGAGGCTATAGCCGAAGGTTAATAAAGAAGGCAGAATTTAGAGCTAAATGTACCAAAAGACAAGATCTATTGATGAAAAACAATAAACCTAAACAATAACAAATTAGGTTTATCTCTACTTATAACTATAAGAGTCATCTAATTCTGAATATCCTTCAAAATAATTGGCATATCCTCAGATCTGACCCCATTATATCACAAATTATAGGGGAAAAAGTCCAAACAGGCTTTAGGAGAACTCATAATTTAAAAGATCTCATCAGCCCCAGTCACCTTGAAGGATCCAAAACAATAGGAGCCTTTCAACAAGGCTCATTTAAATGTGGCACATGCAGTACCTGTAGCTTTATGCTGAAAAAACATGAAATCCTTGATCGCTTTCACAAAACTCACAAGATCAATTCATACATCAATTGTCACACAAAGGGAGTCGTCTATGCCCTCCAATGCAACTGTAAAAAGACCTATGTTGGCATGACAACAAGGAAAATAAGGACAAGACTCCAAGAACATCTGAGGAACATTAGAAATGCTGCTAAAGATCTGTAAGCAGGCAAAACCCTGACTTCAGTGGCTCATCATTTTTTACAACAGACACAATTCCAAACAGTCAGAGCTCAAATGTTTTGGAATTCAAAAAATACAATTGGGAATAAGAGGTGGGAATCTAGAAAATATTTTATTACAAGCAGAGAGTAAATGGATATTTTTGCTGAATACGGTCCAACCATTTGGACTAAACAAACAAAACAACTTTATTCCATTTCTCTAACTACATTCCAAGATATTAATTTTCTAGATGTGTGTTAGATACTGACACGCCTATTAGGGGCATAATACAAATTGCCTTAAATAGCCGACTACGGGGGGCGGAGCTAACCGCAGCACAGCTAAGACGTGTGTGTACTGAGCTCCTGAGATTTACAGCAGATAAATCTTATATATGCTCGAAAATTTAACTTTATATCCTAAATTGCAGTAAGGATAGGTGAGATTTATTCATATACCTCACTGACAGCCTCTCTATTCATATATACTACAAGCAGCACTGAGGATTTTAGCGTAATATCCCTGCTTGAAGGACATATCTATCTCACCCAGCCGGAGGCGACTACTATTTGTCCCGTTGCAGAAGTGAGGAGCTTAGCCACAAGGACACTTCTAACTGTCACCTTTACTACGGCTACTTTTGTAGGCTGCTCCACGGATACTCTGAGAACCGGAGACACAGCAGACACCGACAGCCAGAGAACTATTTAACCGGCGTGGACTCTACTTACGCCTGGAAGGGTGAGAGTTCAGGCAGTGGCGCCAAATATCTCCTCTCTCTGGTATCACCAGCTCCCAGACAGCAGCTTGTCGCATCGCTCCGGAGGGACGGGGACCCGCTCCGGAGCGCCTACCCTTGCAACATTTACTGGAGGAGGAGAACCCGAGTCATCGGGTGAACCACTGAACCCCTGAGAGGATTTCGGCTCCTTGTGCCAGACGCTGCAGTCCACCTACTTCTTCTCACACAGCTCCGGAGGGTTGGGGACCCACTCCGGAGCACTTACGCTGAGACCGGGTTGTTTTACAAGAAGAGGATCACTGACCGGACTCACGAGATACGGGACGCCTGAGCTCCCTTAAGGTTAGTGGGCATTTGTAAAGTGGAGACCGGGAGGAGAATAACCAACCTTCCGTTTGGGTGAGCCAACATAAAGCCTCAAAGCCCACAAGGTTTTCTACAGGTTCTCTACAGGGCCTCCCTGTTACCAGTAGCGCTTGAAAGGCGCGAAAACACGCCATTTTGGACAGAGCTCCGGTGGCAACTAAGGTCATTTTTTTTTTGCCCTGAACACTAGCTCCCAGGTGTTGCCTTAATGGATCACAGTTTTCATTTACCTAACAAGTAAAGGGGAATCATGACAAAGTGCTCCCAATAGTCCAAATAGAGGTATTAGAACAATAACAGAATCTGGAGGACTATTAGCATTAATATAACTGTAAGCAAGTGATATCCAGACTACACCCACGTGGCTATTACAGTGCAATTTCCATAGCGGTTTATGCCATCTCTTATTTTACATAGCCCTGAACAAGTTGCCCTCTCCCCTGATAGCAACCTGATATAACAGCTGAACTGCTTTTCTACACTAACTGCATCTTTAGTAAATACTACAACTTTGCTTTTCAATTAAGAACCCATCTACAATAACTGAGTAAACTATTACTTTTAGCAACTTCAGCTCCCAACAACTGCAACATAGACTCCTATTTGGAAACTGTGAGCACTAGATATTACTATCACAAATTCAAAAAATATAGGCTGCTGCGTCAGTCTTACTATCCTCAGGCCCATAACCTGAGGTGGAGTGTAATTTAATACTGTGTTCTGATATTGTGCTTCTTACTCCCTCAGGGTTCCAGAGGATTATTTTGCTATATGTACATATTGGATTGGTATTTACTGTTTATATTTGAATGTACCTCTAATGTAAATCTAAATAGCTGCAGGTTCTATTTCACTATTTTCCTTACAGGTACATACATTCTCACCCTTACTTTAAACCTGCTATCTACAATTACCAGGTTAGAAATTTTACTATCTGATTTTGTCTGTCTCTGTATGAAACGTTATGTTGCCACTGTACTGTTATTAGTTGATTAGATTTATAACCACTGACTTAGGCACACTGACATAGGGGGGGGCGGGGGATAGGGTCTGTTTTTTTTTTGGGCTCCCCTATTGCACCTCTCCCGCTCCGATCCAGCTTGTCTGGATTGGTCATTTCCCATACCCCTCTCCCTTCCTCTTGGTCGTACCCCACTCCCTGAGGTGCGTGGGGGGATCCTAGGACCTTCCCCCTTCCCCCCCTCTTCATCTCCTCCAGGAGGCTACTGAACTAATTTATACTGAACTGCTTGCTTAAACAACCACTGTCATGTATTAAGTGTAAATAACTCCTATGGGTTATGCCTGGCCCCGCTCTCTCTACCTCATCTATGTATTACAATGTTGAAACACTAATCCTTAGTGATTGTAACTTTTCCTAGTCAGTTCCTATGTGTTAGCAACTTTTCTTTCAGGTTCCACAGTGGTTAAGGTGGTCAAGGTGGTCAAGGTGATCTAACATTCAAATCAACGACTACTCCCCAAAGAAACACTAGTCATGCCTCACGCATCTAAAAGAAACCCCAGAGCTCCTGCTGCACTCAAGAAAACGGTGCTCGACCATTTTTCTCAACCCCATAAAGACTCTCTCCCTTTGAGGAAGGAAATGAGCGACCCAGAATCACAAGATGAGGACTCCCAGTCAAGCTCCCACTCAGGAGCCCACTTAAATCACTACATTACAGAGAGCACATTACAAAAGATGCTAGCAGCCCAAACCAAATCCATCACAGCTGAAATTCAGAGGAGCTCAGCTGAACTCAGGAAGGATATCGGGGAGATGGGTGATAGGATCGACACCTTAGAGAGACAACATGATGACCTAGCCACAGACAATTCCAACATCCTCGCGTACGCTGAAAACCTTGCAGAACAGATCTCCCAACTCGAATTAAAGCTGGCAGATGTAGAAGATAGGGCCAGAAGAAATAATATACGATTCAGAGGTATACCAGAGTCAGTCCTGCCGGGGAACCTACAGGAGTTTCTCATAAACCTCTTCACTGCTTTGCTTGGCCCCCTGGAGGGCGATAGTCACAACATGGAGCGAGCACACAGGGCCCTGAGGCCGAGATCAATGTCTTCTGACAAACCGAGAGATGTGGTGGTCTGCTTTCATAACTTCAAATTCAAAGATCGCTTGATGCAGGCATCCTATAGCAAACCCAACCTATCCGATGACTTCAAGGATATTCAACTCCTGCCAGATCTCTCATCACATACGCTACAGCAACGCAAATTGTATGCTCCTATCACTACACAACTTAGGAAGGCCAACATCAAATATAGATGGGGTTTCCCCACTAAATTAATAGTGACAAAGGACAATCAATCTCATGTTGTCTCCTCTCCTTCTTTAGGAAGTGCACTTTTAGCTAACTGGGGTCTACAACCTGCGGCTGAACCTCAGACAACTACCCAATCCAAGCTTCGTGTCTCAGCCCCAATTTGGTCTGTTAAAGAGCAGAGACCCAAACGCCAAAAACCTAATCCACCTGACCACATCTCGAGGCCTCAAGCCTCACCTACCTGATACCCCACTGGACTCATGCTCATATGCTAATCAGTTTTTGCTAACGCTTATTATCTATATACAAATGTTTGTGTTAACTTGTTCAGAACAATGCGGGTCGGCTGGCCCCTGGTTGGACCGCCAGACTTGAAATTGACCAACGCCCTCATGGAAAACTTCCATGCATGTTGCGGCGGTCCGGGCAGGTGGCTAGCCTCCCTGCATTCTATACGTTTAATAGCCCATTCTGTTGATTTGGTTTAGCTCCCCCCCCAGATTTTGGAACCCACGCTCGGGTCCCACTTAGGTGGACTACTTCCACCAGTCCCCCCTTTTTTTTTTTACCTTCCCTTTCATCCTCCTTCTCTCCTTTATCTATTCCCCCATCTACCCTATCCTTACGAGTTTAGAGTGTACAAATGACACCCCTTAGGTTCCTGACACTGAATGTTAGGGGTCTAAACACTTTTGGTAAACGCAGTTTGCTTGTTAGAACACTAAAGTTTCATAAGGCGGATATCGCCTTTCTCCAGGAAACACACCTCCTAGGAGATGTCTCACCTGGCCCGTCATTTCGGGATTATCCCGTAGTAAAGACAGCCTCTTACTCTAAAAAAGCCAGAGGGGTCGCTATCCTCATTAACAAAAGAGTGGCCTTTGAACCGATCTATGAATTCAGAGATCCACAAGCAAGATTCCTTATCCTGATATGCAACCTCGACCATGTCACCTACACCTTAGTATCTGTATATTTACCTAACACCCTCCAGCCCAGATATCTGAAGAAAATCTTACATAGAGTTGACCTAGTGAGACAGGGCAGAGTGATAGTGGCGGGAGACCTGAACATGGTGTGGGATGGCGGTCTTGACAGACAACCAAAACCTGCTAAAAAAAGTCCTTCTCACCCAGAGTCTGTTAGTCGCAGATTCCGAGAGCTTATGTCACAATTTAATTTTTTTGATGTTTGGAGATCACTGCATCCTATGGACAGAGATTATACTCACTATTCTATACCCCACTCCACTCACTCTAGATTAGATTACATGTTTTGTCACCCGGACTCCTTGGACATTATTCTTCGCACAATGATTTGTGCGTGCCCATGGTCAGACCATGACATGGTTTTAATGGACATAGAGTCACAGAACACCATTAGGTCCAGACCCAACTGGAGACTACCCCACACCCTTCTCTCCGACATCCCCCTTAGGGAGGAGCTTAGGAAAGAAATAAACTTCACCCTACGAACTAACGACACACCCGGAATCCGGGCGGATACTTTGTGGGGAGCCTTTAAGGCTACCACTAGAGGCTTCTTTATTCAGAAACAAGCCCATTTGAGGAAACAGGCAGGCCTTTCTATGTCTCAAGCCCATCGTAAACTTCGGGATCTTGAATCCCAAAGTCATACAGCAGATAACATACAAAACATGGAGGAGATCAGAAAGGTAAGGAGACATATATGCAAGCTAGAATACACCAAAACCCAAAATAACTTACTCAAACTGAAACAGCTTTTCTACACTAAAGGTAATAAAGCTGACACAATCTTAGCGAATAAATTAAGACACCGCACTAGAATCTCTCGCATTCATGAAATTAAACAAGACGCACAATCCTACAAACTTCCGTCACAGATAGGCCAACAGTTTAGCAAGTATTACTCAACACTATATAACATCCAAAAGGATACCTCATTCCACCCAGCCCCATTAGAGGCTATAGGCCCTTTCCTACACTCCCTAGGATTACCCACACTAGATGAAGCTTCCGTTGATAGCTTAGATGGCCCGGTCACGTCCCAAGAGATTAAATTCGTTATTAAAAATCTGAAATCCCTGAAAGCCCCTGGACCAGACGGCTTTACCGCAATATTTTATAAAACGTACCCCCGGGAGATTGCCCCCGTCCTGACCAGATTCTTCAACCTGGCTAGAGACGAAGGACAATTTAAAAAAGAGTTCCTAGAGGCCTCCATCACCACAATTCTCAAGCCCAACAAAGACCCAACACTGTGCGCTAGCTATAGGCCCATATCTTTGATTAATACTGATGTTAAAATATATGCAAAAATCTTCGCGAATAGACTCGCAAGACTCCTCCCCTCACTTATTAACCCTGACCAGGTTGGCTTCATCCCTGGAAGAGAAGGCCCCGACAATACAAGAAGGCTCCTTAACATTCTTCTAGAAGCCAAAAGACTCAATAAACCAATTGCAGTGCTTTCTCTCGATGCTGAGAAAGCATTCGACCGGGTCAGATGGGACTTCCTATGGGAAGTTCTAAAGATCTTCCGCTTCCCGACCTCCATCATTCAAGCAATACAAGCTCTGTACTCGGCCCCTACGGCCTCAGTTAAGGGCCTAGGATTCCATTCCTCCCCCTTCCCCATTTCAAATGGTACCCGGCAGGGTTGCCCCCTATCGCCCATCCTGTTTGCGTTGGCCATTGAACCGCTCGCTGCTGCCATTAGAGCTGACAAAGAGATATCTGGAGTTATCTTACACGGAACGGTCCACAAAGTGGCTCTGTTCGCAGATGACACCACCATACTCTCCGCAAACCCCCTCAGTGAGATTCCTAAACTTTTATCTACACTGGAAGTATTCAGTAGTCTATCCTATTACAGGCTAAATCAATCCAAATCCGAACTTTACGCTCAGGGTTTCCCGGACTCTGTCACTAATTCGCTACGAGACACATACAAATTCGTTATCAACAATACGTATGTCTCCCACTTAGGGATTAAACTCTCTAACTCCATCCCCAACCTCATCTTAAATAATTATAAACCCCTTCTGACCGAATTACACACCTTGCCCAATAGATGGAATTTCCGTTCCATATCTTGGCTAGGTCGGATAACAGCCCTTAAGATGAGCTTTCTTCCGAAAGTAACATACATCATGCGCTGCCTCCCTATTAGAGTACCTAGAGCCCTGCTCACTCAATTTCAGAGCGCCTGTACCAAGTATATATGGCAAAACAAACCTCCACGGGTGGCCCACAGACTCCTACAATATCCCAGAATGCATGGAGGAGTGGCCTCCCCGTCCATACTCAGATACTATGAGGCCGCCATGCTCACACACATTACCCAATGGGGTATAAAAGATTCTGATAGCAAATGGAGGTCAATTGAACAGGCCTCCCTACCCTTCGACCTTACCCTGAGAGACCTGATCTGGACCCCCCCACATTCCAGAAAAACCTTAGGCATTGAGAATCAGGTGATCCGAGAATGCCTAGCCTCCTGGGAACTCCTGAGACATTATTCCCAGGTGGCCCCCCACCCATCCCCTATCACTTCATTAACTGGCCTATTATCTGGCCTCCCAGACTCCCATCCCTCAACGTGGCTGAGACTTGGTGTTGCGAAGGTGGCTGACCTATGGTCCTCATCCTCCCGAGATTCGTTTATATCCTTTGCCCACATTGGCGGTTCAGTACCCCCCCCCCCGCGCTATATGCGCTTCGAATATACAAGAGTCCTCAGCTTTCTGACTAGTTGGGGCTTTAAATCATCCCTCTCCAGACCACTAACCATTTGGGAAGCCAGATGGCAACAGGGGTTGAGACTGGGTAAGCCACTATCTTTCCACTATTCCATTATGGAGGGCGCATCCCCCTCAGACAAGGCTACTCATGTCATTAAATGGGAACAAAAACTTGAGTTCTGTGCCCCTACCAAAGAGTGGCACCGTACATTACTCCTCACAAACAAAACTCTCCACTGTGTCACTATGCATGAGAACTATATCAAACTCCTCACACAGTGGTACTTTGTGCCTGCTAGGCTAGCCACAATTTTCCCTGGTGCATCTCCTGCCTGCTGGAGAGATTGCGGCAGAGTAGGAGACATGACACACATTTGGTGGACTTGCTCCAAATTGAGGCCCATTTGGAATAAGTGTTTCTCAACTCTTAGGACTATGGGCATCTCCCTTCCCAATACTCCAGAAGTCGCCTTACTACACATAGGTACCTGCAAACTCCCTAGACACTACGCTTCCTTGAGCATATATTTTTTTTCAGCTATCAAACTCAACATAGCTAAAGCTTGGAAAAGAACTAGCCCCCCATCCTGGTCTGACATCACCCAAACCATGGCCTACATCTACACCATGGAAAAACCTATCTATTATTCCAAGGGTAAAGTTGACCTTTTTGAACTGATTTGGGCAGAATGGAAAGATAGATTTGACACGACTTGGCTCCCTAGCTTTAAGACTTAGCCTGTTATATCCTCACTCAATAATGTCAATACAACGTCCCACACCCATCTAGGTTTATTTAGTGACCACGACAGGTCTGTTCCCTTGGCCTTAGACCCTATCCTTCCCTACCCTTCCCCTTCCCCCTCCCCTCTCACAAGGATGAACCCCCCTCCCCCCCCCCTCCACCCCCTCTTTCCCCTTTCAAGGATGATCCCCCTCCCCCCCCCCCCCTTTCTGTCTCTTTCTTCTTCTTTCCTTTTCCCATTCTTCCTTTTTTCAGTTACTTATGATATAAGTGAACAATATTGTCATACCCTTATTTTAGACACTGAGGTTACAGATGTTTAGCTGATCTATTAATGCATATACTGTGTCTTCTTATGTATCTATTTCCATTGTCATTATTATTGAAATAGTACGCTTTGGTCGTACTCATGTTGTACATCTTTATCTCATATGAAAAATCTAATAAAAATTACTTTAAAATAAAAATAAATAGCCGACTACAGTGCAGCGTGCTTATCCTTTGAAAAAGCCAATTTTTTTTCGGCGAAACATGTCAGGGACGCTAGGGCATTGGTGAGGAGTCCTAGGAGCTCCTGTGTTTTTAGTAAGCCTTAGGCTACCTAACTTTACTGTAGTGTTAACTCCACATCGTGGGTAATCATATAAAATAGGGCACTAAATTTGCTCAATGTGGCCTATACCTGATATGCAGTGTTTAATTCTATGACTATAGTTGTATAAAGTGAATGTGAAACCTGTATCGCTGCGGCGTCCTATTACCTAACCGTAACGAAGTTACAGCACCTTAATATATCACTCTAATTAGAGTCTAAACATTTGTAATCATTAGTACCTGAGCGGTTAAAATGCTGTCAGCACAATATCAAACTGAGCATATAGGTTATATATATTTTTGTTTGTTAGTGTGTGGTAAACATTTGTAATCATTAGTACCTGAGCGATTAAAATGCTGTCAGCACAATATCAAGCTGAGCATATAGGTTATATATATTTTTGTTTGCTAGTGTGTGGTAAATGTTATGATAGGTAACGTTTAGCTAAGTACTATAACATTGGGGAATACAGAGCTTAATTATGTTACTATAACCACAGAAACAACTTACAAAATACATTAAAGAACCCTATCACATGATAAGGGCAGTATACTCAATATAATCTTATGCCAGTAGACTGAGAGCCAAAACGCTTAGTAGTATGTATCGCTAGTAAAATCGATATATCTAAAGCATGCCATAAGATTCAAGCCTGTGTTGTTAATGATGAACAGCTACTAATCTCTGGGATGCAACGCTCATTATTTTCTTACAACATCGGCAAGGATATTAGTATATCAGGGGCGATCATAACCCACTATCACATGATATAGGACCCTATCATATGATAAGGGAAGTATACTCAATCTAATTTTATGTCAACAGACTGTGAGTCTAAACGCTTATTATATTGTAATGCTAGTAATATCATTATACCAATAGCATGCTATAAGATATATGTGTGCATTGTTTATGATGAATAACTACTCAACACAGTGACCCAGTGCACATTCTTTTCTCCAGATACCGGTCAGGATATTATTATATTAGAGTGAATAACACATTAGTAGGGAATATCAGGTATGTCCGCTGGGCATTGAAAAGCAACGTGTAATATCGATACATGCAATTTAAAGACACAGTGTCTCTCATTCTACTACGACGGCTAGATATCAGCTAACACCTGCCATTAACAGTGTAATACAACACATGATTTTCACTTATTATTGGGTAATCAACCAAGTTATTTAGTTGCATTTGTTATCATTCATCTATAATATTAATAGTGTCAAACACAGCAATTATTATCTTGGATGCCACACAGCATCTTACTTGGATTACTTTGTAATTGAATCAGTATATACACTACGTTAAGTACCTAAGTGTGTTTTCAATCTATTTATCCTAATTTTATTTACCCCAATACACGTTATGTTTTAAATAGTATTTCTGCTTTTTCCCATTTTTCACTCTCTAACGTTAAGTTAGTGATAAATTACTCCCTACACTTATTTATTATGAGTTTTTGCGACCCTGGAGTGCTATTAGTGTATTCTTTCTTTTCTATTGTGCTGAAAAAATTCTATTGGCTGATGCAATAAGCCAATAAGTTTGAGCTTCAATCCTATTGGCTGATCCAATCAGCCAATAGAATTGAGCTTGCATTCTATTGGCTGTTCCAATCAGGTATAGGGGGAGGGTTAGAGAGCTGTTTGGGGGGATCAGGGAGGTTGGGGGCTATGGGGGCATCTAACACTGCATTTTATATATATATATATATATATATATATATATAAATAAATATATATATATATAAATATATATATATAAATATAAAAATATATATATTTAAATATATATATATATATATATATATATATATATATATATTATTTTAAAAGGCTTTTATTTTAGTACTGGCAGACTTTCTGCCAGTACTTAAGATGGCGGTAACAATTGTGAGGTGGGGGAGGGAAGAGGGGGGTCAGGGAGGGATCATTGGGTGGGATGTGTCAGATGGGAGGCTGATCTCTACACTAAAGCTAAAATTAACCCTACAAGCTACCTAATTAACCCCTTCACTGCTAAACATAATACAAGTGTGGTGCACAGCGGCATTTAGCGGCCTTCTAATTGACAAAAAGCAATGTCAAAGCCATATATGTCTGCTATTTCTGAACAAAGGGGATCCCAGAGAAGAATTTCCAACCATTTGTGTCATAATTGCACAAGCTGTAAGTAAATCATTTCAGTGAGAAACCTAAAGTTAGTGAAAAAGTTAACAATTGTTTTCATTTGATAGCATTTGGCGGTGAAATGGTGGCATGAAATTTACCAAAATGGGCCTAGATCAATATTTTGGGTTGTCTACTACACTACAATAAAGCTAAAATTAACCCTACAAGCTCCCTAATTTACCCCTTCACTGCTGGGCATAATAAAAGTGTAGTGCACAGCAGCATTTAGTGGCCTACTAATTACCAAAAAGTAATGCCAAAGCCATAAATGTCTGCTATTTCCGAACAAAGGGGATCCCAAAGAAGCTTTCACAACCATTTGTGCCATAATTGCACAAGCTGTTTGTAAATAATTTCAGTGAGAAACCTAAAGTTTGTGAAAAAGTTAACAATTTTTTTTTATTTGATCGCATTTGGCGGTGAAATGGTGACATGAAATTTACCAAAATGGGCCTACATCAATACTTTGGGTTGTCTACTAAAAGAAAATATATATACATGTGAAGGGTTATTCAGGAATGCCTGACAAATATTAGTGTTACAATGTAACTATTGCTAATTTTGAAAAAAAAAAAAAAATGGTTTGGAAATAGCAAAGTGCTACTTGTACTTATTGCCCTATAACTTGCAAAAAAAACTCAGGACTAATATTAAAAGTATAGTAGTGTAAATAATAAACAAAACAAATTAAATTAATGAATACT
This sequence comes from Bombina bombina, assembly GCF_027579735.1. NCBI lineage: Eukaryota > Metazoa > Chordata > Amphibia > Anura > Bombinatoridae > Bombina > Bombina bombina. Next base: position 647,283,092 of record NC_069499.1, on the reverse strand, counting down.
ACAAATAATAATACAAATTAGTCTCAGGTTAGATTACATGATGTTATAAAAATTGTTATAAAGTATCACAAGGACATAGAGAAGTTAATGCAAAATTACTTTATCTTATCATAAATATTATAAAATGACATACAAGACAGATAAACATATGGGCCCCTCACAACGTAAAACAACACCGGCCAGCTTGTAAAAGTTCTAATGGTGCACCATTGATAAAATGTCCAGCAGCAATCTGTTAAGAAATAAGGTGAATATTATGCGCACTTCAAAAAGCAACGGATTGCCTCAATATAGGAGTTCTGGTCCGTGTACAAATAACAGGCAGTGTCCATATGAGCACTACAGATAACTAACAGAGGGAACCACAGGCAGACCGCTGTCAGCACACAGCTGACTCCATCAGTCAGTATGGAATACCTGTCCCTTCTGCGTAAGCCGATGATCCGGTATTCATTTGCTCACTCCACTTAACAAAGCCCTTCAAATAGATCCAGAGGAGGTGGGGGGGCCCCACAAAAACAACTGCTGCATACCTACACATCCTATTGTGCATTTCGCTCCTTGAGAATGCAGCCTGGAGCTTCTTATGGGTGATGACGTTAACAAAATACTTCTTATTGGCACTCAAAGCCACGTGACTATACTCGTCACATCTTCAGCATAAAGCATTAGATACAGTCGCCTAGATTTAGAGTTCTGCAGCCAAAGGGGTGCGTTAGCTACGCATGCTTTTTTTCCCCCGCACCTTTTAAATACCGCTGATATTTAGAGTTCACAGAAGGGCTGCGTTAGGCTCCAAAAAGGGAGCGTATAGCATAATTTACCGTCACTGCAACTCTAAATACCAGTGACGGTAAATTCTGATTGGCTAATGGAATCAGCCAATCAGATTCAAGTTCAATCTGATTGGCTGATCCAATCAGCCAATCAGATTGAGCTCGCATTCTATTGGGTGTTCCGATCAGCCAATAGAATGCAAGCTCAATCTGATTGGCTGATTGAATCAGCCGATCTGATTGAACTTGAATCTGATTGGCTGATTCCATCAGCCAATCAGAATTTTCCTACCAGCCAATCGGCATTTGAGGACGCCATCTTGGATGACGTCCCTTAAAGGAATCGTCATTCGTCGGGAAGTCATCGGCCAGGATGGATGTTCCGTGTCGGCGGGATGAACATGGAGCCATAAGAAAGAAGATTGATAGAAGACTTCAACCAGATGATGGACCTCTTCAGCCCCCGCTTGGATCAAGACTTCAGCCGGATGATGGACCTCTTCAGCCCCCGCTTGGATCAAGACTTCAGCCGGATGATGGACCTCTTCAGCCTCCGCTTGGATCAAGACTTCAGCCGGATGATGGACTTCTTCAGCCCCCGCTTGGGCTTGGATGAAGACTTCGGACCCTCTTCTGGACGGATCGGTGATACCCGGCGTGGTGAAGGCAAGGTAGGGAGATCTTCAGGGGCTTAGTGTTAGGTTTATTTAAGGGGGGTTTGGGTTAGATTAGGGGTATGTGGGTGGTGGGTTGTAATGTTGGGGGGGTATTGTATGTTTTTTTTTACAGGCAAAAGAGCAGAATTCTTTGGGGCATGCCCCGCAAAAGGCCCTTTTAAGGGCTGGTAAGGTAAAAGAGCTTTTCAATTTTTATTTTAGAATAGGGTAGGGCATTTTTTTTATTTTGGGGGTCTTTGTTATTTTATTAGGGGGCTTAGAGTAGGTGTAATTAGCTTAAAATTGTTGTAATATTTTTATAATGTTTGTAAATTATTTTTTTATTTTTTGTAACTTAGTTCTTTTTTTATTTTTTGTACTTTAGTTAGTTTATTTAATTGTATTTATTTGTAGGTATTTGTATGTAATTAATTTATTGATAGTGTAGTGTTAGGTTTAATTGTAACTTAGGTTAGGATTTATTTTACAGGTAATTTTGTAATTATTTTAACTAGGTAGCTATTAAATAGTTATTAACTATTTAATAGCTATTGTACCTGGTTAAAATAAATATAAAGTTGCCTGTAAAATAAATATTAATCCTAAAATAGCTACAATATAATTATAATTTATATTGTAGCTATATTAGGGTTTATTTTACAGGTAAGTATTTAGCTTTAAATAGGAATAATTTATTTAATAAGAAATAATTTATTTTGTTAGATAAAAATTATATTTAACTTAGGGGGGTGTTAGTGTTAGGGTTAGACTTAGCTTTACGGGTTAATACATTTATTAGAGTAGTGGTGAGGTCCGGTCGGCAGATTAGGGGTTAATGCTTGAAGTTAGGTGTCGGTGATGTTAGGGAGGGCATATTAGGGGTTAATACTATTTATTATAGGGTTATTGAGGCGGGAGTGAGGCGGATTAGGGTTTAATAACTTTATTATAGTAGCGGTGAGGTCCGGTCGGCAGATTAGGGGTTTATAATTGTAGGTAGGTGGCGGCGACATTGGGGGCGGCAGATTAGGGGTTAATAAATATAATATAGTGGTCGGCGGTTTTAGGAGCAGCAGATTAGGGGTACATAAGTATAACGTAGGTGGCGGCGGTGTGCGGTCGGCAGATTAGGGGTTAAATTTTTTTATTAGAGTGGCGGCGATGTGGGTGGCCTCGGTTTAGGGGTACATAGGTAGTTTATGGGTGTTAGTGTACTTTAGAGCACAGTAGTTAAGAGCTTTATGAACCGGCATTAGCCCAGAAAGCTCTTAACTCCTGGCTTTTTTCTGCGGCTTGAGTTTTGTCGTTAGATTTCTAACGCTCACTTCAGCCAAGACTCTAAATACCGGTGTTAGAAAGATCCCATTGAAAAGATAGGATATGCAAATGGCGTAAGGGGATCTGCGGTATGGAAAAGTCGCGGCTGCAAAGTGAGCGTTAGACCCTTTCCTGACTTACTCTAAATACCAGCGGTAGCCCAAAACCAGCGTTAGGAGCCCCTAACGCTGGTTTTGACGGCTAACGCAGAACTCTAAATCTAGGCGAGTGTTTCTTAGCAGACCAAGCTGCCTTTAGATCATATTATCCTCATTTACACTGTGTTGATTAATACGTACTGATCCTAAATATTCAGATACATTTTCTGCTCTGTTTTAAGAACATGAACACCTAACATATACACGGTATCAAACTATTTTTTACCATCTTCCACATTATGTAATACAGTATATCAATTAAGGGAGCAAAAAAGAGAATAATGCTATCGCAAATATTAATAAGTAACTACATTTAATTTTATTTTAGCTATAGCTAAATGAATTGGCTCCAAAAAAGGAAATTGGTAAATAACACTACACAACTGCACTGCAAAATTACCAAAAAAAGTCAATGAGAATTTGAAAAAAAATATTAGAAAAAAAAATTCAAATAATAATAATAATAATAATAATAATAATAATAATAATAAAAAATGAATACTAAAAAATTAAACTAATAAGTTCTACAATCAACCATGAGAGCAATGGAAGACTTGTTATGATAGAAATGAAGCCAATTCAAATTTTTCATTAAGGCCGATTGGTGACAAATGTTTTCAGGTTGTATATCCATCTTGTTTCTTTTTTGCAATGAGACTGTGTCAATGTTTCCACCCCTTCTGTGTCTGTTTTACATGTTCAATACTAATGAACTCTAGACCAACAAGTCTGGAGCCATGATATTGAGCAAGATGTCTAGCTATTGGGCTATGCATATTCAAATATTTAATATTATTACAATGCTCTGTGAATCTGAATTCTCTATATGTTTTGCCCACATAAAAATTGATCAACAGTTAATAAAAGATTTAATTTTGTGTGTGATCCCCGTAGTAGAACAGTAGGTTTTAGTTCTTTTACCAAATTTACAACAAACACAATGGTTACATGGGGAGCAACCTACAATTTTCTGTGCATTTGTTAACAACCAATTTTCAGTTGGAGATCTTGTGAATTCGCTTTTCACCAAATGATCTTAAAATTGTTTGCTCTCCCTGCTGTCATTTGCCGGTAATCCCCAACGTGTTCATAAAGAGTGTCATCATTAGATAACAAGTACCATTTTTTTTATTTAGAATCTTTTTAAATTTATTCCAATGTGAATTATACTTGGTAATAAATCTGATCTTCTTTTTGAGTGTACAGTAAATCCTGTCTGTTTTGTGACTTTGCCTTGAATAGTGTCCTTTGTACCACCCTTTTGGAGTAGCCACGGTCATGGAACCTTTTAGCTATTTCTTTGGGTTGTTGGTCAAAGGATTAATCATCAGAGCATATCCTACGTTTCAGGTTTTCAGGATCATGGCTAGTACCCAAAAGGAGACTATTAGATGCTGTCTGTTTATGAAATACCTCAGTATAAATTAGATTATTCTTTTTGCTAATTAGTAGATCAAGAAAACTGATACTCTGGTAGTCACTGTTGCATGTAAGAAATATATTAGAATCCTTTTGATTCAATAAGGACACCAAATTGCTGGAGTTCCTCTTTAGTGCCCTCCCAGAGTATCAGTATGTTGTCCAATGTGAATTATACTTGGTAATAAATTTGATCTTCTTTTTGAGTGTACAGTAAATCCTGTCTGTTTTGGGACTTTGCCTTGAATAGTGCCCTTTGTACCACCCTTTTGGAGTAGCCATTGTCATGGAACCTTTTAGCTATTTCTTTGGCTTGTTGGTCAAAGGATTAATCATCAGAGCATATCCTACGTAGCATATCCTACATTTCAGGTTTTCAGGATGATGGCTAGTACCCAAAAGGAGACTATTAGATGCTGTTTGTTTATGAAATACCTCAGTATAAATTAGATTATTCTTTTTGCTAATTAGTAGATCAGGAAAACTTATACTCTGGTAGTCACTGTTGCATGTAAGAAATATATTAAAATCCTTTTGATTCAATAAGCACACAAATTGCTGGAGTTCCTCTTTAGTGCCCTCCCAGAGTATCAGTATGTTGTCCACATACTGAATCCACCCATGCTGCCAAGTCACCAAAAACCACCTGGTTTTCCCATAATCCTAAATGGAGGCATGCCTAGGTGGGTGCACACGTAGCCCCCATGGCTGTACCACTGACTTGCCTAAAATATTTCCTGTCAAACATGAAAATGTTGTTGTTAAGGACAAACCTAAGAAGTTTTACTACAAATTCAGTATCAGTCAAAATCTGGACCTCTAGATTTTAACAAAACTCACAAGGTTTAATCCCTACATCATAGGGGATTGAAGAATATGGAGACTCAACATCTAGGGAAACCAAAAGGGTCTTGTCAGATATGTTAATTCCATCAAGTTTTTTAATTACATCTGTTGAGTCTTGTAAAAAAAGCTCTTAATTCTGTCAGAAATAAATGCAGGAAGAAGTTAGTTGGTCCTTCTATCCCTGAAATAATGGGGCGGTCAGGAGGTTTCTTTACTGACTGTAAGTTTGGTTTATCATTGTATAGAAATCCAAATTCCTGACCGGAGATTAAATTTGCTCAGCATGCATCATTTAAAATAAATAAAAGTTCATTATGTGAGCGGAAAAAAAAATCATCCCTGGTTACTCTCTGATATTGATTTACTTCAGATAGCTGGAGTACTGTTTCTCTCAACATAATATTTCTGGTCCAAAATTACCACATTACCACCCTTATCAGCTGGTTTTATGACCAATTCTTTGTGATTAATTAAGTCATTAGCGGCCTGACGTTCTCTTGATGTCAAATTGTCAACTTGAAAGATCTTTTGGTGAAAATTGAATTCACTAAAACTCCAACTGAAAATTGGTTGGTAACAAATGCACAGAAAATTGTAGGTTGCTCCCCATGTAACCATTGTGTCTGTTGTGAATTGGTAAAATAACCAAAACCTTCTGTACTACAACGGGGATCATACACAAATTTAAATATTTTATCAACTGGTGTCATCTATTTACTATATTGTTCTTGCCCATGTTTTAACGTTGGCACAACATATGGAGAATTCAGATCCTGCATCACAGAACATGAGGATATCAAATATTTAAATATGGATAGCCCAATACCTAGACATTTTGCTCAATATCTCGGCTTCAGACTTGATGGTCTGGAATTCATTGGTATTGAACATGTAAAACAGAGCAGAAGGGGTGGAAACATTGACACAGTCTTGTTGCAAGATGGATATACAATCTGAAAACATTGTCACAAATCGGGCCTTAATGAAAAATTAGAATTGGCCTAATTTCTATCATAAAAAGTCTTCCATTGCTCTCATGGTTGATTGTAGACCTTATTAGTTTTATATTTTAGTATTGATTTTTTATTAATTTTTTTATTATTATTATAGAAACTATCGCCTAGATTTAGAGTTCTGCGTTAGCCGTCAAAACCAGCGTATAGGGCTTCTAATGCTGGTTTTTACCGCCCGCTGGTATTTAGAGTTTACTTACCGACACTCCAAAATCTCCGAACGCACTATGTCTAGTTTTAGCTCAAAGCAGATATGTAGCATGTTTTAGCTTAAATGGGCAGCTTGAAGATGCAGTTTAACCATTTAGTTTGTATTTTAGCAAAGGTCTGGTTTATGCGAAATACGCATATGTAGCATGTCTTAGCTGAAATGCTCAGATAGCAAATGCAATTTAACCATGTCATTGTCTATTTCCGCAAATGTCTAGTTTTAGCTCAAAGCAGATATGTAGCATGTTTTAGCTTAAATGGGCAGCTTGAAGATGCAATTTAACCATTTAGTTTGTATTTTAGCAAAGGTCTGGTTTATGTGAAATACGCATATGTAGCATGTCTTAGCTGAAATGCTCAGATAGAGAATAAGATTTAACTAGATTATTTATTTTTTATTTAAACATTTGTTATTGGATTATCGTGTACACAAAAATATTTTTTTAATATACTTACATTTTTGTGGATTCAATTTTAATTTTGCTCTGTTCATAATTTATAGGTGATTCTGGTTACATGAGCCGGCCTTGGCTCATTACGCCGTTACATAACCCTACTGATGAGGCTCAGGAGCGCTACAATAGAGCGCACAAGAGAACTAGGGCTGTGGTCGAGAGAATGTTTGGGCTCCTCAAAATGAGATTCCGGTGCCTTGACAGGTCGGGAGGAGCCCTCCAGTACAGCCCTCAGAAGGTGTCTAAGATCGTTATAGCCTGTAGCGTCCTGCATAATATTGCACAGCGGGCTGGGATGCTGCAGGCCATCCAGGCGCCCCAAAACCTCCTCAGAGATGAGGAGGACGATCCTATTCTAGAGGGGCCATTCTGGGATGAGGGGCTCAATGTCAGAGCAGACATCATCAACCGCCACTTCAGACGGTAAATAATAGAAGTTAGATTGGAGTATTGTCAATAGATGTGAACTCTAGGGAAATGACAAGTAGAGAATTGTGCAAACATGTTAAGATTGTTCATCAAATGATAACAATTTTTTACATTTTATTAATATAGGTGATGCTCTGGTCATTGGGTCCTGTAGCGAGTCTTTGCCACCTGGTTTTTAAAGACAACATCAGCTGGTAAGTATAAATGTATGGCCTGTGGTTGGCAGGAACTTTTCACAAAAATACATCACATGGCATACATTTTTCAAAACTAGTATTTAGTTTACACATTACTTAAAATTTAAATACTCAGAAAGGGATCCTCTAGCATGACTATCCTCTAGCATGACTATGGTTCAAAGTTAGATTCAAAGTCACACATTAGAGGTTTGTTCTGCTCAATATGACTCATCTTCACACTCGATTGATTTATTTGGTATAATTTGAAATGCTGATATTTAAATGTAATATTTATTACACAATATAATGGTATTTTAACTGATGGATAGGTATAGATTTTTTTTTAGTATTCCAAAATATATTTATAAAATTTCTTAAAATGTTAGAGCATAGACACAAGATGATTTAAAATTTATTTTATTTAATGAATATTTTACGACATGTGTGCATTAAATAACTATTTTTTTTTCAGATTTTCATCTGTGATGAATTACATTTGTTCTATTTTTTTATTTAAAAAAAAGAAAGAAAATTTCTTTCGAATAATAAACCTTTTATTATTTTTAAAAAAAGACCATCTTTTTAACAGATTATAATAAATATCCATATAATCTGTCAATTAAAAAATTTGTTGACTCCCATGACTGGTAGTTGTCTATTTGACAAGCACATGCATAATATCAAATTAGGCATCAGGGGCGCGATCCGATATCGATCGCAGTTTGCGGCGCAAGCGAGGGAACCGGCGTCGCCCGCAGTTTCAGCTCGCAACTCGAGCCATCCCATATAGGTCGCCGTCAGATGCTAACGTGCCGTAAGTCTCACAAACCAGCGATGTCCAGAAATCTGCGTAAGTACAAATTTCTGGCGTCGCCAGTGACTTGCGCCACGTTAGAATCTGCCGGCGCCTATAAAACCTGACTAAAGTTTAAAACACCCGCACTGTCTAACACGCCTCCCTAACATAGCCCGCACTGTCTAACACGCCTCCCTAACATAGCCCGCACTGTCTAACACGCCTCCCTAACATAGCCCGCACTGTCTAACCCTCTATCCGCTATCCCCCCTCACTAGCCTAACAATAAAAAAGCTATTAACCCCTAAACCGCCGCTCCCGTACCCCGCCGCCAGCTATATTATATCTATAACCCCCTAAAGTGAGCCCTTAACACCGCCGCCATCTATATTAAAATTATTAACCCCTAATGTAAGCCCCTTACACCGCCGCCATCTCTATTAAAATGATTAACCCCTAATTTAATCTACCTACCCCGCCGCCAGCTATATTATCTATATTAATCCTAAGTATATTATAGTTACTATAGGTATTACATTATATATATTAACTATATTAACCCTAATTATATTAGGGTTAATATAGTTAATATAGTTACTATAGTATTTATATTAACTATATTAACTCTATCTAACCCTAACTAAATTTATATTAAATTAATCTAATTCATTTATAAACTAAAATGTTCCTATTTAAATCTAAATACTTACCTATAAAATAAACCCTAAGATAGCTACAATATAATTAATAATTACATTGTAGCTATGTTAGGGTTAATATTTATTTTACAGGTAAATTGTTAATTATTTTAACTAGGTATAATAGATATTAAATAGTTATTAACTATTTAATATCTACCTAGTTAAAATAATTACCCAATTACCTGTAAAATAAATCCTAACCTAAGTTACAAATACACCTACACTATCAATAAATTTAATAAACTACTAACATCTATCTAAAAATACAATTAAATTAACTAAACTAAATTACAAAAATAAACAAACACTAAATTACAAAAAATAAAAAAAAGATTACAAGATATTTAAGCTAATTACACCTATTCTAAGCCCCCTAATAAAATAATAAACCCCCAAAATAAAAAAAAATTCCCTGCCCTATTCTAAATTCAACAAATTTCAAAGCTCTTTACCTTACCAGCCCTTAAAAGGGCCTTTTGTGGGGCATGCCCCAAATAATTCAGCTCTTTTGCATTTAAAAACATATACAATACCCCCCCCATTACAACCCACCACCCACATACCCCTATTCTAAACCCACCCAAACCCCCCTTAAAAAAGCCTAACACTACCCCCCTGAAGATCTTCCTACCTTGTCTTCACCACACCGGGCCGAACTCCTGATCCGATCCGGGCGATGTCTTCCTCCAAGCGGCAAAGAAGAATTCTTCCTCCGGCGACGTCTTCCTCCAAGCGGCAGCAAAGTCTTCATTCTTCCGGCGGCATCTTCAATCTTCTTTCTTCGCTCCGCCGCTGCGGAGCATCCATCCCGGCCGACTGCTGAACTTGGAATGATGTACCTTTAAATGACGTCATCCAAGATGGCGTCCGCCGAATTCCGATTGGCTGATAGGATTCTATCAGCCAATCGGAATTAAGTTAAAAAAATCTGATTGGCTGATTGAATCAGCCAATCAGATTCAAGTTCAATCCGATTGGCTGATTGGATCAGCCAATCAGATTGAGCTCGCATTCTATTGGCTGTTCCGATCAGCCAATAGAATGCGAGCTCAATCTGATTGGCTGATCCAATCAGCCAATCGGATTGAACTTGAATCTGATTGGCTGATTCAATCAGCCAATCAGATTTTTTTAACTTAATTCCGATTGGCTGATAGAATCCTATCAGCCAATCGGAATTCGGCGGACGCCATCTTGGATGACGTCATTTAAAGGTACATCATTCCAAGTTCAGCAGTCGGCCGGGATGGATGCTCCGCGGCGGCGGAGCGAAGAAAGAAGATTGAAGATGCCGCCGGAAGAATGAAGACTTTGCTGCCGCTTGGAGGAAGACGTCGGCGGAGGAAGAATTCTTCTTTGCCGCTTGGAGGAAGACATCGCCCGGATCGGATCAGGAGTTCGGCCCGGTGTGGTGAAGACAAGGTAGGGAGATCTTCAGGGGGGTAGTGTTAGGCTTTTTTAAGGGTGGTTTGGGTGGGTTTAGAATAGGGGTATGTGGGTGATGGGTTGTAATGGGGGGGGGGTATTGTATTTCTTGTATGCAAAAGAGCTGAATTCTTTGGGGCATGCCCCACAAAAGGCCCTTTTAAGGGCTGGTAAGGTAAAGAGCTTTGAAATTTGTTGAATTTAGAATAGGGCAGGGAATTTTTTTTATTTTGGGGGTTTATTATTTTATTAGGGGGCTTAGAATAGGTGTAATTAGCTTAAATATCTTGTAATCTTTTTTTTATTTTTTGTAATTTAGTGTTTGTTTATTTTTGTAATTTAGTTTAGTTAATTTAATTGTATTTTTAGATAGATGTTAGTAGTTTATTAAATTTATTGATAGTGTAGGTGTATTTGTAACTTAGGTTAGGATTTATTTTACAGGTAATTGGGTAATTATTTTAACTAGGTAGATATTAAATAGTTAATAACTATTTAATATCTATTATACCTAGTTAAAATAATTAACAATTTACCTGTAAAATAAATATTAACCCTAACATAGCTACAATGTAAATATTAATTATATTGTAGCTATCTTAGGGTTTATTTTATAGGTAAGTATTTAGATTTAAATAGGAACATTTTAGTTTATAAATGAATTAGATTAATTTAATATAAATTTAGTTAGGGTTAGATAGAGTTAATATAGTTAATATAAATACTATAGTAACTATATTAACTATATTAACCCTAATATAATTAGGGTTAATATAGTTAATATATATAATGTAATACCTATATTAACTATAATATACTTAGGGTTAATATAGATAATATAGCTGGCGGCGGGGTAGGTAGATTAAATTAGGGGTTAATCATTTTAATAGAGATGGCAGCGGTGTAAGGGGCTTACATTAGGGGTTAATAATATTAATATAGATGGCGGCGGTATAGGGGGATTAGATTAGGTGTTAATAATTTTTATATAGGTGGCGGCGGTGTAAGGGGTCAGATTAGGGGATAGATAAGGTAGATGGCGGCGGTTTTAGAGGCTCACAGTAGGGGGTTAGTTTATGTAGATGGCGGCGGGGTCCGGGAGCGGCGGTTTAGGGGGTAATAACTTTATTAGGGATTTCGGGGGGGGGATCGCGGTTGACAGGTAGATAGACATTGCGCATGCGTTAGGTGTTAGGTTTATTTTAGCAGATCGCGGTTGACAGGGAGATAGACATTGCGCATGCGTTAGGTGTTAGGTTTATTTTAGCAGCCAGTTTAGGAAGTTACGGGGCTCCAATAGTCAGCGTAAGGCTTCTTACGGCTGCTTTTTGTGGCGAGGTGAAAATGGAGTAAGTTTTCTCCATTTTCGCCACGTAAGTCCTTACGCTGCATATTGGATACCAAACTGCGCGGGTTTGGTATACCTGCCTATGGCCCAAAAAACTGCGGGCGACGGCAGAAATATACGCGCGTAACTTCTAGGTTACGCCGTATATGTGATACCAAATCCGCGCAAATATTGGCGTCGCCGGCTTTTGCGGGCGACGCTTTATATCGGATCGACCCCCAGGTATTGAATTAATTATTGAAAATCCACTTATTCAGAGAATGTTAAAGTCAAGTAGCTTTTATACATTAATTTTGGATTGAAATCCATCAATGCTTTTATTGTGTAATTTATAGATGTTCCAATTTAAACATATAGACGCCATTGCACAATAACATATATGAGCAGTTCAGACAAATACAAGATCGAGGTTTATTTACTAATAACAAACAAACGTGTAGTTTAACATTTATAAACAGATTATCCAAGTTACGGACATTATAACCAGAAATTGCACATTCTGAAATGTTGCGTGGGAAACGTATCTTGCAAAACGAGATTTGCATCTTTAAACATTCTAGTCTAATGTCACGCAATAGCACACAATCAATGTGCATTATAAATACATTTAATAGAGCAATGTCAATACTTCACAATAAGTCATGAAATTGATTTAATGAACAATAATACATACAATGTTAAATGTGTATTAATCCAACGTATCTGTATTAAAGAAACAGACCGATATTAAACCGAGAAATGTCTACAACATTTAATAATGTGACAGTATTAGATTTTAACGAGAATTTAAACATTAATATTTAACGGATTGCGTATATTAAATCTGCGTCACACATATCTGCATGACAGGCCCATGAGTTACAAATAAGTCTACATGAAAAATGAAGTAACAGCACCACCAGGAGGTATGTGTATGGAAGTTACTAAGATATGAAACATTAAGGAACGGCCAATCAGAGTTCATCACACAAACACAACTTGAGTCAGGATGCTCTCACAGACATGATAACAATATTTAAAACTTTTATCCAATCAGATGTACATATAACATGTCCCATGGTGCATCTCATGTTTACTTCACCATATAAAAGTCCATTACACGTTGCCATCTTTGTCAGTTCTCTAATGCCTGCAGGCTGTTTATATATTATATATATTATATTTTGTTTGGAGCTAGCAGGCATGACACCTCCCAGGTTTGACAAGCAGGAGAGCGTTGCACTGGTCCACGCCATCCAGATGTTTTATCCGCAGCTGTTTGGGAACCAGAAGAGTTCGACAGATGCGAATGTTAAGAAGGCCCTCTGGGAGTCCATCACCAATAAGGTTCAATTGGTGTCGGGCGTCCAGAGGAGCCAGGATCAGATCATGCGGAGGTTCGGAGATATGAGGTTGCGTCTGCACAAGAAAGTCGACCTTGTAAAGGAGTGGGTACAAGCCCGTCGCAGGGATGGCCGCAAAATTAAACCCGCATGGAAACTCTACCTACTCCCTTATGAGGTGACTTTATGCGAGCTCCTCAATCTCCAGATCCCCAAAGATTTAGATCCTCTCCATCCTCGGCCTCTTCTTCCCTCACAGCTGCTGGATCCAAAACTCAGGACCCGGGGTCCAGTGCAGCTGCTTCTCCGTCCGTTGGCCTGGGAGGAGTAGAAAAAGAGGCAGAACAAGGTAAATATCCTACTTTATATAATATATTAATGTTTAAAAATAATTTTAAGAAATGTGTATATAGTCATATATTTAACCTATATAGATCTCACAACATACGCTAGATATGCTGTTTAGATATCTGATTTTAGATTCGTCACACATTAAATAGGAATGATGTTTCTTGCGTTATCCAGAATATGCGTCACAGAGTAAAAATGGAATTGTGCATCCGTGATATCCCGAGCATCCGCAATTTCATACATTGACTCTCTAATCATAAGCCAGTTATAAATATTATTTGTTATTGTTCAATATTAACAAACATATGATTTCAATCTCGTAATACACCCAATTGAAAATATATCATAATTTTTTATGAAATGATACTCATCACACTAATATATCCAAATGAATTCTGATTCCTGGATGCAAAATTCTGCATAGAATCATTGCGTAATGATCACGAAAGATAGAATTGCGCACACACGTGAACATGGGTTTGCTGTAACTGGCATGGCTTTACACATGTTGGTCAAATGTATACGTTAATTAGTATATATGGAAAGAATACAGTATCCTTATTTATAATCTTCTACATTATACAAAATATACTAGCAAGATCAAAAGAATAAACAAGGAAATATTGATATCAATTGATGAGAATGTAAAAATTAAAGAAATGAATTAAAGCTACAGTCAACAACATAAAGTTTGGAAAATAAGAATACAGGATCTATTTAATGATACATTAATTGATGAAACAATTAACTCATGTGAATAAAAATATATTCTTATTTATTAAATGTAAATGTATTTTTATATTTTTTATATACATGTCCTGATTATTATTAATGATATCCAATCCTCATTGAATATTTAACAGATATGGATGTTGGTGCTGGACCCTCGGGCCAGGGTTCTCAAGATTATGTTATGTATCATTTTAATAGCAATTTGTCTTTGAAACATGTACACAACATTGCATAACATAATACATTCACATTTTTCGAAATTTATATGGATACTCTAATTATCTTTTGTGTTTATTTCAAATTAAAAAAAATTATAAAATTTTTAAACCAAATTGATGTCAGTGTCCCTTTAATAATCAATTGATTCATTCCTCATTACATTGCTTGGATGAAACAATATTGATATCTAAATGACATATTCAGTCTTGGACTTACTTTATATATATAAGCATACCCTAACAGCACCATGATTACATATTTGGATGAATAACTTCTGTTTTGCATTGTGATCAGTTGCACAAATGGATCGATATGACACATGGCTTTGGTTTGATTTATCACCCATTTTAAATTAAAATGTTGTTTGTGTGTATTCGTTTAAAAACATTGATTAATGGGTATATTTAGATATGCAATATAATCATATGAGATGATTTGTGTGTCTAATATAGTCAGAAATTAAACATATGTTAAAGACATCTTTTTATTCAGAATAACCTGGATTCACTCATGCATTTATTCTTCAGATTAGTGCTCTATTGTTCTCAGTTCTAAGTATAATTTTTTTAAAATTGATAATGATGTGACTTAGTGATGTCCAAATTGTGATCACTAATAGATATCTATATCATTCATAGATCTAGTTGTTGTTGGGAGCCCGGGGGGAATCCAGCACCGACTTGGAAATTGTTTCCAAGCATTCTGGTAAGTCCATTGACTCATTCATATGTCATTGAAGGTGTATTTGTAATATATATTATGATCATGATTCTGATGAAGCATTACATTTGACTCAAAAACATAATTTAGTACTATGATTATATCTCGAATTTATTTAAATATTGAAAGATTAATATCTCAAAGCTTCTTAGTCTACACCTTTGTTGTTCAGAAGATGGATAACATATGTTTGTTGTTCTTTTAAATTGTGTAAACAGTCATGAAGTGATACACACATGAGAGCTCCCAAATGTTGCATTTACTCTTATTTTTTGAATTTATATGAAATCCAAACACTAACATTAAATTCTTAATCATTGAGAATAACATATCTAATGTCATTTGTATGCTCCATCAAAATGATGTAAATCATAACTTTGGATCAGTATATCTTTCATGCAACATTGATGTGTGTCTTGTATCAACAGTAACATATGTTATAATATCTGATATTAACGTATACACAACATGTTATGTTTTACAGATATTGATGTAACATGTGGGATGGAGGAGGAAGAGACGGCTATGGAGTCTGATGGTATGTGAAAGCTATCTAACATGTATCCAACATGTCTTATTGTTTGTAAACATTCTCAGGATGAAATTCAAAGTCTACAGCTTTGACAATTTAAAAAGGATTATTCCTTTTCTTTTAGAATCCACTACTGCCCCCTTTTCCATATCATGCAGCATGAACATATGCTTGTATTATGTTTTATTTTATGTCTTAGTTTTAATGAATGACATCATGATGTCACTTGCATATTCCATGACAAACCACAATAATCATCTTCTTATTGGACAGACACTCCTTGCTATTCATTTGAGTGCCTATACAGTATGCATAACATATCCTTATATCATCATTGTTAATAAATTGTAAACCACTTCTAAGTATATATAAAACATAATCATGTTGAAATGCCTTTCTTTGAGATCATGATGTATGAGATGTTAATATATATTTTATTATATATTTCAGATGGACACTCCACTTCTGGGCATCATTCTCCCACCCCTGCCAAGCCCCCCCCCCCCCTGTAGAAGCCCCTCCCCCTGTAGAAGTCCCTCCCCCTGTAGAAGACCTTCCTGGCCCTTCCCATTCCTCCAGGCCTGTCCCTCCAATAATTGTCCCCGTTAGCCGCTCTCCCCGTATTTTGGCCCGTACAGTTCCCCAACCTGACCAGTCCCCAACTCAACATTCCCAAGAATCCCCAGCTGTACGGGCTCCCCCAGAGCGGCACCCCAGCCCATCCAAGCCCTCACCACCAATATCCCATCCCTCCCCCCTATCCCAACCTTCATTGTTCGAGGTGTCAGATTGTCCTTCCCAGGCACAGCTGTAAGTATCAAACTAAATCAACATTAGAACATATTTAAAGTGACAGTGAACCAAAAAAAAAAAAATATTCAAATAGAGCATGCAATGTTAATCAACTTGATAATTTACTCCTCTTATCAATTTTTAAGAACTCTCTTTGTCTCTTTATTTTTATGTTGAACGGCATATAATTGTTCAAATATTGTGAAGTGGGATGTGGTTTCTGTTTTATTGTTGGATTAATGTATCCACCAATCAGCAGGGACAACCAAGGTTGATCACAAAATATGCTACGAAATATAAAATGACATTGTTGCATTTAAATTAAAAATACAAGGAAAATGTATTAGATTTGATAATAGGAGTGAATTAAATGTTTAAAATATTTTTAATGGTATATCTGAATCACAAATTAAAATAATTGTGGTCAGTGTCCCTTTAATTTCATCTCACTCCATATACCAATCACTACTACTTGTATTGAAAAATACACATATACATTTTTCTAACATTCTCTCTTCTGTAAACCACTGGGAGTGTAATTTCTTCTGCTTGCTGTGTTTACATATGTTGGCCTCAAGGCAAAAAGCTTTAAGGATAGGTGTGGATACCACAGGATAAATAAACTATTGAAAATTACAATGTATGGACAATGGAAATAATGTTCAAAATATTCATAGAGTCAAGCTGGAAAAGTGGATCAGGGTCAACAAATTACAGGGGATAACATTTTGGAGTAAACTGTACCTTTAATGGTTTATGTATTAAGAACATATTTCATGTGAAGAGAAGAAATATTGAATATTTGATTGTAAGAATGATTTGGATTTAAATTTCAAATGTATATTTTCTCAATTTATATTATGTTGTGTAATTAACATTAATATTATTCTATTTTTTTGCTGTAGGTTGTGACTCAGCATGGCTCATGCTGGAAACTCTTTCACATATAGAGCAGGCCGTGCTGAGGAACTCGATGTTCCTGGGAAGGATGAATGACACCATTCATACTCTGCTCCAGGTTCAGCATTCGACTCTCCGCCATATTAGGTGTTTACAGTCAATGCCTGAATCTGGAGCAGAGCATGAAGCGGACAATGAAGGTGATGCCCAGTAAGTGGAGTATCTGGAGATGTTCCAAGGTCGCCTTAAGATTCTTCCGTCCACATGTTACATTTTTGTTTGGCCTTTTTTGTTTATTGTTGTGCCTGTTGCACTCTTTTACCTTGTCAAATGGCTCCAATGGGGCTGTGCTGGCCCTTGCCCACTCTCTGCAAGGACTGTGATGCACTCTTTTACCTTGTCAAATGGCTCCAATGGGGCTGTGCTGGCCCTTGCCCACTCTCTCCAAGGACTGTGATGCACTCTTTGACCTTGTCAAATGTCTCCAATGGGGCTGTGCTGGCCTTTGTTGGCCCTTGTCAACTCCCTCCAAGGACTGTGATGCACTCTTTTACCTTGTCAAATGGCTCCAATGGGGCTGTGCTGGCCCTTGCCCACTCTCTCCAAGGACTGTGATGCACTCTTTTACCTTGTCAAATGGCTCCAATGGGGCTGTGCTGGCCTTTGTTGGCCCTTGTCAACTCCCTCCAAGGACTGTGATGCACTCTTTTATCTTGTCAAATGGCTCCAATGGGGCTGTGCTGGCCCTTGCCCACTCTCTCCAAGGAATGTGATGCACTCTTTGACCTTGTCAAATGGCTCCAATGGGGCTGTGCTGGCCCTTGCCCACTCTCTCCAAGGACTGTGATGCACTCTTTTACCTTGTCAAATGGCTCCAATGGGGCTGTGCTGGCCTTTGTTGGCCCTTGTCAACTCCCTCCAAGGACTGTGATGCACTCTTTTACCTTGTCAAATGGCTCCAATGGGGCTGTGCTGGCCATTGCCCACTCTCTCCAAGGACTGTGATGCACTCTTTGACCTTGTCAAATGGCTCCAATTTTACTGATCTTTCAAAAATTATTTTTAAACGTTGTTTATGTTTTCTGACATGCTAATAAAAGACATGTCATTCCACGATTCTTTGTCCTCTTTATTCATGTCATTGATTGAAATCTCTAGTTTATGTGGTTAATCCTTAAAGGGACCTTAAACCAAATAATGGTCTTTCCTGAATCATATATGTAATACAATTGTAAATGACTTTAATATTTACATCTCCAATTTAATTCAATTCATTTTCTTGATATAGTTTTCATAAAGCTTTATCTTTGCAGGATTATGATTAGCATAGTAATTATTTTATATATGTATATATATATATCTTGATGTTTGTATATATATGTATATTTTAAATTTCACATCCATGTGTTCATTTGTAAAGTCTGCGTGAATTGATGCACCTTTAACAAATGATCCCAGGATTGATACAATGAGATAATCTCTGTAAAGTGCTATTTTTATGGAAATAGTATTCTCTCTGTGGATCCTCTTTTTTTATTTGGTATTTCATGTCCCTTTAAGTGATGCTGACCACAATTGTTAAGGAATGGATTTCCATTTCTAAAGCGTTTTTGTCCTTTTTACATGAACAAGGACATATAATCTTATTAAAAAAAATCTTATTGTAATGTTGACAGCACATGTATTTCAATTTAAAGTCTATCTTATTGTAGTAGTGTAACCAAATCAATCACTGTGTGTAATGTGCATATTTTAGATGAGGAATATCTTTATATTAATATTTATAAAATTAATTCTCCTCCCATATATGGCTATAGGTAGACTGACCATATTTCAACTTGAATAAGTGACACGTTTGATCAATACATGTGTCATTATTGTTATTCCAAAACAATCTAAACATATCTGAAAACATCAATGCCATATGTATTTATCATGTGTATCTTTTAAATGTTAAAGATGTACACCATAGCTATAGTTAAAGGGACAGTCAATTCCAAAAAGATGATTCATGATTTAAATAGGGCATGCAAGTTTAACCAACTTCCTAATTTCCTTTTATTCACAATTTTGCTTTGTACTCTTGTTATTCTTATTTGAAAGGTAAACCTAGGAGGTTCATATGCTAAGTTCTTCGACCTTGAAGACTGCCTCTAATGTTAAAAAAATATTGACTACTAAGGCATTAGTTCACATCTTTCATATAGATAACATTGAGCTCATGCACGTAAAGTGACCTAGGAGTGAGCATTGATTGGCTAAACTGCATGTCTGTCAAAAGAACAGAAATAATGGGGCAGTCAGCAGAAGCTTAGATACAAGATAATAACAGAAGTAAAAAGTATATAAATATATAACTGTGTTTGTTGTTCAAAAATGATTAATGTGTAATAAAGGGATTAGCTATATTTTCCCAAAAAAAATTTCAGGGGTTAACATATAACATCTAACACATCCCTATGTTCCAAATGCATCTCCTAGCATTAATTTTCAGTTAAAGGGACATGAAACACAATAATCCAAAGATTTTCTTTTATTGTTACAATGTATTTCAAATTGCAATGTCGTACATAATCGTGTAACCTTAAAATATTGTTTTCATGTCTACTTAAAATATGCTGCTTGCTAAATAGCTTAGTTATAAATCCTCTGCTTCTAATGAAATATCTCCTTATTTTCTATTATGTATTCTATTTCATATATCACAGTATTTCGTTATCTATCGTGACATTCCTAGATATCAATATAGACACATACTAGTTACTAAAATATAAATACGTTTCTTATTGATATGCCAAGCTATCAACTGAATCCTTGTATTGGCTGAGGTTTTTCCTCGATCTCGGATGCGCCATGTTGCTTAAGACGTCACCTGCCAGGCTGTCCAATGATTCCTTGTATTGGCTGACATTTTTACGTAATCAAGGATGCGCCTTGTATTGGCTGACGTTTTTACGTGATCAAGGATGTGCCTTGTATTGGCTGACGTTTTTACGTGATCAAGGATGCGCCTTTTATTGGATGGCGTTTTTACACGATCAAGGATGCGCCTTTTATTGGATGGCATTTTTACGCGATCAAGGATGCGCCATGTTAATTAAGACGTCACATGCAAAGGTGTAAAAAGCGCCTGATTGGATTACGTAGTCCCGCAATATTTGATTTTGCACGTAACACACGTTTGTGAATGAGAAGACAAGTTTAAAACCATGGCGAGTATGGATTGTGTGAATCATGTAACATTGTTGACCCATAGCTGATAAAGAACACAACATTCTCTTTTGATGGATGTCTGGTTGAATAAACGAATGAAAGCAAAAGGTTTTCATGCCTAAGATATTTCGAGGCAAGTGCAAATCCCTAAATATAGTCCATCTTGTTTAATATGTTTGTCAACAATATGTTCCTTTTTATGAAAAATGACTGTGTTGTGTTTAATTTTCAAGATATCGAATTCATAAATATGCGCTATTGTATTAGAATCAAGTAATCAATATGCATTTATCTTTATCATATGCTAAATATATGAGATGCCAACTTCTTCTAAATGTTATTTCGTTGAATATTTTATTAAAGGGTCATTATACACTCACATTAAAAAACAAATGTGTTTTTTTCTCTAGTTATATAATCCATTGTTTACCAAATACATGTCGACTTTTGCTTATGTTCAAATAACATTTAAGTAATTTTCAAACTCCTCGCCAAGCCTCAAAGTTTGATGTGAGTACCATCTCCAGCTTGCTCCTATTTGTGTAAAGAGTCTTTTTCATATGCTAATGAAGGGGTATTGTCTTGTTTTACACTTTGAATGGGCTTTACAGTTATCTTTTCAATATAGATAACCCGATTTTCTTTGAAAGTGTTTAAAGCTTTTTCATATTGATTTTGATATCAGTATATGTTAATCTTGTGGTTTCTAGTAGTGTCTATTACATGCATTTCTCTTAAAAAGATTGTATACTGTCCCTTTAATGCAAATGTTGGTTGTTGTATCATGTATGAGTTCCACATTGGTTAATCTCCAAATATATTATTGTGAGCATATATTTGTTTAGTCACTCCTAAAAGGACTTTAAACCATATTCATTGTTAAAACAAATGTCTTTCTAAAATAAATCAAACACAATAATGTCTCTTTAAGAAAATAGACTTTATTTAACACGTCAATAGAAATCATTTTCCAATATTTCTTGTTTGAACAAGTACATGTAGATATACAAACAATCACCAAATATTAGTATATGTTAGCATATGTAATTTTTTAAAGGGACAGTCTAGAAAACAAATAATGATTTGCATTATTAAAAAAGCAATTTTTGAAATAAAAATTATATCAAAGGTTTCTCACTAATTAATCATTTTTCTCTGGTTATTTTTATTTGCTAGCTAAACCTATGAGGTTTGTGTGCTCATTTCTTAGAGCTTGAAGAGTGCATTTAATCAGAATGCAATTTGACCACTAGAGGGCATTTTGATAGCATTTGGATATTGAAAACCTTGAGCTCATACAGCATATTTACCCTGTATTGATCATTGATTGTCTAAAATGTTGTTATGTCAGAACAACAAATAAGTGGTCATTTTTCATAGGCATAGATACAAGGGTAAGCACATAAGTCACACATATTTCTCCATGTTTTTGTTTCCAACTTGATAATGCGTAATACAGTGTTTTCTTTGTAAACAATAATGTTCTGACTGTCCCTTTAAGCTATGTTATTGTCATTCAAACACGCATTTTCCAAACCGTGTTTGTGATATCTCTCTGGTCAATCTGAATGTTTTTGTGTTTGTTTTCAGTCTGTTTAAATGCACACCTAACCTATAGCCTAGATACTAATGTAATCGCAAAGTAATTGTGAATGCGTTTACGTAATAATGTGTTAAACGGTGTAATAGCATTAATCTTATCCTTAAATACATTAGGATGTCAATTTATTCTTAAATGAGCTTACCGTCAGATGAGAGTGGCAGGTTCCCGGTATCGATTCCTCCGATCCCGACTATGGCCACCTCAGAGATGCTGGGATGCAACATTTCCTCCCATCTGGAGTACTCAACTATCAGTGCAGGCCCGCCACCGGTTCCTGTGGCATGTTGGTACTCCCTGGTTATTTTCTTTTTAAGCTCCATCTTGCAGTCCCAGTAGCGATGTTTAATAGAGTCCATATCTCTGTTCCGGCCCCCCACTGCATTAACTGCATCCCTTATCTCTGCCAGAGCTTCCTCTTCTCACTCAGGATGGTCTTCTGAGCCTGCAGCCTCCTATACCTGCCCATATAGGCTTCTACAAGGGCCTCCTTCTCCTCCATAGTAAACCTCACCTCCCTAGTCGCCTTGGCCTTCCCATGTGATGATGCCCTCTGTTTCCCGGACTGTGAAGCCCTACTCTGTTCGCCACTGGGCCCAGCCACTTGTTCATCTTGAACAAAGTGGCTGGGTCCACCCACCGCTTCCACCCCCGCTTCCTGCCCCCCTTCCTGTCCTGTTCCTCTCCCCCCCTCTCCCTCTCCTCCCCCCTCTACCTCTCCCCTGACTAATCTCCTGCCTGCCCTCCTCCTCCATCTCTTCCCTAAACTAAACCCCAACTAATCCAACAAAAAGTGAGTGTGATCAAATGAAAGGGGGTCAAAATAAAGAACTAAAAAGACCAAAAAAGTGCTGAAAGTGTGAAAGGGATATAAATAAAAGAGGGCAAGGAGTATTTATTCAACCAAAATGTATAAGAAGACTAAAAGGAGGATATGTAAACTAAATGTAACTAGGGGATGGGATTAGAGGGGATGGGGTATGGGATAAGAGGAAATGGGATGAAAGGGAATGGGACTACAGGGAATGGGGTATGGAGTGTAATATGAGAGGGTATGGGGTATGGAGTGTATGTAGTGTTATTGATAAGTGTATGTATGTATTGAATGTGTTTGCGTGTAAATGTGTTAAGCATACAGAAAAAGCACTCGCACACTCAGCCAAACCAACTGTCGCTCACTAACGCTCCCACTAACTCATGCTCCCACTAACTCCCGCTCCCACTAACTCATGCTACCTCTAACTCATGCTCCCACTAACTCACGCTCCCACTAACTCACGCTCCCACTAACTCACGCTACCACTAACTCACACTACCACTAACTCACACTACCACTAACTCACACTAACTCACTCACGATAACACTAACTGACTCTCTCACACTAACACTAACTCGCAATAACTCACAATAAGGCACTAAATCTCTCTCTAATCTCAAAAAACACACCAGCAACACAGTCAAAGAAGCCATGCTTGTGTGGTGCTTATATACCCTGTGTAAATGTTTAATGATATACCGGTTTGCGTTGTAAATTGTGTTCAGGTGTGCTTTGTTAGTAATTAGTATGCGTGCAATGTGTATTAGTTGTCTGAATTTGCGCATGCTCATTTAGAATTAGTATTTGTGGAATGTGTAGAATGCGATGATGTCATAGTGCTCATTTTCTATAACATTGTCCCATAGTATTATGTGTTAATGTTAAATTGCGATGGTGTCGTATTAGTGAAGTGTTGTATATGTATGTTTGTCCTAATATTTGTTAATGTTGAATGCGAGTATTTTGCTTGTGTATGAGTGTGCATTTATTTTTGCTTTTTGTTATTTTCCGTATTTCCGTATCTTAAAGTATATGCGTATTTCCTTTATTTTATTTTATTAATTTTCCCTGCTTATGAATGTGTAATGCTTATGTGCTTTGGTTTGTGATTGTTGTTCTGACATTTGCGGTGTGTTATTGTTGTGCATTATGTGGTATACGTCATATGACCGAGCTGTGCGTATTTCTCGCGAGATCGAGTGTTAGGTGAAAAAAGCGTGTTTGTTTGCTTTTCCATTGATCTCTATGGGAGACTGTCTAACGCGGGCGTAATTCCGCGTCTGAAATATACGCGTTAGGAGTATCGTTAGAAGGTTGTTTATAAACTCTTAATACCCGCGGTAAAAATCTCTGTGCGTTAGAAATAAACCATGCGTAGCTAAAGCACCCCCTCTAACGCAGAACTCTAAATCTAGGCGATAGAATTTGACGGTAGATAAGTACCAAAAAGGCCCATCAAGTCTATCCATATTACATGTTACTTTTTATTAGGATAGCCTTATGCATGCCCCAGGCATTTTTGAATTCCTTTACAGTCTTTGTGTTTACCACCTCAAATGGAATTTATACCATGAATCTGCGACCCTTTCTGTTATAAATGCTTCCTCAAATTTCTCCTGAATCTGCTACCTTCTAACTTTTGATTGTGACCCCTTGTTTTGGCATTTATTTTATTGTGGAAAATGCTTTCAGCTTCTACTTTATTAAGTCCCTTCATATATTTGAAGGTCTCTATCATGTCACCTCTTTCACTTCTATCCTCTAAACTATACATATTTAGATAATAGAGTCTTTCTTTGTATGTTTTATATTTTTGACTATGTACCATTTTAGTAGCCCTCTTTTGGACAGCTTCTAGTTTATTTATATCTTTCTGAAGATATGGTCTCCAGAACTGTACACAGTATTCCAGATATGGCCTAACTAAATATCTGTAAAGTGGCATATGAACCTTACTATTTCTTCCACTAATACCTCTCCCAAAGCAACCAAGTATTCAAATAGCCTTACTGGCTGCACTGCTGCATTGTATACCAAAATTTAAATAATCTGAAATAATAATTCCCAAGTCCCTTTCTTCTTTAGTTACAGTCAGTAATATACCATTGTGACTATAATTGGCCTTTGGGTTTTTGGATCCTATATGCATAATTTTGTTCTTGGTAGTATTCAATTTCAGATCCTATTTATTTGACCAGCCCTCTAGTATTTTAATATCACTGTTCATTTGATCAACCCCTCCTGGAACATCAACTCTGTTGTATTATCAGCAAACAAGCAAACCTTCCCCTTAAGCCCACTTCCAATATCACTTATGAAAGTGTTAAACAAAATAGGCCTGAGAACTGACCCTTGGGGAACACCACTAGTAACTGACACCTCATTTGAATGTACTCCATTAATTAACACACTCTGTCATCTATCTTTAAGCCAGCATTCTACCCACTTAACAATCTTAGCATCTACTCCAAGACAATACATTTTGTGAATACGTTTGTTGTTTGGGGTGGTGCCAAATGCTTTGCTAAAGTCTAGTTATGCAACATCTATGGCTCCTCCCTGGTCTATTAATTTAGTTACATGGTCAAAGAAATCAATTAGATTAGTCTGACATGATCTTCCAGCAGGGAAACAATGCTGTCTTTTGTATTCTAAGTTGTTTGTCTGAAGGAAAGAAACAAGTCTTTTCTTTAAAAGAGTTTCCATTAATGTCCCTGCAATTGAGGTCAAACTGTTTGGACTATGGTTAGCAGAATCTTCCCTACTACCCTTTTTATGAAGAGGGACTACATTGGTAATTTTCCAGTCTTTTAGAACAACTCCTGCTAAATAAATCAGCTAATGGAGTAGCTACCACAGACCAAAGTTCTCTTAGAATCCTTGGATGAATATTATCTGGAACCACAGACTTATTTACTTTCATCTAGATTACGAGTTTTGAGTGCTATAGGGAAAGTAAAGTAACCCCCTATAGCACTGCCATTACAAGTTTAAAAAAAACCTGGCTTGTGCGGGCAATATGGCTGCATTGAGCTCCATACCGCATCAAAAAGAAGCAGTGTTTTGACATGCTCATGCTCACTTTGCCCATAGACATCAATGGGGAGAGCCGGCAAAAAAAAAGTCTAACAGCTGCGATCGCATAAACAAAAGCTCCGTAACGCAGCCCCATTGATGTCAATGGGAAAAAAGAAAATACAGTTTAAACCTAACACCCTAACATAAACTCCAAGTCTAAACACCCCTAATTTGCTGTCCCCTGACATCACCAACGCCTGCCTACAGTTATTAACCCCTAATCTGCCGCTTCCGATATTGCCGCCACCTAAATAAAATTATTAACCCCTAATCTGCCGCTCCCGATATCGCCACCACGATACTAAAGTTATTAACCCCTATTCCGCTGCACCTCAACATCGCTGCAACTATATTAGGGTTATTAACCCCTATTCCGCCGCTCCCCAACATTACCGCAACTAAATAAAGTTATTAACCCCTAAACTTCTGACCTCCCACATCACTACCACTAAAAAAAACCTATTAACCCCTAAACCACCAGCCCCCCACATCGCAATGACCTAAATTAAACTATTAACCCCTAACCCTAACGTAACCCTAACACCCCCTAACTTTAACATAATTAAAATAGAGCTAAATTACACTTACAATTATTAACTAAATAAACCTATTAACCCCTAAAATGCCAGCCCCCCATCGCTACAACCTAAATTAAACTATATTAACCCCTAAACCTAACCCTAACGTAACCCTAACTCAAAACCTAACCCTAACCCTAACCCTAAAACCCCCTAGCTTTAACATAATGAAATTAGATCTAAATCAAATTTACAATTATTAACTAAATAATTCGTTTTTAAAACTAAATACTTACCTGTGAAATAAAACCTAAGCTAGCTACAATATAACTATTAGGTACATTGTAGCTAGCTTAGGTTTTATTTTTATTTCACAGGTAAGTTTGTATTTTTTTAACTAGGTAGACTAGTTAGTAAATAGTTATTAACTATTTACTAACTACCTAGCTAAAATAAATACAAACTTACCTGTGAAATAAAACCTAACCTGCCTTACACTAAAACCTAACATTACAAAAAACAAACAAACACAATTATCCAAAAAAATAAAGATTATTACTATTCTAATACCCTTTTAAAAAAAGCACCCCCAAAATAAAAAAGCCTAATCTAGAATAAACTACCAAGGGACCTTAAAAGGGCCTTTTGGGGGGCCTTTAAAAGGGCCTTTTGTAGGGCATTGCCCTGAGTTAAACAGCTCTTTTGATCCAAAAAAAAATACAAACACCCCTAACACTATACAAACCCTCACCCCTCAAACTACCAAGGGCCCTTAAAAAGACCTTTTGGGGGGGCTTAAAAGAGATTTTGTAGTGCATTGCCTGAGTTAAACAGCTCTTTTGCTCCAAAAAACAATGCAAACACCCCCTAACACTATACAAACCTCACCCCCTCCAAACTACCAAGGGCCCTTAAAAGGGCTTTTTGGGTGGGCCTCAAAAGGACCTTTTGTAGGTCATTGCCCTAAGTTAAACAGCTCTATTGCTAAAAATATACATTACACAAAATAATAAAAAATTAACCCTAACCCTATTCTAATACCCATAAAAAGACCCAGCCCAAAATAAAAACCTAATCTAGAATAAACTACCAATGCTCCTTAAAAGGACCTTTTGTAGGGCATTGCTCTAAAGAAATCAGCTCTGTTTATGAAATAAAAATACAAATACCAACTAACATTACAAACCCCACACACCCCCAAACCCACAAAATAAAAAAAAACTATTTAAAAAACCTAAGCTACCCATTGCCCTAAAAAGGGCATTTGTGTGGGCATGTAGCTCTTTTACTGCCCAGACCATAAACTAAAAAAAAAAACACCCAAAAAAACCTTAAAAAAGCCTAACACTAACCCCTTGATGATCCACTTACAGTTTTTGTCCTGCTTGAACGATCTTCATTCCGGAGTTGAAGTCCTGATACAGGTGGCGAGAAGTCTTCATCCAGACAGCCTTTTCAATCTTTATCCCGGCAGCGAAGTCCAATAGAATCATCCAATAGAATTAGAGCTGCTTAAATCCTATTGGCTGATTTGAACAGCCAATAGGATTTTAGCAGCTCTAATTCATATTTGCTGATTCAAATTTTTCAGCCAAAAGGAATGCAAGGGATGCCATCTTGGATCACTTCCCTTGCATTGAAGATTCAGTGTACGGCGGTGACTGTATGAAGAGGATGCTCCACGCCAGATGTCTTTAGAATGGACCCACTCCGCTCCTCCGTGACCAAGATAGAAGATGCCGCCTGGATGAAGATTGAAGAGGCCGCCTGGATGAAGACTTCTTGCCGATTGGATCAGGACTTCGCCGCTGGGATGAAGATTGAAGAGGCCGCCTGGATGAAGTCTTCTCGCTGCTTGGATCAGGACTTCAACTCCGGGATGAAGATCGTTCAATCGGGACTTCAAAAACTGTAAGTGGAACGTTAAGGGGTTAGTATTAGGCTTTTTAAGGTTTTTTTGGGTGGGTTTTTTTTAGTTTAGGGTCTGTGCAGTAAAAGAGCTAAATGCCCTTTTAAGGGCAATGCCCATACAAATGCCCTTTTCAGTGCAATGGGTAGCTTAGGTTTTTTTAGAATTAGGTTTTTTATTTTGAGGAGTTGGTTGGGTGGTGGGTTTTACTGTTGGGGGGGTCTTTGTATTTTTTTTACAGGTAAAAGAGCTGATATCTTTGGGGCAATGCCCCACAAAAGGCCCTTTAAGGGCCATTGGTAGTTTATTGCAGCCTAGAATTTTTTTTTTATTTTGGGTGGTCTTTTTTATTTTGATAGAGCTATTAGATTAGGTGTAATTCTTTTTTATTTTGGATAATTTTGTTTGTTATTTTCTGTAATTTAATGTTTGTTATTTTTTGTAACTTATATTTTTTTGTTTTTGTATTTAGATACTTTGTAATTTTTAGAGTAGTGTTAGGATTTTTTTAATGTGTAGTTTAGTTTAATTTAATTGGTAGTTAGTTTAATTTTAGTTAGTTTAAACTAAGTTTTTTTAATTTGACAGGTAAGTTTTAGTTTAATTTAAGCTAGGGAAATTGTAATTTTAATATAAAGTTAGGGTGTTGTTAGGTTTAGGGGTAAATAGTTTAATTTAGTTTAATTTGATGTGGGGGGCTTTTGGCTTAGGGTTTAATAGTTTAGTATATTTCGTTGTAGGGGGCTTGCGGTTAAGGGGTTAATAGGCTTAGTATAGTGGCGGCTGTGTAGGGCTTAATAACTTTAGTATAGTGGGGGCGATGTGTGCGGAAGGCATATTAGGGGTTAATAATATTTAAATAGTGTTTGTGATGCGGGAGGGCGGCGGTTTAGGGGTTAATAAGTTTATTATAGTGTGATGATGTCAGGGAGCGGCGGAATAGGGGTTAATATTTTTTTTTAGTGGCGACGATGTCGGGAGTGGAAGATTAGGGGTTAAAAACATTAAAATAGTGTTTGCAATGCGGGAGGGCCTCGGTTTAGGGGTTAATAGGTAGTTTATGGGTGTTAGTGTACTTTTTAACACTTTAGTTATGAGTTTTATGTTACAGCTTTGTAGCGTAAAATTTATAACTACTGACATTAGATGGCGGTATAGATCTTGTCATTTTAGGCTGTAACGCTCACTTTTTAGCCTCACCGCAAAACTCGTAATACCAGCGCTATGGGAATTCCATGAAAAAATGTCATTGTTAGGAGTGCGGTACTGACGTTCCGTTACAGGCTAAAAGGCTTGTGGTACACCTATACCGACAAGACTTGTAATGATGTGTTATGGGCCACAATGCTGATATTTGACTCATAACGCAAAACTCGTAATCTAGGTGTTTTATTTTTGATAAAGCCCTTCAAACATCTTCCTCTGTAACAAGAAAATTACTACTCACCTTATCATTTACAGTAACATCCCTTAATAGAATATCACTATCTTTACCATCTGTTGTAAAGACTGAACAAAATTAATCATTTAAAGTTTGCTATTTGTTTATCTTCTTCCACTACTCTATCATCATTCTTGAGTCTTACTAACCCAGTGTTAGTTTTTCTCTTGTCACTGATATATCTAAAGAAGGTTTTGTCACAGTTTTTTACAGATTGTGCTATTTTCTCCTCTGCATCAGCTTTAGCCTTTCTGATTAACTGCTTTGTCATCTTTTGATTGGTTCTGAGCCAGTGAGTTTGAATTTTTTATAGACTTTCTTTTTTGTCTTAACTACATGTGCTATTTATCTTGAAAACCATATTGGTTTTCTATTACTTTAACTTTTACAAACAAGCCTAATACAGTGTTTAGTTGCATCTAGAATACCGTTTTTAAAATATTCCCACTGTTCTTGTACTCCTGTAATCTGTGCCATCCCTTTTAGAGATTAATTTAGGTATCTGCTCATGTAAGAAAATCAGTTGTTCTAAAGTCTAAAACTCTTGCTTTACTATGGTTGCAGAGTACCTTTGCCTGAATATTAAACCATACAGACTGATAATCACTAGAATCTAACTGACTACTGCCCTTGGGTTTAATGGTCCCTAGGGGGTGCCTACTTGATACCACAATTACTCTAATAATGAGAACAATGATGTTCTAGATGTCTATATATATATATATATATATATATAACTCACAACACTTGGACTTCTCAGAAACTTGTGATCTGATCACACTACAGAACTTGGCAACTACAGGAGCAAAAGAAAATCCCACACACACGGTTAAGAATTTCAATGGCTTTAAGAATAAATCTACATTCTATCCTATACAATCTAGGGGTCCCATCCTAGAAACTTTTTACAATAGGATAGAACAAGATCTCACACAACTGTCTTATATGACGGATAGAGGTGAGCAGAAAGCGAATTTATCACATAAAGAGAAACAAGCTCTATTAGAGCTACAGAAAAATAAAAACCTCATTATCCGCTCAGCGGACAAAGGGGGATCGGTGGTAGTTCAGGACAGAAGTGCCTACATTAGTGAAGCAGAGCGACAACTCAATGATACTAACAATTATGCAAGACTTACAGGGGATCCCACTGTTCACTTTCAAAAGGAACTGAGATCACTTTTGGACGATGGTCTGGAGGATGGGCACCTGAACTTAAACACACATGATTTTCTTTTTGTAAAGAATCCGGTTGTGCCCATCTTCCACCATCTTCCAAAGGTGCACAAGAGCCTGACGGATGTTCAGGGACGGCCTATTGTGAGCGGCATAGGGTCACTCCTTGAACATCTGTCACAATGGCTTGATGCAATCCTCTATCCATTTGTGGTCCGCTTACAGAGCCACATAAGAGATACGAAAGATTTATTGAATCTCATGGAAGACTTCAATTGGGAAAGCCAATTCAAGTGGCTGACAATTGATGTCACGGCTCTGTACTCTTCTATTCCACATGGAGAAGGTGTAAAAGCCATAACCTTCTTTCTAGAGGAATTCTCCCATTTTGATGTAACATTTATCAGGTATATTCTGAGAGTCACCTTATTTCTTCTCAATCATAATTATTTCAGGTTTAATGAGGATTTTTTTCTCCAGAGGTGTGGGACAGCAATGGGGGCCAAATTTGCGCCCTCATACGCCAATCTTTTTATGGGTTGGTGGGAGCTGTCCCACATCTATGGAGAGGAAAATAATCATAAGCCATGTATCGCCTTTTATAGGCGATACATAGACGATCTCTTGCTTGTCTGGCAGGGTACAGACAAAGAAATGTCTGACTTCATGTTCAAACTGAATAATAACAGCACAGGTCTCAGATTTACTCATGAGACAAACATTAGTCAGATAAATTTTCTAGACCTTACATTAACAGCTGCTGAAAATGGCAGTATCAGAACAAGTACTTATCGGAAACCAATTACAAAAAACACTTTGCTTCACGCAAAGAGTTGCCATCCAAAGCAAGTTCCACTGGCAGTGGCCAAAGGTGAACTCATTAGAACAAAAAGAAACTGTACGGATGAGAGCACTTATCAGACACAAAGCAGAGATCTGGAGAAGAGACTACTGCAAAGGGGCTATCCCAAATATACTGTCAAGCAAGCGAAGTCACAGGTAGACAGACTGGATAGGAAGGCACTTTTACAAGGATCGCTAAGATCCCCTAATCCATCCACTCAGGAAGAAAAAGTTACATTTGTAACAGATTACAGCACAGAGTATAAGAACATCTGTGGTATAATTAACAAACACTTCCATCTACTTAAGGCTGATGACAGACTTGTAGACAGTGTGGATAGGGGTCTTAGATGCTCTTACCGAAAAAGCAAAACTATAGGAAATTATTTGGCACCATCTGAATTGCCCAGGATAACAGGCACAGACGAAAGTTCTTGGCTAAGGCACAGGGGGATGTACAGATGTGGTAGGGCCAGATGCAAACCGTGTGACAAAGCAATTATCTCGAATGAATTTCGTTCAGAAGTCACAGGTGAAGTGTTCAAAATAACCTCCTGCCTAAACTGTACATCCTCCTATGTCATATATGTTTTATCCTGTGTAGAGTGCAAGTTGCAATATGTAGGACTCACCTCAACTGAGGTGAATATCCGAATACGCAATCATCTGTCCACCATCAAAATGGGAGAGGCAACCACCCCATTGGTCAGACATTTCAAAGATACACACAATAAAAACAGTGCCACTCTGAGATGGCAAGCCATTGAAAGAATCAAAACCCCTTTAAGAGGTGGGGACAGAAATCTAATTTTGGGAAAAAAAGAGATGTATTGGATCTTTAAACTCCAAACAAGAGTGCCAAGGGGTTTGAACTCCGAATATGATCTAATAAACTATTGGCAATAGTAACTAATTAATAATCAGTACTGTAGGGTTTTACTCTCATTCACACTTTACCATAAAGCAAATACTAAGTACCTCAGACTTTTAAATTCCCTAAAATTTCATAACATACTTTTGGGAATAAGTTTTTGATTGTTAGATTAAATGTTCAGATAGATCTGTGTTACATATACACTTTCCCGTACCTCAGCAGTAACAAAATAAATCATTAGATAAGGAAATGAAGTGTCTCTACTATGCATTTGCATAAAGACATTAATCAGGAAGTTTAATGTATAATAAGTCACCAGTCCAGTGAAACTTATTAGAGGTCTTCTAAGCAGGAAGACAAAAACTTCACTATTTAATTTACTATAGGTACCATCTACAATCAGTCATAGTTATAACTTAGGTACATAACTTTTACATAAACAGAAATGATGCGCCAAACAGAATGCTCAGAAACATCGCAAAATTAAAATGTTTAATTCATTTCTTACATTTTAACAAGGGTCTAATAGCTTATTAGGTTCCAAATCTTCATATAACACCGTCTAATAATTTCCCAAGTCTACACTAACATGCAAACATAAGTATGTAATTTTTCAACAAAAGATAACAGTTGCTCAGCAGCACAAATAATCAGGCAGGGTATTAGTTAACACAGCACTTAAGTTCTAACATTGCAAATGTGTAATTATGTTTTAGCCAATTAGAACTAACATTGTCTTTTAAATTGTTAGCACTGATGCACTCAATCAAGCTATGATTACGGCACACAGCCGAAACATGTCAGCTTGAGTACACAGTGCTCTTTGTTTTTCTGCTGCAGGACCCCTCCAGGGACTTTTTAATGGATTACCAATAAAGCTGTTTTTACTTACACATTTGACCCACGGATCGAATTCTTTCCTCAGTTCTTGTGTATATATATATATATATATATATATATATATATATATATATTTATTTATTTAACCTTATATTGCACTAATTAACATAAATGACCACACCTTATCAATAAATGCCTGAGGAAACAGCGTGTTACCGCTGAGAAATGCGTTGCAGTTGTCTAAAGGGAATATCAACCCTTCACTTTTAAACAAATTTTTTTAACTTGTTTTAAATAAATCTTCTTGATCTAAAACAAGCACAAGTCTGATTTGGAGGAGGAGTGAGTTTGTGAGGTTGAACTATCGCCAGGAGAAGTGAGTTGGGACACTGTGAGATCCCAGTCTGTGTCATTCAGCACATTGCTGCTGCCACAATTGTGAGTACAGCAATATCCACCTTATTATCGGCTTGGGCTACCACAGGGTTACTTTAGGAGGCACCCTCTGTTTGTGTTTTTTCACACAGATAGTTGGATTTCTAATGATCACTAGAGCTAAGTTCTCACCCACAGACACTTCAGATACTATATCACTTTTTGTAAGTACTATATCTAAAATAGTTCCTTAATGTGTTGGTTCTTTTACTAGTTGCTCAAGAGATTCCCCTTGTAAAGATTCCAGAATATATTTACTTCTAGTTGATTTGGCAACAGGTACTTCCCAGTCTACATCAGGCATATTAAGGTCCCTCACTACTATAACATTGCCCTTCATAGTAATTTTGACAATTTATCAATTAATAATTGTCTGATGCTTCATCCTGTAATGGTGGTCCATATTCTACCCCTATTCTAAACTCCTTTTTCCCTTCAGTTTCTATAGTTACCTAAACACTTTCTACATTATCATTGGTTTCTACAATTTCAGTTACTTTAATACTTTCTTTCACGTACAGAGCAACTCTTCCCACCCTTTTTTGCCTACTCTAGGTATGACTGTTTCCAAGTCGTGAGAGTCATTGTACCATGTCTCTGTTATAGCTACTAAATCCAACTTATCTTCAATCATTATTGCAGTAAATTCAGTTAATTTACTTACTAAACTGCGAGCATTGTTATTTTTCACTTATCCTTTAATATTTCATAGATGTTTGTGTTTTATAAACTATAAAGTAGAACACATACCGAAATATCCTACATCTTCAAAAACAATGACAATTCTGGTATCTTCAAATACAATATATGTAAATTTTAAAGATGAGGTTCTTGTTGTGAGTAAATAAATCGCTGCCCTTAAAAATAGATAACAAAAACATGAAAATTAAATAGATGGAAATGAAAAATAAAATGCCAGAGCTTTAGTAATAATCCTTGTTACAGTACGTGCTTAATAAAACCTCACAACAATCCCTGCATTTAGGTACAACACAGAAGTACAGAAAAACAACATGTAACCAAAAGAGTGTTCCAATACTGGAACAGGACATTGCTAAGATTTTCATATTGCCATATAATGGGAGACAAACTTTTTGTACTTTTGCATTGCTAACGCACCAGTTGTTTTAAAGCACACAATAGCTTACATAGAATGTCAATCAAAGTAATAATGATCAGATAAATATTTGAAAGTGAAGCAATTTTTTAAATAAATTATCTTAGAAATTTTTTCCTTTGTACTTGTATTTCCTATTTCACTGAAACGATAACATTTCCAAAAGCTCTTAGAACAGCAGTAGCGGAAAAACTGCAAACAGCTTTCAATTAAAAGCAAGCTAATTAACTGGCAAAATCTATGATAAATTAGTCATGTCCAATTATGCATTTTATGCTGTTTCAAACTGTGCACAGTGGCTACACTTTACCCGGGATGAACAATACATTTTTATATGTTAGAATGCTCCATATACTTAATTATTGACAGTTACAGTATAACAATATGCCCAGCATTCTAATGGTCTTAGTCAGGAGGCTGCAATGATGTATCTATAATGAGAGAATAAAGAAAATGTTCACCATTCAAGTGTAGCACAGTTATTACCATTAGGTGGTGAATCCCTGGGGCTGAGTGGGAATAGACTTGACACCAGGAAATAACAGAAAAAATGTAGTGAGGAATTCCTGCCTTCCTGGATATGAATATTGGTGATAAAAAATATCTTACAGTGCAAGAACAATATGATTGACTATTAAATATTTACTTATTGAAATGTAAAATAAAAAATAAATGCAAAGGGATAAAGGTAACTTTAAAAATAGGTAAATACAATTAATTAGTTTGTTACCAAGTGTACAAAAGGCTTATTTTCTCACCATTTTGGGGGTCTTCTGATGTCACTACATTGTACCAAATACTTATTCCTTTTTACATTGTACAGATATTTTAAATTAAGTTGTTAATGGCAAAAAAATGACACTAACGCCCATTAGGAAACTGCAGAAGACCTGTCATGTCATAGATCATGGGTAGTGGTGTGTATGAAGGTGCGCTAGGGGAGTGTAAGCCACTCTAATGTAATCTCCTCTAAGGATTCTTATATACTAAAGGGAACAATTTGAAAATATAGAGGGCGCTAAAAAAGTTTAAACACTACAGATAAATTAATAGAATTGGCCTTATAAAAACAGAGTATGTTATTTGTGGCTACGATATTGTCTCTTTAGCGGCGTGTGAGTAAGGAATCTCCTTGCTGTTTTCGTGTAAGTCACGTGACCCATAAGCCCCTCTGTGATAGGTTGCTGCTTGTCACTCTTTGCCGTCTCACTCTTTTTCTTCGTTCTTGGATCCGTTATGATATTTAACTTGTTATTGAACCAGGCACCTCAGTCAATCTATTTGACGTGTTTCACCCTATGTTGGGCTTTATGAAGGATGTGATAGATGTCATAGATCATCACTGGTGCCCATTCTATTCAATAACTTGCAAAATGTAATTGCATGAATTTTTGATGAGTTTTCAGATTGAAAGAGATTCATCATTAAAAATTCCATTTTATTTACTGTTAATGGGCAGTTTACAGTATTTGTACCATTTATTGTGTTCTCAGTGACTTCTATTATTAACTGGAGTAATTGAAAATTCTGGCTTTGATTATTAAAACCACCACCTAAAACATTTTTATACCTAAAGTAAAGTTTTATAGTTGGCGATAATTGTCAGGTGTAAGACGGTAAGAATATCTCTTCACAAAATCTTGCAACAGCTTTACATACTTTTACATTGCATTTTACCAGCTTATGAAACAGATGACAACACCAGCCTTTTTGACATTTTATAGTTTATTGGAAATGGACAAGACATACATTTATATTTGCTTTACATTTTACCAGCTCATGAAAAAATCTTAACGTGATAAGTGTAGAACAAGCCTTTTTGACATGTTAGTGACTATTGGACCGATTTATCAAGTGTCTGGTGGACATGATCCGCTGTAGTGATCATGTCCACCAGACATCGATAAATGCCGACAGCATAAGCTGTCGGTATTTATCATTGCACGAGCAGTTCTGGTGAACTGCTTGTGCAATGCCGCCCCCTGCAAATTGGCCGCTAGCGGGGGGGTGTCAATCAACCCGATCGCATGAGATCGGGTGGATTGATGTCCGCCGTCTCAGAGGCGGCGGACGAGTTAAGGAACAGCTGTCTTAAGACCGCTGCTTCTTAACTCCTGTTTCCGGCGAGCCATTCGGGCCGTAATAAATCGGCCCCTGAGTATAGTCCATTGGTGTTATGTTTTTTTATAACCATATATGCAGTGTTTTGTACCAAGGTCTGTGAGAAACGCAAACTAACAGATTTTTTGACTGCAACAGCTAGCAGTTTTAGCAATCCTCTGCTTTAAATGTCTCTTTTATTTCATACTAACATTTTTACTGGACTTTCTATTGGAAATCTCATTGTTGTGGTCGGGATTTAAAGTGATACCAAATCCAGATTGTTGGGTTACGCTTGCTTATTGGTGGCTTAAATGCAGCCACCAATAAGCAAGAGCTATCCAAGGTTCTGAACCTAAAATGGGCTGGCTCCTAAAAATTTTAAATAAAGATAACAAGAGAACAAAGAAAATTGATAATAGGAGTAAATTAGAAAGTTGCTTAAAATTGCATGCTCTATCTGAATCATTAAAAATGGGGTTAGTGACCCTTAAACTGTCTGACATTCTGTACTGTTTAACAGTGGTGCGCTATTGTTAGCGCGGATCACACTAACCTGTGTGCATATTACAAGTTTAAAGTAAACGTGTTCGCTAGAGCGCAAACACATTTAGATTTGTGCAAGTGGAGACCTAAAGTTAAGTGTAAGAGTTAAAAAAATGTTCACCAAACACAACATAAATACATTAAAATAAAGTGTTACACTTATATATACACACTATCTGATAAACATTTTATTAATATATATATTGATACAAAATGTATATAAGGTATACATATACCTTAAAACATAAAAATAAATTGTATTTTATAATGTGTTTTACTGTGTATTTACTGTAAATATTTTGCATTCCAGTGTTCTTTACAAAGAATGTTCTAAGTAGTTATATATATGATAATACAAAATCTTTTCTTTCACTCATGGTTAGTGTTTGGCTGAAGCCATTTATTATCAATCAAATGTGTTTACTCTTTTTAAATCATAATGACAACAGAAACTACCGAAATGACCCTGGTGATTTTGGCCTGATAACATGCACACAAGTTGACACAAAGGGGTTTGAATGGCTATTAAAGCTAACCATCCTCATCTGTAATCTGTTTTCTTGTAATTAGTGTGTGTATATAAAAGGTCAATGAGTTTCTGGACTCCTGACAGACCCTTGCATCTTTCATCCAGTGCTGCACTGACGATTCTGGATTCTGAGTCATGGGGAAAGCAAAAGAATTGTCAAAGGATCTGTGGGAAAAAGGTAGTTGAACTGTATAAAACAGGAAAGGGATATAAAAAGATATCCAAGGAATTGAGAATGCAAATCAGCAGTGTTCAAACTCTAATCAAGAATTGAAAAATGAGGCGTTCTGTTTGATAAAATACTGCATTCATCTTGCCATCAATTCTGACCAAATTTCCTGTGCCTTTGTAGCTCACACATCCCCAAAACATCAGTGATCCACCTCCGTGTTTAACAGTAGGAATGGTGTACCTTTCATCAAAGGCCTTGTTGACTCATCTCCAAATGTAGCTTTTATGGTTGTGGCCAAAAAGCTCAATTTTGGTCTCATCACTCCAAATGACTTTGTGCAAGAAGGTTTGAGGCTTGTCTCTGTGCTGTTTGGAGTATTGTAAGCGGGATACTTTGTGGCATTTGCGTAGTAATGGCTTTCTTTTGGCGACTCGACCATGCAGCCCATCTTTCTTCAAGTGCCTCCTTATTGTGCATCTTGAAACCGCCACACCACATGTCCTGTAGTTCACCTGAAGTTATTTGTGGGTTTGTCTTTGCATCCCGAACAATTTTCCTGGCAGTTGTGGTTGAAATTTTAGTTGGTCTACCTGACCGTGCTTTGGTTTCAACAGAATCCCTCATTTTCCACTTCTTTACTAGAGTTTGAACACTGCTGATTTGCATTCTCAATTCCTTGGATATCTTTTTATATCCCATTCCTGTTTTATACAGTTCAACTACCTTTTCCCGCAGATCCTTTGACAATTCTTTTGCTTTCCCCATGACTCAGAATCCAGAATCGTCAGTGCAGCACTGGATGAAAGATGCAAGGGTCTGTCAGGAGTCCAGAAACCCATTGACCTTTTATACACACACACTAATTACAAGAAAACAGATCACTGGTGAGGATGGTTACCTTTAATAGCCATTCAAACCCCTTTGTGTCAACTTGTGTGCATATTATATCAGGCCAAAATCACCAGGGTATGTAAACTTTTGAACAGGGTCATTTTGGAAGTTTCTGTTGTTATTATGATTTAAAAAGAGTAAACACAGTTGACTGATAATAAATGGCTTCAGCCAAACACTAAACATGAGTGAAAGAAAAGTTTTTGTGTTATCATATATGTATGTAGAGATATATATTTTACAAAAATAATCAGATAAATATAGAAATATATATGTAAAAAAAATAGAACTCTTTTTTTCTATGTGAATGTAAAATATTCATAACAACCTTTGTGTTAGCGCAAATTGAAGTCTATGGGGAAAGTAAAGTTCTGCGGTCATGATATCAGAAGTCCTGAAGTTAGCGCACTTCAGCTTTCACTCACACTCAAAAATTTACTTTCAACTATACCTCTATATAATTCATAACTGTAGATATATAGGTATAGATATATATATTTTTAAAACAATCATCAGATATATATAGAAATATATATTTAAAAATAGATTAT
Organism: Bombina bombina; assembly: GCF_027579735.1. Taxonomy (NCBI): domain Eukaryota; kingdom Metazoa; phylum Chordata; class Amphibia; order Anura; family Bombinatoridae; genus Bombina; species Bombina bombina. The sequence goes on along the minus strand of NC_069499.1, from coordinate 647,243,145 downwards.
TTTCTTCTATGTGAAGAACATTGGAATGTTAAATATGCATAACTACCTTAGGGTTTACCGATATAGGTCTAATGCAGTGTTGGAATAGTGCGCAAGCAATAAGTGTAATTTTTTTTTAACAACATGCTCCTTTCAAATCAATGGGGAGAAGAAGATAGCGTGGTTTGATACTGAAGTCTGGAAATTAGCGCGCATTGGGCTTTGTTCATGTGCAAACATTTTACTTTCAACTTGTAATATATAAGCTAACTTGTCTGCCTTAAAAGTTTACTTCCAGCTGTTTTTGCCCACTAAATAACACAGCACTTGTTATCTAACAATTTGTTGGCAAAAAAGATCTTTAGGACAGGTCCCGTTATAGGGCTAGATTACTAGTGGATCAGTACTTTGCGCTCCTGCTCACACGTTATCTTTGCTAGATGGAGGCTTTTAGTGTTCATCGTGTAGCATGCATACTGCAAGTTAAAAGTAAAAATCTTTTGAGCTAGATCTAACCCAATGCGCGCAAAAGACAAATTTAAAAAATTGCAACCACTTTAATGGTTCATAATGACATATTTCTATATATCTGATGGTTCTTAGAGTTAATATATATGTGGAGAAAACAAGACCCAGCATGTGAGAAAGTCAAGGTCAATCTAATGGGAGGGATTGAAATAAGGAAATACGTACAGCAAGAGACCTGGGGGCCTATTTATCATATGTCTGTCGGACCTGATCCGACACTGCGGATCAGGTCCGACAGACATCGCTGAATGCGGAGAGCAATACGCTCTCCATATTCAGCATTGCACCAGCAGCTCTTGTGAGCTGCTGGTGCAACGCCACCCCCGGCAGACTCGCTGCCAATTGGCCACCAGCAGGGGGTGTCAATCAACCCGATCATACTCGATCAGGTTGAATTCCGGCGATTCCTGTCCACCTCATTAGAGCAGGCGGACAGGGTTATGGAGCAGCGGTCTTTAGACCGCTGCTCCATAACTTGTGTTTCTGGTGAGTCTGAAAACTTGCCAGAAACACGGGCCTTCAAGCTCCATTCGGAGCTTGATAGATATGCCCCTTGGAGTGCCTGCAAAAGTAAGAGGGATACAGCATATACAAAAAGAGAGTAGTGCTCAACCTGGGAACAAACAATAACATAATAGCTTATTCTATAGCTAGTTACCAACCTAGGAGCAACCTTGGTTCATCAACATGTGCCTTTAAAAGAGAAGAACGTTCCTGCAGTATATCAGTCTGATCCTGACTAAACAGTGTACTCCAGTCCTGAAATACCAGGCAATCCCTCTCTGAAGGAGAGAAACAGCAAAACCCCAGATGCACGTTTTGACCTAGTGAGGGCCTCATCAGTGAGGTAAAAGAGATACAGCATTTGGGAAGGCCTGTGGTTGAGAGAATCAGAGGAGTGAGAGAAGTCAGCCTCATAATGGGGCTCTGCTTTAAGAGGTATAGTGGGTGATGGCCAGCCAGTGACAGAGGTTGAGCAGGTTATACAGAGAGCAGTGATAGAGGACCAACTTTTCAGAGGTGAAGCTCTAGTAACTAAAGGTTTGAGAGAGGTGAATGAACATTTAGATTTTAAGCATTCTGTGGTTGAAGCCTAAAAGTAAAATAAGGGGCCCGTAGTATCCAAAGCCCATTGAAAACTGCATCACAGGATTTCATTTGATGGGATGTGGAAAGATATATACTGGCCCACTAAAGTATCCTTGCTTGGTATAACCTTTTCTAAGTATGTTTGGAGACTCATGGACTGTCATTATGCTTCTGAGGGGCCTTATTGTTCAGGTGAGATTATGTTGAAAATTCACTGAGGTTTATTTCACCTATCTTTAATTAGCAGACGCCCCTTCCATTAACATATATAGTTATGCCAAGTGACACAAAAAACAATATCTTGCACAGTAAAGACAGATCGCTAACAACACAGAAAAGCAATAATTACAGCCTCAACACTTAGGAATCAGGTTTACAAAATAGATTGTGTAAATGTTTGTATCAAAATATCTGTATGTCTGTTTTATTAAGGGAAAGTAGTATCACTGGATAGAATGTGAGGTGTCTCAAAAACCTGCTAAACACAAACAAGGGTCTGGTCATGGGCATCATGGGTCATTCTAGAGCTGTGGTCAGGGTTTTCCACCTAAATCTTTTTCAGTCGTGTGAACCTGTAAAGGATCAGTTCTTATAACTGAGTCCTACTTTATCAATGCTGATGGGCTTCTCTCATTTTTATTTTTATTTTATTTTTCTTTAATAGTTGTTAAGTATTCTTTTGTGCATATGTTAGAGTGGACTGTTTTATATAGAGAGAGTTTGGTTAGATTAGTTTGTTCTCTGAGGATATGAAAGTGTAATGTAATGCTGGTATATTCCCAGTAGAACTCCCTAGGCAGTTAAAAGTTAACGACTGCAATTTAGAGACAGCTATATTTGATCATAATGGGACTGAACTTGCAACAATCGCTGTGAGATGAGGCATAACCAAATCTATTTGATTTCCTCAATTTCAGAAAATAGTTTTATTTAAACTAATTTTACTATTTATTTATTTTATTTAATCTAACAGATGGATACATGGGTTGGCAAGGATGTTGGCTAGTATTCTATTTCTGGCATCCACAGTTTTCAGTTTGCCAAAAAGCATGTCAGCTGAATGTCCCAATCTACTTTCTTGAAGTTTCTGGGTTGTTTCATGACAGCTTTGAAGGTGTACTTTCAGAGGTTGATTTTCTCTATGTCTCCTCCTGATGATGGTTAAGTGTGGTTCAGTATGTAAAGTGAAGAATGCCCAATGTCCTAAAAACTATAGATTCCACCTATGTTGCATTCAGGGCACACCAAGAGAATGAAGCAATATTTCTAACTGCTTCCATAAATTGACTTTTTTATATCTAACATTTGTTTCTGATATACCTTGTTTTGTATGTGTTAATCTCACAGAAAATTGTCTATCATAATTTAAAAACATTTGCTAATACATTTTGATCAATCAACCTTTGGTACAACAAGCGCTGTTAATTTTTTAAACTGTAGAGTGGGAATCTTTATTCAATATTCTTAAGTTTCCATCTTCTCTGATTATATTGATATTTCTATTTGTGTTTTTTGCATTTCCATGTGGTTATTCTAATTCTATAAGATTTCTCTTTAAAAAATGTATTTTCATTTGTTACAATATTTTTTAATTTATGCTTAAATTACAAGTACAGAATCTAAAATCGGCAGATGCGGTAAAAACCGCAGTTGCTTAGTGGATGTCAATAAGATACAGCGGCGGATCAGCGTGTTGATCTCTAAAGGATCTGGGAGGAAGAAGGTTTACCGACCTCCAGTAGGGCTTTTGGAAAGAGCTCACCATGCTTGGATTAGGAGCCGTTACAATCAGCAAAGCTTTCCACGTAAAGGAAAAAAGGTATGAGCTTTTCTAAATGTTTTTTAAGCCGTCACCTCTTCATGTGAATAATTTAAATGTACTACATTGGATCCCGTAGTCGTTTGGGAACAGGGCAGCAAACTAATGGCTAGATTACGAGTTGTTTGTTAGGGTAAAAAAGCAGCGTTAAGAGGTCCTAACGCTGCTTTTTTACGCCCGCTGGTATTACGAGTCTTGAAGGTTTAGGGTCACCGCACACTTCTTTGGCCTTACCGCAAAATGACTTACGTAAACTTCATAAAGTCTTTTTTTCTGTGGGAATTCCATAGCGCCGGTATTACGAGTCTATCCTGGGAGGCCAAAAAGTGAGCAGTACACCCTACCCTGTCAAGAGTCCTAAAGCATTTTAAAGTCAGTAGTTATGAGTTTTACACTACAACGCCATAACATAAAACTCATAACTAAAGTGCTAAAAAGTACACTAACACCCATAAACTACCTAGTAACCCCTAAACCGAGGCCCTCCCGCATCGCAAACAGTAAAATAAAATTTGTAATCCCTGTAATCTGCCACTCCGGACACCGCCGCCACCTATATTATACTTATGAACCCCTAATCTGCTGCCCCCAACATCGCCAACACCTACATTATATTTATTAACCCCTAATCTGCCGCCCCCAATGTCGCCGCAACCTACCTACATTTCTTAACCCCCAATCTGCCGCACCCAACGTCGCCGCCACTATACTAAATGTATTAACCCCTAAACCTAAGTCTAACCCTAATCCTAACACCCCTAACTTAAATATAATTACAATAAATCTAACTAAAAATTCCTATCATTAACTATATAATTCCTATTTAAAAATAAATACTTACCTATAAAATAAACCCTAAGCTAGCTACAATACAGGGAGTGCAGAATTATTAGGCAAATGAGTATTTTGACCACATCATCCTCTTTATGCATGTTGTCTTACTCCAAGCTGTATAGGCTCGAAAGCCTACTACCAATTAAGTATATTAGGTGATGTTCATCTCTGTAATGAGAAGGGGTGTGGTCTAATGACATCAAAACCCTATATCAGGTGTGCATAATTATTAGGCAACTTCCTTTCCTTTGGCAAAATGGGTCAAAAGAAGGACTTGACAGGCTCAGAAAAGTCAAAAATAGTGAGATATCTTGCAGAGGGATGCAGCACTCTTAAAATTGCAAAGCTTCTGAAGCATGATCATCGAACAATCAAGCGTTTCATTCAAAATAGTCAACAGGGTCGCAAGAAGCGTGTTGAAAAACCAAGGTGCAAAATAACTGCCCATGAACTGAGAAAAGTCAAGCGTGCAGCTGCCAAGATGCCACTTGCCACCAGTTTGGCCATATTTCAGAGCGGCAACATCACTGGAGTGCCCAAAAGCACAAGGTGTGCAATACTCAGAGACATAGCCAAGGTAAGAAAGGCTGAAAGATGACCACCACTGAACAAGACACACAAGCTGGAACGTCAAGACTGGGCCAAGAAATATCTCAAGACTGATTTTTCTAAGGTTTTATGGACTGATGAAATGAGAGTGAGTCTTGATGGGCCAGATGGATTGGTAATGGGCAGAGAGCTCCAGTCCGACTCAGACGCCAGCAAGGTGGAGGTGGAGTACTGGTTTGGGCTGGTATCATCAAAGATGAGCTTGTGGGGCCTTTTCGGGTTGAGGATGGAGTCAAGCTCAACTCCCAGTCCTACTGCCAGTTTCTGGAAGACACCTTCTTCAAGCAGTGGTACAGGAAGAAGTCTGCATCCTTCAAGAAAAACATGATTTTCATGCAGGACATTGCTCCATCACACGCGTCCAAGTACTCCACAGTGTGGCTGGCAAGAAAGGGTATAAAAGAAGAAAATCTAATGACATGGCCTCCTTGTTCACCTGATCTGAACTCCATTGAGAACCTGTGGTCCATCATCAAATGTGAGATTTACAAGGAGGGAAAACAGTACACCTCTCTGAACAGTGTCTGGGAGGCTGTGGTTGCTGCTGCACGCAATGTTGATGGTGAACAGATCAAAACACTGACAGAATCCATGGATGGCAGGCTTTTGAGTGTCCTTGCAAAGAAAGGTGGCTATATTGGTCACTGATTTGTTTTTGTTTTGTTTTTGAATGTCAGAAATGTATATTTGTGAATGTTGAGATGTTATATTGGTTTCACTGGTAAAAATAAATAATTGAAATGGGTATATATTTGTTTTTTGTTAAGTTGCCTAATAATTATGCACAGTAATAGTCACCTGCACACACAGATATCCCCCTAAAATAGCTATAACTAAAAACAAACTAAAAACTACTTCCAAAACTATTCAGCTTTGATATTAATGAGTTTTTTGGGTTCATTGAGAACATGGTTGTTGTTCAATAATAAAATTAATCCTCAAAAATACAACTTGCCTAATAATTCTGCACTCCCTGTATAACTAATAGTTACATTGTAGCTAGCTTAGGGTTTATTTTTATTTTACAGGCAAGTTTGTATTTATTTTAACTAGGTAGAATAGTTATTAAATAGTTATTAACTATTTAATAACTACCTAGCTAAAATAAAGACAAAAGTACCTGTAAAATAAAACCTAACCTAAGTTACAATAACACCTAACACTACACTATAATTAAATAAATTAACTAACTAAATTAACAACAATTAAATAAATGAAATTAGCTAAAGTACAACCCTCCCACTAAATTACATAAAATAATAAACAAATTACAAGATATTTAAACTAATTACACCTAATCTAATAGCCCTATCAAAATAAAAAAGCCCCCCCCCCAAAATAAAAAACCCCTAGTCTAAACTAAACTATCAATAGCCCTTAAAAGAGCCTTTTGCAGGGCATTGCCTCAAAGAAACCAGCTCTTTTACCTGTAAAAAAAATACAAACACCCCCCAACAGTAAAACCCACCATCCACACAAACAACCCCCCAAATAAAATACTATCTAAAAAAACCTAAGCTCCCCATTGCCCTGAAAAGGGCATTCGGATGGTCATTGCCCTTAAAAGGGCAGTTAGCACTTTTGTGGCCTAAAGTCCCTAACCTAAAAAAAAACCCCACCCAATACACCCTTAAAAAAACCTAACCCCCTGAAGATCGACTTACAGTTCTGAAGACCGGACATCTATCCTTAAGGAAGCGGCAGAAGTCTTCATCCAACCGGGCCGAATTCCTCAACGAAGGCGGGGGAAGTCTTCATCCAAGCCGGGCGAAGTGGTCCTCCAGAAGGGCAAAAAGTCTTCATCCAGACGGCATCTTCTATCTTCAAGACATCCGATGCGGAGCATCCTCTTCTTCCGTTGACTAAAGACGAATGAAGGTTCCTTTAAGTGACATCATCCAAGATGGCGTCCCTTAGATTCCGATTGGCTGATAGAATTCTATCAGCCAATCAGAATTAAGGTAGAAAAAATCCATACAATTAGCCAATAGGATTGAGCTCGCATTCTATTGGCTGTTCCAATCAGATTAGGGGTCCATAAGTATAATGTAGGTGGCGGCGGTGTCCGGAGCGGCAGATTAGGGGTTAATAAATATAATGGAGGTGTTGGCGATGTAGGGGGCGACAGATTAGGGGTTAATAAGTGTAAGATTAGGGGTGTTTAGACTCAGGGTTCATGTTAGGATGTTAGGTGTAGACATAAATTTTCTTTCCCCATAGGAATCAATGGGGCTGCGTTAGTGAGTTTTACGCTGTTTTTTGGCAGGTGTTAGACTTTTTCTCAGCCAGCTCTCCTTGTTGATGCCTATGGGGAAATCATGCACGAGCACATACGACCAGCTAACCGCTGACTTAAGCAGCGCTGGTATTGGAGTGCGGTAAGGAGCAAAATTTTGCTCTACGCTCACTTCTTGCCTTTTAACTCCGGGTTTATAAAAACCCGTAATACCAGCGCTGCAGGTAAGTGAGCGGTGAGATAAAACTGGTCATTGGCACCGCACAGCTCAAAACGAAAAACTTGTAATCTAGCCGTAAGTGTTTATTTGAAGTACAGAATCTGTATTCTCTAACAGTGGCTCTACCAGTTATATATTACAATAATTCACAATTAGATAATTTCCAAAAGTGTTTGTTCTTTATGCTATATTTTTGTTTTAATTTCTGAACTTTATATTCACTGTTCTATCTGTATAATGCCTCCTATTTTCTTTTCATTTGCTTTCACCATGAATAAATTCCAAAACCAATAATCTACATCTACCCCTGTTTTTTTTAGCTTTTCAGATATATTTCTAACCTCTTTAATTTATATAGTTTCAATTTTTAACTACTAAAGTCTAGATTACAAGTGGAGGGCTATTGATAGCACATGGTGTGCTAACAATATTGTGGGGTCACGCTTAGATTAGCCCATGATTTGGTAACTCAAAGGTAAAAAAGAATAACCCGAGAATCTTTTGCTTGGCCAACATCTCTTTAGCCCTATACTTTCATTGGATAGTAGAGCCACATTAAACATTGCTTATATTACAAGTATAAAAAAATAGATGATTTATTATAAGTATAATATATAGATAATTCCCCTAATCTTACTCTGTATTAACATAATTCTTACCCTTCTATATTGTAAATTCCCATGGGAATAGGGACTTCAATTCCTCCTGTATTTGTTTGTCTAATTCTTTCTTGCTTCTTACAAATTTGCCTGTTAGTGGGCGCAAGATAATTTAGTGCTCCACTTGTAATCTAGCCCTAAAAGTGATCAATCAACATACAGACCGTTCAACCTGTATTGTAATTGCTAAATCCCAGAAATGATCATGTTGCCTCTTGTTAAGAATACTCATTTGTTTTTTGGATTACAACATTTGCAGGTTAGAGATAGATAATCATTTTGTATTGCTTTATAGGCTGTAACAACTTTAAGCTTCAAGGATATATCCTCTAGATAACTTCTCATTATTTTTTCAGTACTGTATATTGCCTACACCATGTATTATTTACTTGCTGTCCCTTGGTGCTTGCACTGAATCCTTGATGCAGCTCCACCACCTACTGATTTTGCAGACAGACAGACAGATAGATGGATGGACTGGCAACCCGCACTAATAAAAGACTCCCCTGAATTAGGATTGGACACATTCTACACACTCTTTTGTATAGACTGCCTTAGCACTTGGGCCCCGGTGCCACTGCACCAGCTTCACCAATGGTAGTTTTGCCACTGAGCAGCTACTGTACCTCAAATGACACAGCAGTATATCTTTATTAGTAGTGCATACAGCTCTAAATTAAGTAGCAGTTATGTTATGTGTACCCTTTCCCACCATTGTCTTGTGTGAACTTTTAGACACTCTAGACTAGCGGGTGGTTGAAACCAGTAAAATTTTTGTCTTACATTTGTTTTAAATGCTCATAATCACAAGTAAACTTACTGCAATGGGATTATAGCTAGGGTTTTGGGAAATACATCTTCCTATCAGCATATCTAATCAAAATGCATATAATTTAAATTACATTTTAATTACATTTAAAATATATAGAAGAAATCACATGTGCAGGGGAGGCGCCCGCTGTGAATACAATTAAAATCCTTAAAAAGTCCAAAAAAACTTTCATGATTTAAATAGGGAATGTAATTTGAAACAACTTTCCAATTTACTTTTATCACCAATTTTGCTTTGTTCACTTGGTATTCTTAGTTGAAAGCTAAACCTAAGAGGTTCATATGCTAATTTATTAGACCTTGAAGACTGCCTCTAATCTGAATGCATTTAGACCACTAGAGGGCATTAGTTCATGTGTTTCATATAGATATAATTGAACTTATGCACGTGAAGTTACCCTGGAGTGGACACTGATTGGCTAAAATGCAAGTCTGTCAAAACAACTGAAACAAGGGGGCAGTTTGCAGAGGCTTAGATACAAGGTAATCACAGAGGTAAAAGTGTATTTCTATAACAGTGTTAGTTATGCAAAACTGGGGAATGGGTAATAAAGGGATTATCTACCTGTTTAAACAACAATTCTGGTGTTGACTGTCCCTTTAAGAGAGACAACCTACTGCTATCAGAGAAGAAATCTAAAACAAGTATTTGCTTTAATGTAATTTTTAAAAAAACTTACAATACAATCATTCAGCCGGTATTTGATATACATGCTCTGAATATTTAAATATAAATATATAGATATATGTGTGTGTGTATATATATATATATATATATATATATATATATATGTTCTACTGCATAATTATGTGTGTGTATTATGCAGTAGAACTGATATAAAACAAACTTATGCATTAGTTTAGATTATTTCATTATTCAAAATTCATTTATAAGTTATAAATAGGGGAGTTGGGATGTAAATGAATGCCCTTATGTGTTGTTGGGTTTTTTTCCACAGCAAATCAGCTGTATCAAAGTAAAATAATTAATAATGAAAAGCTTGCATATAATTGTAGATGTATTAAATTGCTCTAGATTATTGCCTTGTACAGAAACAGTTGGGTTCCCTGGAGTGTTTTCAGTATATTTATGGAAATGGATAAACATACATAATGTAAGTGTATATGCTTTACAAATGATACAAGTGTTTGACATAAAAAAGCTTATCGAGACTAAAATAGCAGCAACATCAAAATGTTAATACAATTACTACATTATTAAAAGGCTGCAAAATCGCACTAAGTTATTACTTATTTATTTAATTTAAATAAATGTATAATATTTCTTCTTGTTGTAGTAAGTTTTAATACTTTAGAAACTCACAAACGTATTTAAAGGGACATGAAACAAAATTATTTTTTCATGATTTAGGTAGAACATACAATTTTAAACAACTTTAGAGTTTATTTCTTTTATCAAATTTGCTTAATTCTCTTGGTATCATTTAATGAAGGAGCAGCATTGCACTACTGCTTTCTCACTGAACACATGGATGAGACAATGACAATCAGTAACTATATATGCAGCCACCAATCAGCAGCTAGAACCTAGGTTCTCTGCTGCTCCTGAGCTTTCCTAGATAATCATTTCAGCAATGGATAACAAGAGAAGGAAGCAAATTAAATAGTAGAAGTAAATTGGAAAGTTGTTTAAAATTGTATGTTTTATCTAACAAAAGAATATCTAATTATGACTTTACTGTCTTTTTAAGTTTGAATTCTATCTGGTGAGCAGAATATAAAGGAATAAGCAGATAGCATTGATTTCTATGTAGAAGAAAATTACTTGCTCTATGTGCCTAAATTCTCTAAAGTTTTTTTTTTTTAATAGATAAATATTAAAAACATAAAACCAATATAGAGATTATACAATCATTAACATTAAAAAAAGAGATGCATTTGAAAAAAATTTTCGGTGTCAATACATCCTTAGTCATTAAGAACGTAATAAACCAATATTCAAAAGTAATAAAATATAACAAAGAAGCATGCGCCTGGATTTAGAGTTTTGCAGCCAAAGGGGTGCGTTAGCTACGCGTGTTTTTTTTCCCCCGCACCTTTTAAATAACACTGGTATTTAGAGTTCTCTGAAGGGCTGCGTTAGGCTCCAAAAAGGGAGCGTATAGCATAATTTACTGCCACTACTGCCACAATCAGCCAATCAGATTCAAGTTCAATCCGATTGGCTGATCCAATCAGCCAATCAGATTGAGCTCGCATTCTATTGGCTGTTAGGATCAGCCAACCCGATTGAACTTGAATCTGATTGGCTGATTCAATCAGCCAATCAGATTTTTCCTACCTTAATTCCAATTGGCTGATAGAATCCTATCAGCCAATCGGAATTTGAGGGACGCCATCTTGGATGACGTCACTTAAAGGAACCTTCATTCATCGGTAGTCGTCGCTAGGAAGAGGATGTTCCGCGCCGGAGGTCTTGAAGATGGAGCCATTCCTCGTCGGATGGATGAAGATAGAAGATGCCGCTTGGATGAAGATATCTGCCGGTCCGGATGACCTCTTCTGCCCGGATAGGATGAAGACTTCTGCCACTCCAGATGTCTTCTTTTGGTCATTTGGTGCTCGGCTGAGTGAAGACGACTCAAGGTAGGGAGATCTTCAGGGGGGTAGTGTTAGGTTTATTTAAGTGGGGTTTGGGTTAGAGTAGGGGTATGTGGGTGGTGGGTTGTAATGTTGGGGGGTGGTATTGTGTTTTTTTACAGGCAAAAGAGCTGTTTTCTTTGGGGCATGCCCCACAAAAAGTCCTTTTAAGGGCTGGTAAGGTAATAGAGCTGTTAACTATTTTAATTTAGATTAGGGTAGGGAATTGTTTATTTTGGGGGGCTTTGTTATTTTATTGGGGGCTTAGAGTAGGTGTAATTAGCTTAAAATTCTTGTAATCTTTTTTTATTTTTTGTAATTTAGTGTTTGTTTTTTTGTAATTTAGTTTAGTTTATTTAATTGTAGGTACTTGTACTTAATTGATTTAATTTATTTATTGATAGTGTAGTGTTAGGTTTAATTGTAACTTAGATTAGGATTTATTTTACAGGTAATTTGGTAATTATTTTAACTAGGTAGCTATTACATAGTAAATAACTATTTAATAGCTATTGTACCTAGTTAAAATAAATACAAAGTTGCCTGTAAAATAAATATAAATCCTAAAAAAGCTACAATATAATTATTCGTTATATTGTAGCTATATTTGGCGTTTATTTTACAGGTAAGTATTTAGTTTTAAATAGGAAGACTTTAGTTAATAATATTTAATTTATTTCGTTATATTAAAATTATATTTAATTTAGGGGGTGTTAGGGTTAGGGTTAGACTTAGTTTTAGGGGTTAATACATTTATTAGAGTAGTGGCGAGGTCCGGTCGGCAGATTAGGGGTTAATACTTGAAGTTAGGTGTCGGCAATGTTAGTGAGGGCAGATTAGGGGTTAATAATATTTATTTTAGGGTTTTTGAGGCGGGAGTGAGGCGGTTTAGGGGTTAATACATTTATTAGAGTAACGGCGAGGTCCGGTCAGCAGATTAGGGGTTAAAAAGTGTAGGTAGGTAGCGGCGACATTGGGGGGGCAGATTAGGGGTTAATAAATATTATATAGGTGTTGGCGATGTTAGGGGCAGCAGATTAGTGTTACATAGGGATAATGTAGGTGGCGGAGGTGTGCGGTCGGCAGATTAGGGGTTAATTTTTTTTATTATAGTGGTGGCGATGTAGGGGGACCTTGGTTTAGGGGTACATAGGTAGTTTATGGGTGTTAGTGTACTTTAGAGCACAGTAGTTAAGAGCTTTATAAACCGGCGTTAGCCCAGAAAGCTCTTAACTACTGACTTTTTTCTGCGTCTGGAGTCTTGTCGGTAGAGGGTCTACTGCTCACTTCAGCCAAGACTCTAAATACCGGCGTTAGGAAGATCCCATTGAAAAGATAGGCTACGCAATTGGCTTAAGGGGATCTGCGGTATGGAAAAGTTGCGGCTTGGAAGTGAGCGTTAGACCCTTTCCTGGCTGACTCTAAATAACAGCGGGCGGTAAAAAGCAGCGTTAGGAGCCCTTAACGCTGCTTTTGACAGCTAACGCAGAACTCTGAATCTAGGCGATGGATTTTTAACAACAAATGAGATATAGGGGATAATTTCCCTGTGTAAGACACTTTTGGGACATTGGGCTCCATTTATAAAGCTGCACATGCAGCTTTGGAGCCCAAGGGGCTGGTTTATTTATTATTTATTTATTTATTTATAAAGTATTTTACTAAGAAGGATACATTGAGATTTCTCTTGTTTTCAAGTATGTCCACAAAACATTGCATTGATATAATAGGGTACAATAAAATACAAAAACAATAATAATACACAATATATACAAAATTTAACATAGAGCAGGTAGGAAATATATAATCAACCATGACAGGTGCATTCTGTTTTGAGATATGTAGAGAGGGATCTCTGAACGGATTTTAGGCTTGGGGAAGGTTTAAAGTGTGTGGGAGGTTGTTCCATAATTGTGGTGTTTTGTAGGAAAACGATGATCGAGCTGCTTTCTTTTTGTTTTGAGGCAGACTAAATAATGTACTGGTATTGGATTGGAAATTATAGGAGGTGGGAGCAGCCGGAGAGAGCATTCTGCTCAGGTAGGGTGGCAGCTTCCCAGAAAAGCTCTTAAACACAAGGCTGGAAAGATGGAGGGTGAGTCTGGATTCCAGCGACAGCCAGTTTAGTTCTTTTAGCATGTCACAATGGTGGGTCCTGTAGTTACATTGTAGCACAAAGCTGCAGAATGAGTTATACAATGTATTAAGTTTATTAAGGTGAGTTTGTGGTGCAGGTGCATATACTACATCCCCATAATCAATGATCGGCATCAGCATTTGCTGTACAATCTTTTCCTTTACTGTAGGGCTTAGGCAGGATTTGTTTCTGTACAGGGTACCTAGTTTTGGATAGAGTTTAGATTGGGGTCTAACAACATACCCAAGTATTTGAAAGAGTGGACTGCGGTCAGTGTGCAATTTGATTTTGTTTTGATGTGTAGATGGGAATTTTGTAGTTTATGTAATTTAGATACTGTTCCAAAGATCATTGTGACAGTTTTGTCAGTGTTTAGGAAGAGTTTGTTTTTTGAGATCCACTTTTCTATCTCTGTGAACTGGTCTTGGAGCACTGCCTCAAGCTGCGGGAGATTGGATTTGCTTGCATAGATTACTGTGTCATCTGCGTACATGTGTACAGTTGAGGATTTGCAGACATTTGACAGATCATTTATAAATAATGTGAATAGTAGGGGGCCGAGAATGGAACCTTAGGGAACACCACACATGACTGGCAGTAGGAGGGAGTCGCTGTCAGAAATGGAGACATATTGTGATCGATCCGGTACATGTGATTGAAACCAGGTTAGCGGATGATACCTGAGTTTTTTATTATGAGCAGTAGTATGTTGTGGTCTACTGTGTCAAAGGCCTTTGCAAAATCAAGGAAAATAGCTCCAGTTAGGTCTCCTTGTTCCATGCCAGTTTGGATGTCGTTGCAAACTTTTAGGAGGGCAGTTGTAGTGGAGTGGTTCGGGCGAAAACCTGATTGATCAGGGGTCAGATAGTTAGATTGTTGTTAATACTCACATAGTTGCGTATGGACGCACTTTTCTAAGATTTTTGACAATACTGGGAGCAATGATATTGGGTGATAATTAGAAACCAAGGTTATCTCACCACTTTTATGGATAGGCACTACTCTTGCAGTCTTCCAAAGTTTGGGTATGTATCCAGACATCAAGGATTCATTAATTAGAGTTGTGACAGGTTTAGCAATTGCACTGAGCTTCAACAGCATTGCTGTGATTTGATCAGGTCCAGACTGTTTTTTTCATTTTTAGATTATTAAGGTGTTTCTTAATGACACTGATGGGTACAGGTCTAAAATTAAGCTTCTCTATATTGGGTGTTTGCAGATTTAGTGGGGCCTGATCCACATTTGTAGTTTCAGGATGTGTGTCATTTATTAGTTTGTCAATCAGGGTGGTGGAGCATCTGACAAAATAATTGTTAAAGGCATTTGCTACTTCTAAGGGAAGTTGCAGGGTTTGGTTGTCCACTTTGACAGTGGAGGGTTGGGAGTGGATTGGGGGAGTGTGTAAGTTATTTATGATTTTCCAAAACTTTATAGGAATTGATATGTTATTGTTCAGATTTTCACAGAAATATTGGGCCTTGGACAATTTTGTTTGTTTAGTGCATATATTTTGCCATTGTCTATATACACAGTGATCGTTCATAGAGCCAGTATGCTTGAACTTTGACCACAATGAATCCCAAAACTGGTATATTTGAATGAGGTCAGCTGTGATGCAATTCATATGTGCGCCTTTTACTCTCACCTTACGTAGTGGGTCATGCAAATTCCAAACTTGTAGGAGTTCGGACTGAAAGAATTCAGATGCAGAGTCTATATTTGGGATTAGGCTTAATCTGTGCCAGGGGAGGTTATTGATGTCATCTAGAAATGATTAAAGATTATATTTTTTGAAGGACCTGGTGATTTTAACCTTTGGAGAGGATTTAGTAGCTTTTATTTTGCACACGCAGTACACTAAGCAGTGGTAACTGAAACTGTTAGGGAGAACATCTGCCTCCTGGATTTGGTCAGGAGAAGTGTAGAGAATCCTATCGAGCAGGGTGTGGTTATGGCTTTTAATGTTTATGTGAGTTGGGGAGGAGATTAATTGAGTTAGCTGCAAAGTCTTAAACAGCGAGCAAGAACTATTATTTTTAGGATTCAGCCAATCAATATTAAAATCTCCAAAGACCAAAATTTCACTTTTTGGGTTTTGAGCTACGGTTTCACTAAGGAGATGGTCTATGTCAGAAAGGGAATGCACAGGGGAGCTAGGTGGGTGGTAGATTCCTGCAACAATGATTGATTTACTGCATGGGATCTCAATTGTGCCAGAAAGGAAATCAAAGGTGGCAGGAGAGCTACATTTTTGTAAGGGGGTAAACTTTATGGAATTGTAAACATAAATTACAATGCTGCCTCCTCTTTTTGCTCTGTCATTTCTATGATATGAATACCCATGTATTGCAAAGGCAGAGTCTGATATTTTTGTGGTTAGCCATGATTCAGAGATCACAATTATTTTGGGCTTGTAATGTGAACACCATGATTGCAGTGCATCGATTTTTGGTAGTAAGCTGCGGATATTACAGTGCACAAAGATTTATCTAAAGACTGCTGCTCCATAACTTGTCTGCCTGCTCTGAGGCCGCTGTCAGAAATCAATTGACACCCTCTGCTAGCGGTGGAAGTAATACAGCGGGGGCGGAGCCAACAGCCAAGCAGGGTAGATGTGTTTAAGAGAGCTCCTGCAGAAATTGACCTAAAATAGCGATAAACTGGGACCAATCTTTTACAAATTTGCCCTAAAACTAACCCAGAACCTGCAGGACTACCTCATTACTTGATTTGTAAGCCAGCTTCTACCTTTGATTGACAGGGCCAGCTAGGAAACACCTTGGTTTCTGCGGCCTACTGAAGTTATAGCGTCAAGTATGGAGGAAGAATTTTCGGCTATCCACGAGGCCCTGCGGGAGCTCAGTTTACAAATAACAGTCGGTTACAAGGATATATCAGTCAGCTTACAGACTATCATGGAGCAACAGGAGATGCTGATGCAAACCATGCTGAGTATTACAAACCTCCCGATTCTTATAGAACAACCCCTTCTACGAGTAGAACAGACGGTGGAGACTACGGCTGATCTTATCATTGAAATACCCAATTTCTCAGTGGGATCTACTCAACTCTACTGCAGCCCTGCTCTGACAGATACAATAGACCCAGTGAAATGGACAGCTAAACACTGGATCACACAGTGGGAGCCCCTCTTGGGTACTAAACAGCTGGACATATTACTTATGACACAGAGCCAGAAGGAGCTCTTGTCACCAGCCCACAGCGTCGTAATCAGAGACACGATACATATGATTTTGAGTATAATCTCCACTGAGCTCGTAGGTCACATTGGGGTTTCACAGGTCTATGACGGCTCCATTCATTCAGAAACGCTCAACTGGGGAGATCAGGGAACGTATGGTTGTCTGCCCGCACTAATGAGAAAATCAGGGTCGCATTCCTCCAAGCCAGCAACACATACCCGAAGCACACTACCTTTGATGCCTCCCAGGGTGGATAACATATATTACCTCGATCCTCTGAGAAGCCCTTTCGATCTGGGAGGTTACTCACTCTGCTTTCTTGCTTGATCTGCAAGACCCAGCGGAGGCACTCTAACACAACCGGAACTTTGGTTGTTGAGATTACGGCCTGCTGACTCTGCTGGACATATTTCTCATGGTCTGGTTTCTGCAAGTTCCCAGTACAGCTAAGCGGATCTCTATACGAGCTGATCACTTGGACTTTTGCCAGGGTAAGGAATTCTCTATCCTCAGGCTGTGAACTTAGGCTCCATGCAGCTGTGCTTGAGACCCATTGGATTTGGAACTGTTCAGTGCTTTTATCTGCTGGCCTCTTAGCACAATCTAGTTCTCTGCAGCCCAGTGCAGTCTTATTTCACCCTGGATATCTAGCTTCTTGCTGCTAGCCCTCTTCATATGCCTATGGAGGGGTCTCCTTTATTTTATTTTTGTTTGTTTATTGCTCACTACGCACTAACCCTGGACTCTGAATAATGACTTTGATATAGATGTGCTAATTTTAGGCCCTCATAGTTTTGTATAATATTTCAGTTGTTCTTGTCACTGTGTTATTAATAATTGCTTAATGTAGGTATGGTTGCTGTTTTGGTTGTAATAGAATTGGGGCTTTTTTATGGTCCCCTTAAGCTTCTCACACATATGATAAATACAATGATAATAAGGAGCAAATAGTAACAACTGAGGACTCTCATTTCTTGTACAGAGAGACGTTGTATACTAATATAATGGACCCAGCATAGTATAGTTAATATATTGGTCCTAAATATATTTTTAGGCTTACATGCCTGACTTCTGCACATGCAACTCTCGCTTTGATGTGGCACACTGGCTTGGGGACCTACTATTATTACTACAGTGTAATCCTACTATGATAACATAGATTTAGCGGGCAGCACTAACCTTAGTGGTTAATCAGCACCCTAGGTTAAAATTCCCTCTTGACACAGTTTTGTCAATACATTAATGTCACGGGTTACATTGGGTCATATATTACTCTGCACTGTCCTGTCCACGCTATAAGGTAGGCTGTTATCTACATATGGGAGCTGATAAATAGATTTTCTATGTTCTATACTATTTTATACTAATGGTAAAGAGCTGGCAATATGTAATATATATATAACAATAACACTACTGTTTAATTTCGCAGGTTACCCTAGACCTATTTAAGTATTATTTAGAAATGTATTCTGATACCCCCTCCCCAAGCTACCCTTTCCAAACTGGAATTCTGCTTTATTATTTTTGTTGATAAAGGAGATACAAGTATCTTTAGGCTTTTGCACTACCCTCTTTATGTACTATGCAACCACTCATATAATTGATATGCAACTAGTGACATAAATGTTTTGTTAGAGGGTTATATCAATTGTCTTGTTCTATAGCTCTCTGTTCTCCACTTTGCATTTGCTCCTCCCACTGCAGGCACAGAGTCACTAACATAGGTGCCCGCAAACTCCTAAGCAAATTGGCTGTGAGATTATGTGGACCTTTTAGGCATTGATCATTTCTGCCCTATCTTTTTACGCCAGTTGTATTATTTCACATGGACTATATAATTTTACTGCTCCCTCATGAGTGTTCCTGAATGTACCAGATATATGGTCTAGGCCAGCACAGTTTAGGCCTTAAATGTTTTGATGTATAGTGTTAGCTCTCACTACTGCATATCTGAGATATATGCTATCATGTCATACCTAGGTTAGTTTTTAGCCTGTATTGGTAATTTGGGCTCAGACAATTACCCTATCTCCTTGCATAGTTCGTACTATCCTGTTTACTGTTAATGTCTGTGTCCTATGCGCTTCTACCCACATTTTATATTCAGTTGGGTTCTAGCAGCCCCTTAGCTTTATAGGGGCAAAGCATACTTCAATCTACCCTAAGTATTATTATATATTTTATGTTTACACTAACTTCTTATAAGCTTGTATGTGAGGGATACATAGCTTTTTCAGGACATTGCCTTCTCAGTACATGCAGGAAAATTCCCCTTTAGTGATATTATTTTACATTTATAAAGGAGAAAAAAGGAGGCGCCACAATAGTGTGAGATCGTAGATAAAAGAGACCCCCACAATACGATACAGAATCACTTACTAGATTGCAAGCACTTGAAAAGTGCCACAGGTGCAGGCTGAACTATTAAAAGCTGTCCAGCGAGCTTATCCTCACGATCGAAGAGCCAGAGGGTTAACTTCAGAATCCCCCACACGTACTGAGGTTGGAGATGAGCCAAGCTTATTTGTAGAATCCCAATCAGGGAAAAATGCAGCTCATATAAAGCTCAAGCCGGTAAAGGAGTATAAAATCAGCTTATAAAAGCAATATAATAAAACAAGCGTGATGACAGATAGGTTAAAATGTAACAATTAAGTTTATTGTAACCTAATACACTACGCGTTTCCCGGTCACAACAACCGTTTCATCAGGTGTAAGAAACTAACAGTCATCACACTATTTAAAACAAATCTCGGCGTCTCAAGACTTACAATGCGCATGTACGCTAAAGCTATGAACCAATGAGATGTTAATCTGAGCCGGCTAATTTTTGATAGGACAAAAAGTGGGGGCGTGTGATACCAACCCATTCTGGGAGTGTTACCTGTCACTCAAAAGATGCCGCTATAGCGCTCGGCCAAGACTAATAGCTAAAATTACGCAGACAATAAAAACAAACATAAGCTAGATACTGCTGGTAATCACGCTAAATGTAATTACTATAAGTATAATAATCAGTACCATTCGTAACCTTATGATTCCCCGTAACGCACTAATAGTTCACATCTAATACTAATAGATGCGTAACCCATGTCGTTACTCTATAGTGGTATATGTCTCAAAAAAGTAAGCATATATAAAATAATATTCAATAAAATATTCAAAAATCTATAAAGAACCAATCTAATAATTATTATAATAAATATAGTGATATACACAATGTGTGCACAGAAATGTAAAAAATTCTTAATAACAACCAGATTCAAAGACCAGTCTATAATACAAAAATGCCCTAGGGTATATTCCTAACCCTATATCATATTATAGATATACAAACATATTACAACATGATATCCAAGAGAACAAGGTAACACCCCATAATAATATGGTAAAGGGATAATAAATATACAATATATAGAAACTAAATTGATACAAATATATATGACCTAAAATGACCCTAGGGATAAAATTGACCGTGCCAGCTCAGGGATCATCCAATGAGTCATAGTTTTATGCACAGATAGAATTGCAATAAAAAATTATACAAATAAAAAATTATACAAATATAAATATGGATGCAAACAGTGACAGAAAAGATGTTATAATGGTAGCTCAATTAAAAGCTGCCATGTCTATGTTTTCATTTAGACCGTGGAGTTTCAGAGTTTTTAATTTCCATATCCAATAGGTCTCTCTTTGTCACAAGTGTAAGAATCTATTTCTACCCCATTTAGGAGCTACATATTCTATAGGAAGAATACTATATATATCAGTTTCTCCCGGATGACATTTTCCCTTGTGGCGAGGAACACTATGGTTCACCAATTCCTTCTTTACATTTCTCATGTGCTCACCCCATCTTTTTTTGATGGGTCTTGAGGTTCTCCCAATGTACTGAACCCCACATTTGCATTGTAGTAAATATACCACAAATGTTGAATCACACGTGAAATGTGAAGAAACATTAAATATTTTGTTGGTGACAAAGGACTTAAATTCAGTAACATTCCCCATCGTGTAGCTACAGAGACCACAATTAGTTTTCCCACATTTAAAAAAATCCTTTCTTTGTCTTTAAAAAAGAAGAATTAGTATTATATTTATTAACCACCCTATTTGGGGGCTTTTTCATTAAGATCTTACTTGGTGCTAACCTATTTTTAAGGGTCTGTGCTCTCCTAAAAGTACAAATAGGGGTATCATCCAATATTTGTTTCAAAACTGGATCATTTCTTAGAATGAACCAATATTTTTGTAAAACATTCTTAATTAAATGATGATTATTGTTATATCTAGTAATGAATCGAGGATGATTATTCATTTTGGACTTATATAGTAACCTTTCCTCTTCAGAGTTCCATATCTTTTCATATTTGTCTTTTTTCTTTGAAGTAAAAAGATCTGATCTTACTTTATTTCTAGCTTTTTGATAGCCTAATTCTATAAGTTTCGGTGGATAGTCTCTTGCAAGGAACTTCTCTTTTAATATTTGTGATTGTTCATCAAAAATAGACATCTCGGTACAATTTCTGCGTATTCTGCAGAATTGATTGAATGGAATATTCTCTTTCCACGGTTTGTAGTGGTTACTTTTAAAGTTCAAATAACTATTTGTATCCACAGTTTTGAAAAAAGTTTTAGTTGAGATAGACCCTTTTGGATCCCAATATAGTATAAGGTCCAAAAATTCAATTTGTTCCTTAGAAATATTAGAGGTGAATGTCAAGCCCATATCGTTGGCATTCAGGGATTCTACAAACTCCTTAGCCTTGGACTCCGTTCCATCCCATATAAAGAGCAAATCATCTATAAAACGGCCATAGAAGACCAGGCTCGCCCCCGCTGGGGAATTGTAAATATACTTCTCTTCGAAGGACCCCATAAACAGGTTGGCGAAGCTAGGGGCGAACCTGGTCCCCATGGCCGTGCCCTTTATTTGTAGAAAAAACTGCTCCTGAAACACAAAATAATTGTGCTTTAGCACAAAGGAAATGGCATCCAAAAAGAAAGTTTTCTGCTGCTCGGGTAAATAAATATCTCTAGATAGAAATTTATCAATAGAGTTGATCCCTAAATCATGCGCTATATTTGAATAGAGTGCCGACACATCACATGTCATCCAAAATAAGTTTTTAGTATCTAGATTGTTTAGTTTCGATAGCTTATTGATTAAATCGGGTGTGTCTTTTATATAGGATGGTAAACATTTTACTTCTTTTTTTAAAAACGAATCTATGTATTCGGATAGATTACACGTGAGGTTCCCGATCCCCGATATAATCGGGCGACCGGGAGGATTATTTTTACATTTATGAATTTTAGGGAGGTGGTAATAGTATGCAAGACTGGGGGTACCAGGGTTTAAGAATTCTTTTTCTTTCTTGGTGAGGATCCCTTTGTAGTATCCATCATCAATAAGTTTAACCAAACCAATCATATATTTTTTAGTGGGGTTAAAAGACAATCTCTTATAGTACTCAGGATTAAATAAAATGCGATTAGCTTCGCCCACATAGTCACCCCAGTCTTGCAGCACTATTCCACCTCCCTTGTCGGCCTGTCTAATCACTAGGGACTGATCTTTTGCTAAATTTGATAGGGCTTTTAATTCATAGACATTCAGATTCAAGACCTTATTTTTACTACTATTTTGATTGTTCATAGAGCTAAAGTCTTCTAAAACTAAATCTTGAAAAAGTTGGTGCCATCAGCCTTGGAAGGAGTGTTTGCTGCCGCACACCCGCTATATAGTGGACATTCGGAGGAATATCTCCATTACATGAATTGTGTATGAGGACTATACGTATGATCTATAGTACCTGGGTACCTTATTGTATGTATCCTGCCTTGCTATTTAACACTGCCACCATTGTGTGTCTTCAATATCACCTGTATTGATAGTAATCTGGTCTCGAATACACAGTTATTTGTGGTTTGACAACATACACACATATATATTGTTGGTTATGAACATATCACATGTATGTGCAGATTATTTGTGACTGTCCGTTTTAATTTTAGTTTTGTAGATTTTTTGCTCTTTATTTGAAGGACACTGAACACATTATTAGTTTGGCACTGTATATTACGTTATACTTTGTTCACTTATATTCTTATGTTTTTTATATATATATTCACAGCATTGAAAGTTCATTATTACATTATCTAGTTTAGTCGGGTTGATATAGTAATCAATTTATATCACCCACATCTAGAAGTTTGTTGTCCTTTGTTGAAGGGTATACAAAGGACATATATATTTTTTTGCACGCACCATTTCTAGGCGCCTTCACTTTTCTATATCACATTTTATTTTACATTTATACCCACTCATCTATCACCTCCCTCTGACCCCTCTCCTCCCTTTCCCGCCGGCATTTATTACCTGCGGGTCATATCCCTACTCCTTTTACCCACATCGCCTATAGCTGGCATCTCCCCAGGAGAGGGGCTCATGTAGCAGTCCTCTGCTCTCCATATAAATGTCTCCCCCTGTTCGTATCCTTTATAGGAAGCTTTTTTTTACATGCCCTAGCTTTAATTTACTTGTGGCGTAAATAGAGGATAACTCCACTAGTAGTGTTCTTGAAAGCTCTGAAATCCAATTCCATTTATAAACTCGATGTGCTAACTGGCTCCGCCCTCCATCCTTCACCCCCACCCCTACTCTATTTTGAGCTGCTCTCGCCCGCTGCATTCCCCCTCCCCATAAAACTATAGAGCTAACTCCTCCATGGCCCTAACCTTGTCTGAACAGGCACCCTAATTTACTTTTCATATGGCACAGAGAAGACCATTTTTTTTGTTTATACTACATTTATGATATTCTATCATAAAACTGAAGTCTCCCTATAGATAGCCCGAATTTTATAACAACGCTTGAGGGGCATACCCTATATGTTGTATTTGTTTATGACTTCAATAAAAATCATTTAAAAAAAAAAAAGAAAGTAATACAGCACAGCTGTAAAAAGCTGACTAGAAAATATAATCTGAACATGTCTATGTAAAAAAGAAAACATTTTTACCTGGGACATGCAAGGGAGCGTGCCTCTTGCACACATGTTATTTCCCTATTCAGTTTAAGGAAGTTTACTATGAAATCTCATGAGATCAGAAAAAAAAGTTCATGACCTCAGAACTGCTGATGTTGATTGGCTGCTGTTTATTTATTCCTTCTTTTTATTTACCTGCTGCTGGGCAGTAACTGAAGTATAACTTTTTACACAGCACTTACTCTGATGAGCAGAGGAAATCGTTAGGTAAAATATCTTCCTTTTTTACATAGAGATGTTTAGGTGATATTTTCCTGTCAGCTTTTTATAGTTATGCTGCATCACTTTCAAGTTATTTAGCATATAGTATTATGTCCCTTTAGGCTACTTAACCTCTCAGTCACCTAAATTGCTTGAATGACAAGCTCTGTTCTCAAGTGATTGGTTGTGCAAGAGCTACTGTGAAGGGTATGGCTGCACAAGCATTTGCACATGCAATGAGTGTCACGCTGCTTTTGGGTTCGCCGCCACTGTTTCATTGCCATGGCCATTGCTATGGATGCTGCAGTTGCTCCAGGCACTGCCGATGACATCATCGCCTCACACCCTATTCTCTGAAGCCATTCCAGATCTCCTGTGGTGCTATTCCTGCACCTATGTAAGTTCCTCATTCACTATCTTCTTGGCCCAAGTATAGGTGTTCGTGTGTGTGCTCCTGGGTGCTGTATTCTTTAAACTGCTGTATTGTTATATCGTTATTGAACTCTGCTTGTCGGACCACTGTGCTTGCCTTACCCTTAAACTGCTAGATTGCTACATTGTTACTGAACTCTGCTTGTCTGACCACTCTGCTTGCCTTACCCTTAAACTGCTGGATTGCTACATTGTTACTGAACTTTGCTTGTCTGGCCACTCTGCCTGCTTAACCCTTAAATTACTGGATTGCCTTACCATTTCTGAACTCTGCCTGCCTGACCATTCTTTAGGTTTACCCTTGAACTGCTTTACTGCTGGATTGCCTGCCTGCCTTCCTGTTGCCGGACTCTGCCTGTCTTGACCGTTCTCTGCCTTAATTTTATTGTCGTGAAGAACTACCCTGTCTGCCGTGAGTACTGCTTACCTCATTACCTATACTCACTTTGTTCTGGAAAATTTCCAATCATTCTACTTGATGCCGGGATAAGAAGACTACTGGCCAAGCTTGGTCTGATAGAGAAATATCCCATGAGCATTACAATGATAACTGCAGGAGTGGATGCTGTTTGCTCACCACAATGCTAGGTGGACAGTTTCCCAGGAGCGAACCTTGTCCGTCTGACAATTGTTAAATGAGGGCCTATGGGTCTGTTGGCATGGCTGCTACCTTTTCAGCATTAATCCCTTAATGATCAGCTCCGTACCCTCTACGACTCTGGTCATTATGCCATCAAGGACCGCTGCTGTCCTGGGCCTCTCTCTGCCACGATCTCGCTAAAAAAAAGCAAGGTTTCACTATTTATGCAAGCCCCATGACTGAGGCAGTGCAGAAATAGACAGACAGAGTTACCAAAAAAGTATTTCTGCCAGTACTTAAGATGGGCATGTTCATTGTGGGGTGAGGGAGGCAAGAGAATGGTTTAAAAGTGATTATGGAGGGATCAGGGGTGGAATGTGTCAGGTAGGAAGCTGATATCTACACTAAAGCTAAAATTAACCCTACAAGCTACCTAATTAACCCCATTCACTGCTGGGCATAATATAAGTGTGGTGCACAGCAGCATTTAGCGGACTTCGAATTACCAAAACAAAATGGCAAAGCCATATATGCCTGCTATTTCTGAACAAAGGGGATCCCAGAAAAGCATTTACAACCATTTGTGCCATCATTGCACAAGCTGTTTGCAAATAATTTCAGTGAGAAACCTAAAATTGTGAAAAAGTTTTTTTTTTTTTTTTATATACCAAAATGGGCCTAGATCAATACTTTGGGTTGTCTACTAAAAAAAAACATATATAGTTTTGATAGGTAAATATAAAAAAATATATAGAATAGACTGAGAACAAAGGGGGCACATATACTGAATATACAAATGATAGTAAAAATATCATATTAAATCAAATCAAACACAAAGCATATACCAATATGCAATATACATACAATGTAATTCTTGTCCCAGGGCAGGGTCAGTGCTGAGCACTGTCCATAGAGTATGTGTATATCCACAAAAAGATGATGGCCCCACTCCTTCTCACAGATAAACCCAGGTAAACTATGTGATAAGAGAGGAGACAGAGGGGTGCCTCATGTGTAGATAAACCAGATGTGTATGGAAAAACTTATAAAGATGCCAAATGAGTACTCTCATTTTAAACAAGCACCCTTATGTGCTAGTAGACACAAGCTGATATATTAGAGCGTATCAGCTCCTCCACTCCAGGAGCTCCCAGTCAGATGAGCTCTAAGATAAGGGGAAAAGCAAGAGAGCGCCTCATGTGCAGATCAACCAGACTAATGTGATAGAAATGATAGAAATGCCAAATGGGTACTCACATTTCAATCGAGCAAACGTATGTGCTAGTAGACACAGACTGAACATAAGAATGTAAGGTGCTACCACTTTGACTTGAGTTAAATAAAAACTTTCACCTAGATTACGAGTTTTGCATTAGTGGCTATGGGGCGCTAACGAGCAGTTTTCCCTCACCGCTCACTTACCTGCAGCGCTGGTATTACGAGTTTTCAGAAACCCGTCGTTAAAAGACAAGAAGTGAGCGTTGAGCAAAATTTTGCTCATTACCGCACTCCAATACCAGCGCTGCTTAAATCAGCGGTGAGCTGGTCGTACATGCTTGTGCACGATTTCCCCATAGGAATCAATGGGGAGAGCCGGCTGAAAAAAAGTCTAACACCTGCAAAAAAGCAGCATAAAACTCCTTAACGCAGCCCCATTGATTCCTATGGGGAAATAAAAGTTATGTCTACACCTAACACCCTAACATGAACCCAGAGTCCAAACACCCCTAATCTTACACTTATTAACCCCTAATCTGCCGTCCCTGACATCGCCGACACCTACATTATTTTATTAACCCCTAATCTGCCGCTCCGGACACCGCCGCAACCTACATTATAGTTATGAACACTTAATCTGCTGCCCCCAACATCGCCAACACCTACATTATATTTATTAACCCCTAATCTGCTGCCCCCATTGTCTCCGCCACCTACCTACATTTATTAACCCCTAATCTGCCGCCCCCAACGTCGCCGCCACTATATTAAAATTATTAACCCCAAACCGAAGTCTAACCCTAAACCTAACACCCACTAACTTAAATATAATTCAAATAAATCTAAATAAATATTCCTATCATTAACTAAATTATTCCCATTTGAAACTAAATACTTACCTATAAAATAAACCCTAAGCTAGCTACAATATAACTAATAGTTACATTGTAGCTAGTTTAGGATTTATATTTATTTTACTGGCAACTTTGTATTTATTTTAACTAGGTACAATAGTTATTAAATAGTTATTAACTATTTAATAACTTCCTAGTTAAAATAAGTACAAATTTACCTGTAAAATAAATCCTAACCTAAATTATAATTACACCTAACACTACACTATAATTAAACTAATTACCTAAACTACCTACATTTAATTACAATTAAATTAAATAAACTAAATTACGAAAAAAAACAAACACTAAATTACAGAAAATAAAAAAAGAATTACAAGAATTTTAAACTAATTACACCTAATCTAATCCCCCTAATAAAATAAAAAAGCCCCCCAAAATAATAAAATTCCCTACCCTATACTAAATTACAAATAGCCCTTAAAAGGGCCTTTTGCGGGGCATTGCCCCAAAGTAATCAGCTCTTTCACCTGTAAAAAAAAATACAATACCCCCCCAATATTAAAACCCACCACCCACACACCCAACCCTACTCTAAAACCCACCCAATCCCCCTTTAAAAAAACCTAACACTACCCCCTTGAAGATCACCCTACCTTGAGACGTCTTCACCCAGCCGGGCACAAGTGGACCTCCAGAGGGGCAGAAGTCTTCATCCGATCTGGGCAGAAGAGGTCCTCCAAGAAGCAGAAGTCTTCATCCAGGCGGCATCTTCTATCTTCATCCTTCCAGAGCTGAGCGGGTCCATCTTCAAGACATCCGACGCGGAGCATCCTCTTCATCCGAGGGCCAACGACTGAATGACTGGTCCTTTTAATGACGTCATCCAAGATGGCGTCCCTTGAATTCCGATTGGCTGATAGAATCCTATCAGCCAATCGGAATTAAGGTAGGAAAAATCCTATTGGCTGATGCAATCAGCCAATAGGATTGACCTTGCATTCTATTGACTGATTGGAACAGCCAATAGAATGCGAGCTCAATCCTATTGGCTGATTGGATCAGCCAATCGGATTGAACTTCAATCCTATTGACTGATTGCATCAGCCAATAGGATTTTTCCTACCTTAATTCCGATTGGCTGATAGGATTCTATCAGCCAATCGGAATTCAAGGGATGCCATCTTGGATGACGTCATTTAAAGGACCAGTTTCAGTCGTCGGCCGTCGGATGAAGAGGATGCTCTGTGTCGGATGTCTTGAAGATGGACCCGCTCCGCTCTGGAAGGATGAAGATAGAAGATGCCACCTGGATGAAGACTTCTGCCTGATGTCCTCTTCTGGGCGGATAGGATGAAGACTTCGGACCCTCTGGAGGACCACTTGTGCCCGGCTGGGTGAAGACGGCTCAAGGTAAGTTGATCTTCAAGGTGGTAGTGTTAGTTTTTTTAAGGGGGATTGGGTGGGTTTTAGAGTAGGGTTGGGTGTGTGGGTGGTGGGTTTTAATGTTGGGGAGTTATTGTATTTTATTTTACAGGTGAAAGAGCTGATTAATTTGGGGCAATGCCCCGCAAAAGACCCCTTTAAGGGCTATTTGTAATTTAGTATAGGGTAGGGAATTTTATTATTTTGGGAGGCTTTTTTATTTTATTAGGGGGATTAGATTAGGTGTAATTAGCTTAAAATTCTTGTAATTCTTTTTTTCTGTAATTTAGTTTATTTTATTTTATTGTAATTAATTGTAGGTAGTTAAGGTAATTAGTTTAATGATAGTGTAGTGTTAGGTGTAATTGTAATTTAGGATAGGGTTTATTGTACATGTAATTTTGTACTTATTTTAGCTAGGTAGCTATTAAATAGTTAATAACTATTTAATAACTATTGTACCTAGTTAAAATAAATACAAAGTTGCCTGTAAAATAAATATAAATCCTAAGCTAGCTACAATGTAACTATTAGTTATATTGTAGCTAGCTTAGGGTTTATTTTATCGGTAAGTATTTCGTTTTAAATAGGATTAATTTATTTAATTAT
Organism: Bombina bombina; assembly: GCF_027579735.1. Lineage (NCBI taxonomy): Eukaryota > Metazoa > Chordata > Amphibia > Anura > Bombinatoridae > Bombina > Bombina bombina. Next base: position 647,214,026 of record NC_069499.1, on the reverse strand, counting down.
GTTAAATTTATTTTGTTTTATTTAAATTATATTTAAGTTAGGGGGTGTTAGGGTTAGGGTTAGACTTAGGTTTAGGGGTTAATAACTTTATTATAGTGGCAGCGACGTTGGCGGTGGCAGATTAGGGGTTAATAAATTTAATATAGTTGCGGCGAAGTTGGGGGGGCAGATTAGGGGTTAATAAATATAATGTAGGTGTCGGCGATGCTGGGGGCAGTAGATTAGGGGTTAATAAATATAATGTAGGTGGCGGTGGTGTCCGTAGCGGCAGAATAGGGGTTAATAATATAATGTAGGTGTTAGCGATAGCAGGGGCGGCAGATTAGGGGTTAATAAGTGTAAGATTAGGGATGTTTAGACTCAAGTTCATGTTAGGGTGTTAGGTTCAGACATAAATTTCATTTTCTCATAGGAAACAATGGGGCTGCGTTAGGAGCTGAACGCTGCTTTTTTGCAGGTGTTAGTTTTTTTTTCAGCCAGCTCAGCCCAATTTTTTCCTATGGGGAAATCAAGCATGAGCATGTTTTGCCATCTTACCGCTACCGTAAGCAACGCTGGTATTGAGGTGAGATGTGGAGCTAAATTTTGCTCAATGCTCACTTTTCTGAGGCTAACGCCAGCTTGCAGAAAACTCGTAATACCAGCGTTGTCTTAAGCGAGCGGTAAGAATAAAAGGAGCGTTAGCACCGCACAGCCTTACTGACAAAAACTCGTAATCTGGCCGTTTATTTGAAAAAGTAGGAATCTAAGCTAAGGAGCCGGTACATTTTTGATTCAGCACAATGGATAGCACTTGCTGATTGGTGGCTACATTTAGCCACCAACCAGCAAGTGCAACCCAGGTGCTAAACAAAAAATGGTCCAGCTTCTAAACTTACATCTTGCTTTTCAAATAAATATAGCAAGAGAACAAAGGCAAATCTATAATAGGAGTAAAATAGAAAGCTTTGCTTAAAATTGCATGCTCTATCTGAATCATGAAAGAATAAATTTGGGTTTAGTATCCCTTTAACAAAAGTGGGTAAAGGGGTGTGCATTAGATATTTATATACAAGGTGTGTGCACTCTACTAGTTATTAATAGGACCAAAACTGGTGCTTGCTGTCTTAAACAGACTAATAAAATATTTAGAAAAGAGAAAATGGTCACTCTATAAGTTAATATTCAAGAATGACAAGGCAGCACTCAGGTCAAAATTAAGGAAAAATATCTATTATTACCTTTTCAGAAACACAAAACTTAACCAAATCTGAAAAAAAAGAAAATAAAGAAAACATAAAAACACAACATTTCAAACAGAGCAAATCCAGGCCTGGAGAACAGTGATTTTGATAAACATTAAGGAGCAAGTACAGGTTTATTATGAGCACATAAGTGTTGACACATGCTCGATACCTATAGTACAATTTGAATACACAGATCCAAACAACCCCACCTAAATGAAAGTGGGGAAACAGGCAATGCATGCAGCTCCTCAGTTATCAAGCAGAACAAGGTTGCCAACTAAAACGGAGCACTTATTGTTCAGAACACGCTCCGTTCAAAAGTCCATGGGGACAAATAATGTGGCAAAAGTTAGTTATGAACAGTTGTCTGGAGACAGAAACAATTGCCTTACCACGTTGTGGTGTCAAAGTTCCTGGATACCTTATAGCTGAAGCTTGTATCCACACAAACCAAGGATCCTCCGGCAAATACAACAGCTGTAACTGTGTTTCAACGCCACAGATGGTTAGCTTCGTTTTGTTGCTGCAACAGCGTATATATATCTCCAGGAATATTATAGAAACAATCAGGCGTGAGTGGCAAATAGATACCTTCGGACACACTGAAATCCACGGCACTTCGGATTAGCTTGTTTGACAAATGCCGGTCTATGGAGCCTTAGACATGACGCGTTTCACCCCTCCACTTTCCGGGCTAACTTTAGGGCTTTGTCAGATGCTTGTTTTTGTCAGAGCTGGCTTTTTAAAGAACCTGAAAAACTCCTCATTTTCATTGATCCTCCTTTAAGTATTAAAGGGACCACCTGCATTCCTTTGTACAAATATGTGTGTACCGCTATATACATTGTTACATAATTACCACTTTATAACGATATGTATATGCATTAATAAAGCAATTCATTAATAAAGCAATTGCATGCAAAAATTTGTATAAAAAATGAACACTTTACTGAAAGTAGCAACATGGCTTCATACATTTAAATATTGAACTGAAAGGCTCAGCAGATTCATATAATAACTACATCAATTCATTTCATACATAAATGGTTATCCACCATTTTCAGAGATGTGATGGAAAGGCATTTTTACAAAAGCACGAGAACTCAATTTTTTCATTAAAGGGACACTGAACCCAATTTTTTTTCCTTTGTGATTCAGATAGAACATGCAATTTTAAGCAACTTTCTAATTTACTCCTATTATCAATTTTTCTTCGTTCTCTTGATATTTTTATTTGAAAAAGAAGGCATCTAAGCTTTTTTTAGGTTCAGGACTCTGGACAGCACTTTTTTATTGGTGGATGAATTTATCCACCAATCAGCAAGGACAACCCAGATTGTTCACCAAAAATGGTCCGGCATCCAAACTTACATTCTTGCATTTCAAATACAGATACCAAGGAATGAAGAAAATTTGATAATAGGAGTAAATTAGAAAGATGCTTAAATTTCATGCTTTATCTTAATCACAAAAGAAAAAAATTGGGTTCAGTGTCCTTTTAAGGCCATTTGGTGAAAGGGTATTTAGTCTATACATCCACCGGGACTTATTTTGTAATATCAGTTTATCTGCATCGCCACCACAGCGGTGCTGCTTAATATGTTGTATGCCAGTTACTTTCATTATGGGGAAGTCTGACCCATGATAAGTTTCAAAATGCTAGGCAACCGGACTGTCTTGTACCTTCTTTTTTATGTTGTCCCTGTGTTCCCTCTCCATGTCCTTTAAGTCTCATTTTGTTTTCCCTAAATAGTTCATGGGACAGGAACAATGTAAGATATAGATTACACCTGTCGTGTTGCAAGTGAACCATTGCCTTATTATCAGGGTGCCATAAATCAGACTGAGACAAGAAGTGCAAAAATAACTTAATAACTTAATAACAAAACAATAATAAAATGTCCTCAAATAACAAGCAAGGGGTCAAAGTCAGAGCTGGTAGTCAGACGAGCCGAGTCAGGAGCCAAAGAAAATAGTCAGACAAGCCGAGTCAGGAACCAAATTGAGTAGTCAGACGAGCCGGAATCAGGAACAGCAGAGTCAGGAACAAGTCAGGGATCAGGAACCAGGAGGGATGTAAGACAGCCAGGAAATACACAGGAACTAGAACTCACAAACAGGTCTGAAAAAATGCAAGGGCAAAGCATATTGAACAGAGGCCCTTTAAATAATAAGTGATGACATCACAATTCTGAGACTGCAACCTGTCTCACACGGATGATGTACACCAGTCTGACCATAAGAGGGCATGCAGGATCACACAATCTGCACCAGATTCAGCAAGAGGTGAGTAAAATGGCTTCCAGCAGAACATGGCAAACAAAGCAGGGAAAAAACCCTGACAGTACGCTCCCCTCAATGACCCCTCCTCCGCGGGAGGACAAAATGCTTATTGGGGAAATGGGCATTGAAGGCACGGAGAAGGGTGGGAGCATGAACATCAGAGGAGGGAACCCATGAACGCTCCTCCGGACCACAGCACCTCCAGTTAACCGACCGCAGCCCCTCCAGTGAACCTAATACTGTACGCGTCCCCTGGACATACAAGAGTCAATAATGCTGCTGAACTCATATTCTTCATGGTTGTCAACAGAGATAGGAGGGGACGAGGCAACACAGTGGTAAACCAATAAAAACCAATGGTTTCAAGAGGGAGACATGAAAAACATTAGAGATGCGCATTGCAGGATGAAGGTCAAGAACGTAGGTCACAGAATTGACCCGTCGGTGTATTTGAAAAGGAACAATATAATGGGGAGCCAGTTTATTGGAAGGCACACAAAGGTTCAAGTTGCGGGAGGACAGCCAAACCCTCTCACCAACCTGGTAGGAAGTAGCTGGCAGATGCCTACGATAACTTTTGGCGCTGCATAGAATGATGAAGGAAATCCTGAATCTGCACCCACGTGGAACGGAGTTGCCGGAGATGCTCCTCCAAAGCCGGAATACCTAGAGACATGAATGAATCGGGCAACAAGGATGGTTGAAACCCATAATTCGCCATGAACGGGGATAACTGGGAGGAAGCATTAATAGCACTATTATGAGCAAACTCTGCCCAAGGTAACAGTTCAGACCAATATTGTGGTGATTTGAGACATAGCAACGATGGAACTGTTCCAGTGATTGATTAGAACGTTCCACAGCCCCAATGGATTGAGGGTGATATGCCGAGGAGAAGGAAAGCTGGATCCCCATTTGAGCACAAAAGGAACACCAAAATCTGGAGACAAACTGCCTACCCCGGTCCGACTCTATCTACTTGGGTAACCCATGTAAACGGAAGACCTCCCAGGCAGAAATTGATGCAAGCTCCTGAGCGGTAGGCAGCTTCTTCAAGGGAATGCAATGTTATATTTTAGAAAAACGGTCAACCACCATAAGGATAACAGTATTGCCACTGGAAACAGGGAGCTCGACAATGAAGTCCATGGAAAGATGTGTCCAAGGACGCTCACCATTAGCAATAGGTTGAAGAAGACCCACAGGAAGATGTTGAGGAGTCTTATTCTGTGAACAAACTGAGCAGGAGGCAACATACGCAGCAACATCAGAATGAAGACCTGGCCACCAGAATTGTTGAGTGACAGACCAAACCATTTGGTTCTTGCCCGGTAGACTTGCGGCTTTAGGATAGTGGTAAGTGTGCAAAATTTAGTTTGAAGATTTTCAGGAACAAAGCACTTACCACTAGGTTTCTCAGGAGGTGCATTGGTTTGTGCACCCAGGATCTCCTCCCCCAAGGGAGAAGTCAAATTAGTATGTATAGTAGCCAAATATGGTCAGGAGGTATAACTTGAGCAGGTAAAGACTCCTCCTTGGACAGAGGTGAAAATTGTCAAGAGAGGGCATCAGCCCTAACATGCTTACTACCAGGCAGGTAGGAGACCACATAATTAAACCGAGACAAAAATAACACCCATCTGGCCTTTTTTGGGCGACAAACGTTTTGCTTTGGATAGATAAGTTAAATTCTTGTGGTCAGTAAGAATAAGCACTAGTACACTAGTACCCTCGAAAAGATGCCTCCATTCCTTGAGTGCCAAAATTATGGCCAGTAATTCCCTGTCGCCAATTTCATAATTGCACTAGAGAAGAAACCACATGGATGCAAGGAACCATCAGGCATAGTATGTTGAGACAAGAGGGCACCTACTCCAGTCTCAGATGCATCGACCTCAAGAACGAAAGGTAGGACAGGGTTAGGATGAGCCAGAACTGGAGCAGCAGCAAAGGCAGTCGTAAGACTATCAAAGGTCTTAATGGCAGTAGGTGGCCAATGGAGTGGATCATTCTCTTTATGGGTCATGTCTGTGATAGGTTTGACCAAGGAAGAAAAGTTTTTAATAAACTTTCTATAGTAATTGGCAAAGCCCAAAAAACGTTAAATAGACCGAAGACAAACTGGGCGAGGCCACTGCAGAACTGCAGACAACTTGTCAGGATCCATGGAGAACCCTGCAATGGAGATAACATAACCTAGGAAGATTACTTGGGTATGATGGAACTCACATTTCTCGAGTTTACAAAACAGGCCGTTCTCACATAGTCTCTGAAGAACCCGTGTAACATCAGAACGCTGAGCCTCAAGCGTGGGTAAGTGAATGAGGATGTTGTCTAAGTACACCACAACACACTGTTGCAACATATTTTGTAGGACATCATTAATAAATTCCTGGAAAAAAGCAGGAGCATTACATAGGCCAAAGGGCATTACAAGATATTCATAAACTCTCAAATCAAATTTAGAAAAGACTGTAGCTCCCTTGAGGCGGTCAAAGAGTTCCGTAATGAGAGGAATAGGCAATCGATGCATTGTCTTAACTCGCCACCCTTTTTCTTCACAAAGAAGAAGCCAGCCCCTGCAGGAGAGCAGGATTTGCGGATGATTCCCCGTGACAGAGCATCGGCAACATACTCCTCCATAGCACAATTCTCCGCAACAGACAGAGGGTAAACCCACCCAGGAGGAATGGACCGGGTTGCAGGTCAATGGCACAATCGTAAGACCGATGAGGAGACAACGTACCAGCACGCACCTTGTCAAAAAAGTCTAGGAATTCTCAGTACTCCTCTGGCAATTGAGATACCAAAAAAATGCACAAGACTTTAACTGGTTTCTGAAGACAAGTGGAAATACATTGCAGAGACCATGACAAAATTTCGGACCTGCGCCAATCGAGAATGGGATTGTGCTTTTGGAGCCAGGGATAACCCAGAACAACTGGAAAATGCGGAGAGTTTATCACCTGGAACTGGAGGGTTTCAAAATGTAGAGCCCCAACAGCCATGGATAATGGAGAGGTTTTGTGAGTAACGAGTGCGGCCTGCCATCAATGGCCTCAATAGCAAGTGGAACAGACCGAGGCAAAACAGGAATGGAGTGCTTTGATACAAAAGCACTGTCAATGAAATAGCCCGCAGCACTGGAGTCAGCAAGAGCCTGGGTGACTATGGAAGAGTCCACCCAGAAAGGACAACCATGACCAAAGGTTTCTCCTTTAGCGGTTCCGGGGACGAGAATAAACCACCCAAGGTCTGCCCCCTGTGGTTATTTATTAATTTAAAATATCTTAACCTTCTACTAAATATATTTCTAATCTATGGTGAAACCACTAAAACCAACACAAATAAATTGTGAAATAAACTCTATGAGAGGGTCTCCATTATTTCCAAACAGTTTATTTAGGAATCAATATATGTTAATAATAAGAGAAATATTTACAGGTATATACACATCTATTTTACAGATAAACAGTCCAAAATGTAATTAATACAGGGCAACTCTACTACAACCCCAATTTGTGCAATACTGCTACACAGAATATTATCCCAGAAATACTTAGCCAGATTCTCTGTGTCCAACATCATTCATCTTTTAGCAGGATCAGGATAAAGAGAGACAGAGGTTCTGGTGTTACAGTATTTTATACTCCAATTCAAAAGGGAGTGGCCTTTCAAATGCCACTCACAGGCCATTGGGAGTGTCCCACCTAGACAGACACTAGACAAAAGAACTACTTGAATAAACCAGCTATGTGAATTGCCAGTTATATAATCTGTTAGCTATATTCCAATATTCCTGTGATAAAATGTCACCACATTCCCTCACTTTTTCTTCTCCTATGTTGCCCCGTTTTCTAGTTATACCCACTAGTACAGAAGAACACAGTGGGAGCGAAAACCTTACAGGAAAAAATTCTCCCACCATCCCTTAAGATTCGGCAATATGAGCTCTTCTGTACTTTCCTAGAACTGTCAATTCCTAGTCTAACTTTATATAATTCATTAAAAAAATGCATTTAAAATTATACATAGAAACACAAAATCCTATGCTAAATCCCATTAGCAACATTTATACTATGGTCTTAAAAATTGGGAAAAGTTCATGTATGAGTGTGTGAGTGTAGGTACACTAGATGGGTATGCATGTAGTAAAATCTTTAGTTTGAATTGTGCCTGTAAAACAAAAGTTATAATGGTTCACTGAAGTTCTTTGTTGTCATCTTTTGGCATTTGGTCCTTGCATTTGGCATCTGGTCCTTGCTTTTGCTTTACCAAATCTCTCTCTTTGAACCACTTTGTTTTTTCCAAGACCCTCAAAGGAAGGAAAAAATATTAAAACCAGGCATATATTTACTTCACACTACAACACTCCATCTGCAGTAGAAACCACATTCACAGTTATTAACTTCAAGTTGGAAAGTGCCTCTGTTATTGCATCATCCCACTCGCACCCTTACTTAAACTTATGTTGCTTAATTTATATGATTATTTACCCCTTTATGCTATATATATATATATAGGTTTTACCTCCGAAACGTTACTTCATAAGGAATAAAACTTTATCCTTATTAAACCCGTTTATACCAAGATAGAAAAGGTACTCCAAGAGGCTAACTACCAACACAAAGGAAGTACAAGGGATCTATCTACAACCAGAAACACATCCCTGCATACTCCAGGAGGCTAACGAAAACCCAAGAGGCACCACATCTGGATACAAGAAGAAGATTCTACCATCTGTATATACCCCCAGTGCGGCATACTTACCTCATTAGATTGAGGTAATATCTGGTAAGGGTATTATATACCATCTATTTACTGATATCAACTTCATGTGAAGATTTACCACGGACTGTATATTGTCTAAAGACTCATATGAACATTGTTTCATAATCTATTCATCATTTTTCTAGCATCATTTATTTTAATAATTTTTTATATTCTTTTAATTGTTATTATTTCTTAACTAATTATCTCTAGCTCTCACTCATATTCCCATATACCACCCATATTTTAATGGATATATAGGCGCTGTATCTATTCTTGTATACACATTTTTCACTTACTGACTGGGACCTTACATCTCAACCAGTACTTGTCTTATATAGCTGCCACTATACCATACACAATACTGACTAGCGCCAACTATAGAGTATCACTTGTGTTTACCCAGTGTACTGAGTGAACACATTTTACTTGCTTCTCTCTATATATATATATATATATATATATATATATATATATATATATATACACACAGTAAAGGAAGGCACTCACTGGTCTTTTTCTTCAAAATAACTTTAATAATCATGACGTTTTGGGGACACACTCCCCTTCCTCAGACTGAGGAAGGGGAGTGTGTCCCCGAAACGTCACGGTTATTAAAGTTATTTTGAAGAAAAAGACCAGTGAGTGCCTTCCTTTACTGTGCATATTTATCTGCTGGCACCCTGGCATCAAGTTTGGAAAGTGAGAGTGCTCTCTATCTATCTATCTATCTATCTATCTATCTATCTATATATATATATATATATATATATATATATATATATATATATATATATATTAGAACAGACTCTGAATAGTGTGTCTCTCACAGCATAGTAGTTTTTTTTTTTTTTAAAATGTTAACACAGGATGTACAAGATACCATTGAGATGCTAATTTTACACAACAAAGGACATAGCAGTTAAGCCATCTAGAAGGGCAAGTTATTAGATCTGTTTATAAGCAGGTCAGTATTCCAGCAGAGCTGGTAATATGGTTAAATTTAGTTTTCCTAACCACTGCTCATTATTCTTTATTTTAAATCTGGGGAACAGACTTAGAATAGTATGTCTCTCACAGCATAGTTTGCCAGACTATTTTACCTGCCCCAAATGCAAGGAATTATCATATCTATAGGGCAATGAAACACCAGAGTAAACAGAAATTAAGCAACTTAGACTTTCTGTAAAGGAGATAACTTTGTATATAAGGAGCAGAAATCAAGCATTTAAAAAAAAAAAAAAAATTGTAGTCCTAAAATACAGACCAAATTGAAAATGCAGGCTAAATCAAACAACCTTCCGATATTTTTAGTTTAAACAGTGAAAAATGTTAAAAAAAATAAATGTTTGTGCTTTTAAATCCAAGTAGTGTGTCACACACTCACAATATACCTTGCCATCTACCTCTTGCACCTTCCCCCAACACCCCAACAGGAAGGAATTTACATTAACATATGTATAGGGCAAGCTACAGCTCTGGGTGTAACACATTCAAAGAAATGAATCCTTTGCAAAAAAAAAAAAAAAATTGTGCAAGAAAATGACTTTTTATAAAATGTATAATGTCTTCCATTTATAAAGGAGCATAAGTCAATCACTTTAACCTGACAATGGCAACTATTACATAGTACTGTAAAGCTTTTGTTTGTAAAAACATTTAGATGGGACCAACACAACACCTGTCTCTAAAATTCATTAGATTTTTACAGAAAACAAAAATTCAATAATATTTACTCTCAAATAAAATGCAGGTCAAATGTAAACACTAATTCCAAGCTTCATACAATTTATTAACCATAAAAACTAATATCTTATACAACAGGCCTGCTGAAACCAACCACTATTTGCACAGGGGTTATTTAAGATTTAGCAAGCTACAGACAATCTATAAATCCCAGCAGTAAAAATAACAGGCCTGCTGAAACCAACCTTTACTTGCTTCCCCTCATGTGGCTCTATGCAAATGCAAATTTATACAGACCAGAAATACAGGTTTTTAAAACCATGCTTTTCTTGAGACTTATACAACAGGCCTTCTGAAACCAACTATTATGTGCACTTTTTAAATAAAGTACTACATACAAAAAATTTGCTATAAAACACCAAATCTACATTTACTGCAGTTAAATTTAAAATAAATCAACATTCATTTGATTCCTGCAAAACTAAATGGCATATGGATTTGTCTACAACTTCATGGCCGCCAAAATGTGGTTATTTATTAATTTAAAATATCTTTACTTTCTACTAAATATAATTCTAATCTATGGTGAAACCACTAAAACCAACACAAATAAATTGTGAAATAAACTCTATGAGAGGGTCTCCATTATTTCCAAACAGTTTATTTAGGAATCAATATATGTTAATAATAAGCAAAATATTTACAGGTATATACACATCTATTTTACAGATAAACAGTCTAAAATTTAATTAATACCGGGCAACTCTACTGCAACCCCAATTTGTGCAATACTGCTACACAGAATATTATTCCAGAAATACTTAGCCAGATTCTCTGTGTCCAACATCATTCATCTTTTAGCAGGAGCAGGATAAAGAGAGACAGAGGTTCTGGTGTTACAGTATTTTATACTCCAATTAAAAAGGGAGTGGCCTTTCAAATGCCACTCACAGGCCATTGGGAGTGTCCCACCTAGACAAACACTAGACAAAAGAACTGCTTGAATAAACCAGCTATGTGAATTGCCAGTTATAAAATCTGTGAGCTATATTCCAATATTCCTGTGATAAAATGTCACCACACCCCCGACAGAACCTTAGGTGCGATTGTTTTCCCGGCTGTGTAAGACAAGACTTTAAAAGGTGACCCTGTAACCCACAATAGAGGCAGAGCCCCTCCCTCCTACTAAAGGCTCTCTAACCTGCAGAGAGACACGTGAATCCCAACTGCATTGGCTCAGCAGTACCTGGTGACTCAGGACCAAGAGGCATGGGAGGAGAGGGAGGCATGGGTGGGAACGCACACATAGGAGACAATGGAGCAGGAGGCTTCCACAAGCGCTAATTGAAAGAAGGCCTCTCTCTGAGTCTGATGTCAATTAGGATAAAAAAGACACCAATGCCTCGAGATCCTCTGGTAAATCTCTGGCAGCAACTTCATTTTTAATCGCAATAAGAGAGCCCATGAAAGAAGCTGGCAACAAGGGCTTCATTGCTCCAACCTACCTCTGCGGCAAGCATACGGAACTCAATGGCATACTGAGCAACAGATCTTGTACCTTGCTGAATGGACATGAGTTGTTTAGCAGCAGAGAAGGAGCGAGCCAGAACATCAAATACCCTTCGAAAGGAGGCCACAAATTCAGGGTAATTTGAAATCACAGGTTTATTAGTCTCCCACAAGGGGTTAACCCAGGCAAGAGCTGTGTCAGAGAGTAACAAGATGAGAAATCCCACCTTAGCTCTGTCAGAAGGAAACACCTGAGGTAACATTTCAAAGTAAATGCCCACCTGGTTCAAAAACCCTCTGCATTGAATAGGACCACCTCCATATCACTGAGGTAGAGGTGCAGAACCGGACATGCTCCTGGTAGGACTAGGTGCAGCAGCGGAAACAGGAGCAGCCACAACTTGTGGAACACTTTGGTCCAAATGTTCAGTGTGAGTCAGCAGGGTTTGCAGGGCTAGTGCAAATTGATCCAAACAGTGATCCTGTTCATCCATCCTGGAAATGATGGTAAATAAAGGTGGATTATTAGCATCATCAGGATTCATGGCCCTTGCGTAATGTCAGGGTGCCAGGAATCAGACTGACACGAGAAGTGCACAAATAATCATACCTTTATTAATAACAAAAAAATAATAAAAAGTCCACTAGTCAAATAACAAGCCAGGGGTCAAAGCCAGAGCTGGTAGTCAGACGAGCCGAGTTAGGAGCCAAAGTGAATAGTCAGACAAGCCGAGTCAGGAACCAAACCGAGTAGTCAGACGAGCCGGAATCAGGAACAAGGAGAACAGCAGTCAGAAACAAGCCAGGGATCAGGAACCAGGAGGGACGTCAGGCTGCCAGGTAATACACAGGAACTGGAACTCACAAACAGGTCTGAAACAATGCAAGGGCAAAGCTTACTGAACAGAGGCCCTTTAAATAATAAGTGATGACATACAATTCTGAAACTGCAACCTTTCTCACACGGATGATGTACACCAGTCTGACCATAAGAGGGCGTGCAGGAAATGAGTGCCATCACACACTCTGCACCACACTCAGCAAGAGAGGTAAGTAAAATGGCTGCCAGCAGAACATGGCAAACAAAGCAGGGAAAAAACCCTGACACTTATTTCATATTGTTTATTTGTATTGGTTCCAAACTTATTTGTTTTTTGTATGAACCTGCAATACACACAATGTCCACAAGGACTACATCCCTGCCATCTACTCTTTGCTCCTAGCCATGTTTGTGGTGTGTCTCCTTTTCTATACTCACTTTGCACTAATTTATCTTTTAGACTTGAAGCCCTTCGTGCAGTTAGTAAGGAGTAATCACCAATACACTCTTTGAGTTCGGCATCTGCAGTTAAGATATGCCAGTACTTTTTAATTACATCTCTAAGCTGGTTCCAATGTGAATTAAATTTTGTAATAAGACGGACCTTGCCCATGTCTTTTGCACCCTATTATGGTTATAAAGCAAGTCATGTCTAGAGCCCCTTCTGGCTCTTACCCAGGCTCTCTTAACTTGTCTTTTTTGAGTATACCCTTTCCAAAAACCTACGGGATGTCTTTGGCCTGTTCCTAAAAGTCATCTACTTTGGAACAGTTCATTTTTAAGCGCAGGAACTGTCCCACTGGGTTGCCTGTTTTTAAGCTGTCAAGATGGTGGCTGATAGCTAGACTGTTTATTGCAGTTGACTTAAGATGTACTCTAGTGTTTAAACATTTACCATCTTTCCTAATAGTTAAATCAAAAAAAGTGGCTTCAAGCCTGCTGATTTCACTAGTTAGGAATATGTTGTACCCATTGTCTGTGTTTAAAATCTCAAGAAAGGTTTCTAGAAGTTCTTTGCTACCCTCCCATAAAAGAAGGATATCATCCACATAACGGATCCAGAGTGCCACATGTGTCTCCACTAGGGTCTCAAAACTCGAGAACATTTGCTCTATTTGAAATTTTGTGTTTTTATGTGTTTTTTATTTTCTTTTTTTTTCAGATTTGGTTTAGTTTTGTGTTTCTGATATCAGTGAAGAGGTAATAATAAATATGCTTCCTTAATTTGGACCTGAGTGCTGCCTTGTCATTCGTGAATATTAACCTAGAGTGACTATTTTCTCTTTCTAAATATTTTATTGGTATGCATTAGATAGTGTAAATGAGGGAGATGAGAAAATAAGAATTCTAAGACTAAAAAACAAACACGTGTTCTCATCTTACAGTCTGAAAAGTTATCCATATCTAATATATGTGAAGCCAAAGCAATCTATTCTTGTATAGACCTATCCAATACTTTGGGATAGTGTATATTTAACTGCTATTCAGCTACAGTGTCTATACCTGGACTGACATTTACCTCTTGAGCTGACATGACAAAGTTAAGAAATATTTACTATATGTAATTTATTGAATCTATCCATTGTTTGTATCTTGCAAATAAGTATGAACTGACTCTTCAACCACCCCATTCTATACTATAAGTTTTCACAATTGTGGAAGAAAGACAGAAATGTGACAGTTTATTATAGCTCTAAACATTTTGCTAATGTGTTGAAGTTTTAACCCCTTAAGGACCACAGCACTTTTCCATTTTCTGACCGTTTGGGACCAATGCTATTTTTACATTTCTGCAGTGTTTGTGTTTATCTGTAATTTTCTTCTTATTCATTTACTGTACCCACACATATTATATACCGTTTTTTCTCGCCATTAAATGTACTTTCTAAAGATACCATTATTTTTATCATATCTTATAATTTACTATATTTTTTTTCTATAAAATATGATGAAAAAATGGAAAAAACATACTTTTTCTAACTTTGACACCCAAAATCTGTTACACATCTACAACCAAAAAACACCCATGCTAAATTGTTTCTAAATGTTGTCCTGAGTTTAGAAATACCCAATGTTTACATGTTCTTTGCTTTTTTTGCAAGTTATAGGGCAATAAATACAAGTAGCACTTTGCTATTTCCAAACCATTTTTTTTCTCAAAATTAGCGATAGTTACATTGGAACACTGATATCTGTCAGGAATCCCTGAATATCCCTTGACATGTATATATATTTTTTTAGAAGACAACCCAAAGTATTGATCTAGGCCCATTTTGATATATTTCATGCCACCATTTCACCGCCAAATGCGATCAAACAAAAAAAATTGTTCACTTTTTCACAAACTTTTTTTTACAAACTTTAGGTTTCTCACTGAAATTATTTACAAACAACTTGTGCAATTATGGCACAAGTGGTTGTAAATGCTTCTCTGAGACCCCCTTTGTTTAGAAATAGCAGAAATGGCTGTGGCATTACTGTACTTTTTGGTAATTAGAAGGCCGCTAAATGCAGCTGCGCACCACACCTTTATTAGCCCTGCAGTGAAGGGGTTAATTAGGTAGCTTGTATGAAGCATGTAGGGTTAATTTTAGCTTTAGGGTAGTGAAGTAAACAACCCAATGTATTGATGTATGCCCATTTTGATATATTTCATACCACCATTTCTCCGCCAAATTTGATCAATTAAAAAAATCCTTAACTTTTTCACTAACTTTGGGTTTCTTACTGAAATTATTTACAAACAGCTCATGTAATTATGGCACAAATGGTTGTAAATGCTTTTCTGGGATCCCCTTTGTTCAGAAATAGCAGACATATATGGCTTTGGCATTGCTTTTTGGTAATTAGAATGCCGCTAAATGCTGCTGCGCACCACAGTGAGGGGGTTAATTAGGTAGCTTGTAGGAAGCTTGAAGGGTTAATTTTAGCTTTAGTGTAGAGATCAGCCTCCCACCTGACACATCCCAACCCCTGATCCCTCCCAAACAGCTTTCTTCCCTCCCCCACCCCACAATTGTCCCCACCATCTTAAGTACTGGCAGAAAGTCTGCCAGTACTAAAATAAAAGGCATTATTATTATTATTATTATTATTATTATTATTATTATTATTTGTTTTAAAAAATATATTTTCTGCTGTGAAGGATCCCCCCCCCTTAGCCCTCAACCTCCCTGATCCCCCCAAAGAGCTCTCTAAACCTCCCCCCACTAACTTTTTGCCACCATTTTGGGTACTGGCAGCTGTCTGTCAGTACCCACTTTGCAAACAAATGTTGCTTTTTAAAAATGAAACCTACTTTTTCTGTAGTGTAGCTGCCCCCTCCATACCCTACCCCCTCCCAGATCCCTTTTGAAAAAGTATCCCCCCTCCCCTGCCACCCACCACCCTCTCCCAGCACTCTCTCCCACCACTTCAGTTATTTTTTAATTTGGCTAGATCGCGGGAACAGGCGCACACACACGGGCGCGCAACCGCCCCTCACCTCCCACGCATACCCAACAGTCACAACTGCTGGCCAGAATGGAAGTTCACCAACGATGGGCCGCCCACCCGTCTCCCTGCAATGGCTCCCTCCCACCAACGATCGGCACCATCGCTGGCTGATGCAGAGAGGGTCACAGAATGTCTCTCTCTGTATCGGTGTGCAAAAAAAGGTATTGCAGTGATGCCTCAATATCAAGGCATCACGGCAATACCTTGAAAGCGACTGGATGCGTTCAGGATCGCTTTGAGATGCTTGAAACCCCTGACGACGTACAGGGTACATTGTTGATCTTTAAAGACCAGTTTTTGTATGACGTACTCTGTACGACATGTGTCGTTAAGGGGTTAAAGGAGCATAAGGTCCATGGATAAGGCTATTTTTTATTACTGGGCCATATCCTCAGTTAATGAAGTAGAGACTTTGTAGGCCAAGTTTCCCTTTAATTTTTTTTATTCACCCACTGCTCCATAAATTGGAGATCTTGATTGTTTTATAATTGGTACATGGAGAAAAGTATGTTAGAACTTAAACTTTAATATATGTCCTTACACCTTAAGAAAATGCAGATCTTCAAGACCTTTTTTTTTGTTTTGTTTTAAACAAGGCCTGTAAAGCTGCCAGAAGTCACATCTGTTTGCCTGGGAGTAGTTAACATTCTGTCACCCTGTCACAAACATTAAGACAGAGTTGAGATCCATCCATTAGGTTTTATTTCAGGACATTTGTTTATTAGTCCCATTTTGAGAAGAGGGTTTGTGTAGTTTTAATAAAACATTAATAAGTATTTAAAAATGCATTTGTCTTATATGAGAGTGTGTTATTGTTTAAAGGGAAAGTCTTCTCCAGAATTTGTATTGTTTAAAAAGATAGATAATCCCTTTATTTCCCATTCCCCAGTTTTGAATAACCAACACGGTTATATTAATATACATTTTACTTCTGTGATTACCTTGTATCTACGCCACTGCAGACTGCCCCCTTATTTCAGTTCTTTTGACAGACTTGAATTTTAGCCAATCAGTGCTGGCTCATAAATAACTCCACACAAGTGAGCACAAGGTTATCTATATGGCACACATGAACTAGTGCTGTCTAACTGTGTCAAAATGCACTGAGATAAGAGGCGACCTTTAAGAGCTTAGAAATTAGCATATAGGTGTAGCTTTCAACAAAGAAAATGTGAATATAAAAGTAAATTGGAAAGTTGTTTAAATTGCATGCCCTATCTGAATCATGATAGTTTAATTTTGACTAGACTGTCCCTTTAAGTTTTTTTTTTTGTTGTCAAGTTAACTCTTGAAAGTATGGAGGGATAAAATCAGTACCTAAAACTTCAGCTTAATGTCATCTTGACAGAAACAGCAATGTCAAAATATCATATGCTTTAAAAGAGGTACCTTGCTAAAGTTGGTACAGCTGAACTAGCATGATGGAAATGTTAGATGACAAAAATGTCACTGTTTTCCCAAGTAAAAGAAATGGCAGTTTGAGTTGTATGCAATAAACGTCATAAAAAAAAGATAACATTAACATTTTAAAAAAAAGAAACTTTACTACAGGATTTTATTTTTCAGGTCTGCATGATCCTTAGCAGAATTTGTAATTAAAACTTCCACATAAAATCTCCAGAACTCACTTAGGGCCATTTAACACATTTCTGATTAATACTATTACAACATATGTTATTAAATCTTCAATTGCCAAATGACTTAGCAAAGAATACACATTTAAATTGTAACTATTTAATTTCCTACATATTTTGCAGTACAAATATTGAAGTTTAAATTAAATAGTCTGTCTTCTATTGTTAGTTGAATGTTTGTCACTGGATTAAACTTTACACCCAATCCTTAAAGGAATAAATAATAATATGCCTTCTCCATTCTTTCTGCAGCTCATCATCTTTTTTCTTTTGGATTTCAGTATCAAAGTACATTGGACATTCAGTAAAGCCCATAAGCATAGGATAGGAGAACTTTTTAACCATGTTAAAAATAAAATGTTTCCAGAAGTAATTTAAAATAATTGTAAAGTTTTGACTTTTAATACACAGTATATAAAACTATTTATAAAAAATGTGGCACTTTTTTATTCAATAAAATATTTAAACACGTTTTCTTTGTAAAATATTTACCATTTAGAGATGGTAAACATCACGTTCCTCTGCCCGCATCTCATCCTTGAGATTTAGCTGAGCGATGACAAATCCAGTTTCATCCAATCGTTGAATGATCCACTGGGCGTCCAGCTAGTGGGGCACGTAACGATTGGATGTAGCCGGATTCGTCATTGCTCAACTAAATCAAGGATGAGTTGTGGACGGAGGAACGGCGTGATGTTTACCATCTCTAAATGGTAAATATTTTACAAAGGAAATGTGTTTACAAATTTTAATGAAATAAAGTGCCACTGTTTTTATAAATAGTTGTATATACTGTGTAATAGAAGTCAAAACTTTATAATCAATTTAATGAATAGCTTTGTTTATCCATCATTAACATTCATTTAAAAATAAAAATGTGAATTCTTCCATTACAAATTTTAACATTGGAATATCAAATGTAACATTTCAATATTTAAATATTAAGATTTGATTGTTAATTGTCATAGATTTCAGTGTGTCTAGAGTCAATATTTAAATGTATTCTTTGTGCGTTACAGCACAAAAATCTCTGTTATATTAGAGAAATTGGCATTTGAGATTGTGAAACAAAATTTTCCTTAATCTTCTAAAAAATCATCTCATAGGCATGACCCCACATTTCCCATTGCTCGTTTCTTAATCAAAAAACCACACAACACCTTCTTGGGAGAGAAAAGGCCGCAGCTCCTTTATTAACATAACCCAATAAATTAACATATATAAATTAACCTTTACAACATCATTAACCACACCTCCGTGCTTGCTCTTGTTTAAGTATAAGCCCCCACCCCTTCCAGGGCGGGGCGTACCTCTACTTCCTTTCTTAATCATTAATAAACGTCAGCCATACTCTATTAGGCGTAAGCCTCAATAGGACCTAGCAAGCACTTCCGCCACCACTCGCTCCCTAGCGAGTACCGCCACCTAGAGCTAAGGCCTTTTCTATCCCCTCCCGTAACGTGAAATTAAACAAATGTAGTCCCACTTCATTCAAGTGAACTCCATCTTTCAAATAAAAGCACCTGCCTGACTCCCCCTCAAATTCCACGTGGCGTAAGCCAATCCCCCCCAACTTTTTAACATAACCAGTAATTGTCCTATTGACCTTTCGTCTGGAGGCCTCTAATTTTTTTGTGTCCCATGCCGCTTTCCAAGTTGTCCTACTCTCAATCTCCGACCACACCAAGATCACCCCTGGGAACAATTGAACAAGTCTATCCAAACTCCTCTTAATATTCTCTATCAACTCTTTTTGCGGCATGAATCCGAAATCGTTTCCCCCCGCGTGCAAAAGTAACACTTTCGGAGGGGAGAAAAGCCTGGCATATTCAACAATCGTACCCACTATCTGTTCCCATTTCATCCCCCTCACCCCAAACCATTTGATCACTACACGGTCTTCTCTGAAACCTAACTGAGTCCCATTTGGCTTCACTGCTGCTGCCTTCCTTGCCCAGAACACATAAGAGTGACCAACAATCCAGCACCGTTCAGCATCTGTTAAATGAATGGAACATGTTATGGGACCCCTTTATAACACCAAACCCGGTCTCACATACCCCCTGAACCTCTCCGATCTCCATCTTCCAACCCTCCTAATAACCGTCGCCTCTAAACCCAAATTCGCTGCCTCCGTTGCCGCCCCAATCCGAAATGAATGCGAACCGAATTCTAAGGCTCTCTGACCCATTAACCCCAATGCCTTTCTCATAACTGCCACAAACTGGAAACGTGACAAAGACGATCCATCCTCGTGAATAAGTAATGGGCCTTCATTGTGCCTGGCCACCCTCAAATATTCTCTCACCGTCCTAACTGGGCAACACTCACCCCCAATTTCCCTCAACACCACCGTAGCGCCTCTACCCTCCTGATCCGTTTTTGACCTCCTGACCCACATTTCAACCACCCCTTCGTTCACGACCAAGTCCTGTCTCCCCATTCCGCTCCTATCCTGCCTATTCTTGCACACCAGCTCCGACACCCGGAACGTCCCAAAAAACGCCAACACAAACGCTGTTTTAAACAACAATTCCTCATATCTTGACGAACATATCCTATGTAAACTCGCCACTAGCCCCTGTAGCACAGCAAACGTGACCGGTCTGCGCTGGTCCGCTGGCCTTGCTCCCCTACACATTCCCCGAACCGCCATTCGGGCCACAAAAAGCTTCGTCAGGTCCTCCCTCTCCAACAGTTGAAAAAGAAATGCCATTGCTGCCATTCTTTTTCGGACCTCAGAGGGCGACAGCCCATCCCTCACCCATGAACCAATCCAGTTCAACCACACCGATAAACCGCTCCTCCCCAAACCCTGCTCCTCCAACAGCCTCTGTTCCCACACCTTCCACACTCGAGCGTAAGCCCTCCATGTAGCAGGTGCAAGTGCTCCGTTCACCAAGCTCAACCTTCCTGACAACCCAGATGCCACAGGTCCTCGGGACATCTGACCCCTTCCTGGTCCGCTTCCGGGGCCACCTCTCGAAACCTGTTCCACTGAAACCGTGACAAAGCATCAGCGATAACATTCAACCGTCCCGGGACATGCACCGCTCGAAAAGAGATATTGCACCTCAGACACTCCAAAACAAACACCCTTAACAACCGTATTACCGCCGGCGAATTTGCCGTCAGGCGGTTGATTGCCCAGACCACTCCTTGGTTATCTGAATGGAAGCAAACCCTTTTATTGCTGAGGTGTTCCGGCCAAATTCGCAATGCCACCACCAGGGGAAACAACTCCAAGAAGGTCAAGTTCTTGGTCAGACCCCACTCTGCCCATTCACTAGGCCACTGTCCTGTGCACCATTTTCCCGCCAAGTATGCTCCAAAACCATGCGCTCCAGCCGCATCAGTGAACAAGCACAACTGGTCATCCGACCAGCCCTTCTCCTGCATTATTACCTTCCCGTTAAATTCTTGCAGGAAAACTTGCCAAACCTTCAAATCCTCTTTCACCTCCTTTGGCAACCTGATGTGATGCCTAGGATTAGACACTCCCACTGTTAACAGGGATAAACGGCGACAAAAAACCCTGCCAATAGGGATTACCCTGCTTGCAAAATTTAATTTTCCTAGCAAGGATTGAATTTCTTTTAAGGTGGCCTTCTTGCCTCCCACCATTTTACCAATCACCATTCTGAGGTCTACCACCTTATCTTCCGGCAACCTACACTCCATGCTGACTGAATCCAATTGGATTCCCAAGAAACTCAACAGCGTAACCGGACCTTCCGATTTTTCTGCCGCAACAGGGATTCCGAAATCCCTGGTCACCTGATCAAAAGCTTGAACTAGCTTGACACACACTCCAGAGTTGGCCGGGCCGATGAACAGAAAATCGTATAAGTAATGAACCATCGAAGAAAAGCCCGCCGCTTGCTTGACCACCCATTCCACGAAGGAGCTGAACCTCTCAAAATATGAACATGAGATAGAACAGCCCATCGGGAGGCATAAATCAACAAAGTATTCGGCATCCATCACACACCCCAATAAGTGATGGCAAGTGGGATGCACGGGGAGAAGACAAAAAGCTGACTCCACGTCCGCTTTCGCCATCATCGCTCCCCTACCCGCTGCTCTCACCAGCTCCACCACCTTGTCAAACGATGCATACTTAACCGAGACTAACTCAGGATCGATGCCATCGTTCACCGACATACCCTTTGGGTAAGACAAGTGGTGTATCATCCTGAATTGCCCAGGGACCTTTTTGGGGACTACTCCCAACGGAGATACCCTCAGATCCGGTAATGGCGGGTCCTGAAATGGGCCCGCCATCCGGCCCAACTTCACTTCTTTGAAAATCTTTTCCCTCAATATTTCCGGGTGTTCCCTGGCCGACTTCAAATTACCCACTACCCTACCTGCACAGTGACCCCTGTGCGGGATCAGGAATCGCAAACTGAACCCCGTTAAAATCAGTTCAGCATCCCCCGCACGCCCCCGTTCATGGGCGTACAACTTTAGCCAAGGAACCATCCTTTCGACCCTCACCGGCGTCCGTGCCCGGTGAACCCACGTCCCCTGGCCTGTTACCCTGCTTACCCTTCCGAAAGCATTTTGTAAAGGAATGGATTCCTCCGCAACCTGAACACTCGTGCTTGTATTTGCACGTTGCCCCAAATCTGCACTGCCCTTCGTTGAACTGGAAACAGAGCCCTTTACGGATTGCCGAACCAGTTCCCCCCGATACCCCGCTTCCGGTCCCTTGACCAGAGTTCCGAAAGGAATGACTCCCCCGCAAGGGGGTCATCATCTCGAGCCATAACCCCATATCTCTGTCGTCCCATCTCATCTCGGGACGCACAGCCATCCGCTGCCGAAACCCCTCATCATATCTCCACCACGCCATACCCCCGTATGTCCCATACGCCCCCCTGATTTCTTCGTAATAACAAAACAGCGAGGAGCCCTGTTCGGGCGTCTTTTCACAAATGACACTGGCCAAAATGCGAAAAGCCCGCGACCAATTACCAAAAGTCTTTGGCAGTTTTCGCCATCGCTTTTTCCGCTCCTCCTCCTCTTTTTTGCCCTTCTCTTTCTCATCCTCTTTTACCTCCAGGACGTTCTCTAAAGGCAAAAGCGACAATATCTCAATAAATTCCCGTTTTGCGATTTTTTCCCGGAGTTCACTGGTCAAGTGGATCCCGAGCGGGCCCACTGAGCAAAGGCACGGCCTTCTAAGGGCTCCCTCTGGAACTCGGACCACCTCACCCCCACTTGCTGAAGGGACCTCCGCCCCGCTTCCTGTGCTCCCTTGAGGCCCCCCAATGGCCGCACTTGGCCCGGGTGGGACCCATGCCGCTGCCACCGACGTCCCCGCCCCGGGTCTCTCAATTGCCGCTAATAAATTTCTCAAACCCGCCACTATCACTTCCCTTTCACCACTCACCGCCACATTCACTCCAGGTGCCCCACCAGCCATCTCACCTGCTGGCTGCCGCACCGTCTGTAGCCCCTCTGCCTGTGCTGGCCTCGCCTCCTCTCTGCGACCTCTATCTCTACCACCTTCGTCTCGTCCTCGGCTATCGTCCAGGCGTCTCCTTACTATCTCTCTCCTGACAGGTGATCTCTCCCTGCCGTATCTGCTCCTGTCGCGGCTCCTGTCCAATCGTGCCCACGTAGGTGATGCTGGCGGACCTCTGCCCCGTGACCTCTGTGGTGATCTAGACCTCCTGCGTCCACCTGCCGTCCCCATTCTCTCTGGAAGAGCGTCCCTCCTCCCTGCTCTGTTACCGTCATCTGCTGCCTGTAAAGGGGACATAGCCATAACCTCTCTCCCTAACGACTCCCCCCTCACTGCAGACCCTCCTCTGCTAATCCCAACTCCATGCAACCCTGCGCTCCGTTGGGGAGACAATAATTGCAGAATCTGCGCCAAGGCGGACAGATCTCCTACCTGTCCTGCCGTCACCGGTCCCGCTGACGTGCCTTCCAGAGGATCCTCATCCTCCACACTAAAGTCACCGCTGGCGTTGAGCTCAAGCGGTGGCTCCGTCTGCTGCTCCTGCTGTGCTGGAATCGCTTCAACACTGGCGTTTAAAGCCTCCTCGCCCCTGCGTCCGTCCCTGACTACTCCTGCAATAAGACACAACGTGATTACCAGCCCCTCCAGGAACCCCCCCCCCCCCTAACCCCTCACTCCAAAACCCCCCACCCCTGCTATATGTAATGAATTTCCCTTACTATCGATACATGCTGAATGCTAAACATGAATCGATCATCATTTTATTAAAATTATTATCATTTTTTTAGATATAAGGGAATACCCCCTGCCATAATCCCTATACTCCCCCCCCCCCTTTCTATTGATTTGAACTTATATATATACATTTATTATATTATTATTTTTTTTTTTTTTTTTTTTTTTATACACTGCCATGCATTCTGCGGCGAGGAATCCCATTGATGCTATTGATGCTACCATCTCTAATAGACGGAACTCACACCAGCGCGGCCTATACTGAGCTCCCTCATCTGGGAACCCCATCCCCCACTCGGAATGCCGCCTGAGGCCATGATAGGGGCCCGCCAAAAGTGCCAGCTCTTCCCCCCCCCGTCCGCCCGCACTCCAAATTCCCCCGACCTATTCCCGGCCGTCTAACAAATTCCACTGCCCCTTTACCTACTGCTAGGCCTCATCCCCGGCCGACTATCAAACCAGTTTCCCGCCAGACCCCCTATCCAAATTACCATTACCCCGTTCCTAACTGCTAGGCCTCATCCCCGGCCGTATAGGCAAACCAATTTCCCGCCAGGCCCCCTATCCAAATTGCCATTGCCCCGTACCTAACTGCTAGGCCTCATCCCCGGCCGCTTTATCTTAAATTCCCCGGCTCCCTTCACCTTTTCGGTATCCCCTAGGGCCCATCTCATCCCATTGAGCCGGACCCTCACCTTGTGCCCCCTTTTACCGCCCCCCCATCCCCCGTGTTATAACCGGCCCCCCCCTTTTTTTTTTTTTTTTAATCTTCGATAACTCAGCTGTAAATCCTCCAATATTCGATAACTCAGCTCCTCTTACCTGACTCACCGCCGCTCCTTCTGCTCCTCGGTGTCCTCCCGCGTCCTCTGTGGGCACCCGTCTCCGCTCCTCGACGCCCATCCGTGACGTCAGTCACCGGCACCTTTCCAGGCCTCACCTCCGCTGCTGCTCCTGTCCTGCGACCTCTGCTGCCTTCCGATCTCGCTCGCCTCACCTCCTGACGTCCTGGCTGAATCATCTCCCGACCGGACCTTGTCGTGACCCCAGGACTCAGCCGTTCCGGTGGCCTCGACCTCCTGGCCGGCCGTCCTCCGCTCCGGTCTGTTGATCCCTCTGCCGGAACTGCCGTGGCCGCCTCACCAGCCGTGGACAACTGCTGCCGGACCCAGTCTTCACCATTCCTTCTCGCCGCTGACAACAACTGCTCCAATAACGCCTCCATCTCCAGGTAAGTCGATGCACCACACACCTCCTACCGTTTTGCTCCTGCCAGGACACCTGTGACCTCACTTCCGAATGCACCTTCTTATACAGATATCCCACCTTGGGATGTTCCACTCTTGCAGGGGTGAAGTGGGGTCACAGGTGCCCTCCTTCCATTCCTTTCATACGGGCCTTTTCTTTCTGGCTACAGGGCTATATACAGAGTGACAATATTATTTTCAGGTTTGCATGTCACCCTGGCAGGTGTGGAAAGCTTCACAAGAACTGCATTAAATATTTAAATGTTACATACAGTGGTCATTTTATAGAAACATCACACTAGAATAATAAATGTTAAAAGGAACATTCACTTAACCAATTAAATATCATCATTCTTTCTTTCACAGATCCCTACTTATTGTTTTATTTTTTTTATCTTTCTTTATTGACCAATTCAGTATACAGTTCCAATAACAGAAATAATAACAAAAGGGAAAAAAGAAAAAATACAATAGCAACAGGAAACCCTGTAAATACAGTACAATCCTCAGGAAAATAGCGACATTGTCATACATGTAATGTAACCGTACAGAACAGACTAAACCAAGCATTTGTAAATATGGTCCTCATTACATTAAAAATCAGCCTGAGACTAAACAAAGAGAAAGATATTACAATTATTAACATCTGTGCATACATCTGTAGAATCAATGGTTAGCACTATAACTTAAATTGCATACCGAATGGTAATTTTCTTAGAACATTAAAATAACATAATAACGACAACAACAACAACAATTTTTTTTTTAATTATTCTGCTCTCTCTCCCTCTCTCCCTCAC
Source organism: Bombina bombina (assembly GCF_027579735.1). Lineage (NCBI taxonomy): Eukaryota > Metazoa > Chordata > Amphibia > Anura > Bombinatoridae > Bombina > Bombina bombina. The sequence continues at coordinate 647,188,348 of NC_069499.1, read as the reverse complement.
CCTCTGCCCCATGGTTGTTATTAGGCAGGGTATTCCTTATTTGCTATAGCCTGTTCCAAGTAAATTGTGCCCCTAAAAGGTGTAATTATCTGCCTCTGTATTGCTTCAGGGAGGCTGACAATTATACGTTTCCACTTGAAGAAAAATTGCTTGACTTGTACCTGAAGTATCAATTTGCTCCAATATAATTTGATTTTTGAGTTTTTGTATAAATTCCTTCAAGCTTGTTTTTTTTTTAGATTTCCAATATTTCAAAATTAAGAGTCTTCCTGTAATAATTATAATATTCAATTGACGATTGTTTTTAAGCAATGACTCTTCTTGATTAATAGGAAAGAAAACATTTTTATCTATTATTTGGAAATTGCATTGATTGATTTTGCTAACCCAGTTACTTATTTTATACCAAAACTTTTTAATTTTATGACAATTCCAAAAGCAGTGCTCTAAGTCTACGTTAATGTTCTTACATTTTTGGCAATGTGCCAAAGTTTTATCCCACTTAGCCTTCACCTGTGGCGTGATATATATTCTGTTTATAAGTTTAGTGTGTGTTTCCCTCCATGAGGAGGAAATTGTTGCTCTATCTATAAGATTAAAACTTTCCTGTATTCTTTCTGGTGGTATCTGCCAGTTTTCTGCTAATCTTTGTAAATTATTAAATCCGCTAGCGGAGATAATCATCTTGTATATAGCTGAGATACTATATCTACCTGCCTTAAAAAAGTTTATAATAGGTTCTATTTTATCCCATGAATCTATCCGTATATTGTTTTGTAGGATCTTTTGTACATAATGCCTTATCTGCAAAAAAAGCATAAAATTCTCTATTTGTTATATCAAAATCTTGCTTAATATTGGTAAAGGTTTTACAGCCCCTCAGTTTTTTGTCTATAAATTGATGGACCGTTTTAATCCCTCTTTGCGCCCAATTTTTGAATATATTAGATTCCAATGCTGGTACAAAATTAGGATTTCCCAAGATGGGAAGATGAGTAGAAAATAATACATTGATATCCAATATCTTCAATATTTTTTGCCATGCAATAATTACCATTTGAATAGTAGGCAGGCATTTAACTTTATAAGGGCATTTATCCCTACCTGTATGTAGAAGAGCATTAAGGGAGAATGGATATACTTGAATTCCTTCTAAGGGGAGGACTGCATAATAATCTGCTTCAGTCAACCAATCTAAGGCAATCTTCCCAATGCAGACTAAATTATATATCTCTATATCCGGTAACGCCATTCCTCCTTCCGTTTTAAATAGCGTGAGTTTTTTGTATGATATTGCTCTTCTTTTCTTTCCCCATAAGAATTGTATACATGCTTGTTTAAACCCTTTAAGATCTTGTTTTTTTATTATTATTGGAAGATTTTGCATTAGATAAAGCAACTTAGGGAATAGTAACATTTTAATTAAATTAATTTTACCTGTTAAAGTAAGCTTAAATTTAGCCCATTTTTCCATGTAATGTTTTATTTTGAGAAAAATTGGCGGATAATTGAATTCATACCATTCTTCAAAATTGTTTGATAACATAATACCTAGGTAAGTAAAAGATTCATTTGCTTCTTTAAAAGGGGGGGATTGTATAGAATCCTTATTTTTACTTAACCAGTAGATTTCTGTTTTTGAGGAATTAACTTTATAGCCAGAGAAAACCCCCAAATCTCATAAGATTTGGGTTAAGGCTGGTATATTTTTTTTTGTGTTGGATAATAGAACTAGCAAATCATCTGCATATAATGTTGTTACATTTCTTTTACCCATTTTAATCCCCTCCAGCTCTTTCCTTAGCTGGATAGCCAGAGGCTCCAGTGCCAAATTGAACTAATAGGGGGACAGTGGGCATCCCTGTCTTGAGCCCTTATGCAGGGAAAAATAACCTGAAAGAGTATCGTTAATAATGACAGCAGCTGTAGATGATTTGTATATTAAATTGATAAATTGGGAGAAGGGACCTTCGACCCCATATTTCTCCAATGCTGTAAATAGATGGTCCCAAGTAATGGAGTTGAAGGCCTTCTCCGCATCAATTGATACTATTGCTGCGTCTCGGCCTAAAGTAAGGGAATTCCTCTCTGCTTGTTTTTTAAAAACATTTAGATTAGTTGGAGCTTGCGTAAGTTGCGTGAAGAGTTTCTGCCCGGCATAAAACCCACCTGGTCTTTGTGAATTAATGAACCAATATGATATTTAAATCTATGTGCAATTATAGTCATCAGAATTTCGTAATCACTATTTAAAAGAGAGATCTGTCTATATGAACCAATCTCTTCTGGATTATTATTTTTTTTTAAGTATCAAAGTTATAAGTGGTGCAGCAAAATACTTTGAACATGAATTATTTTTAATGAAATATTGGTTAAATAAGGATACTAACAATGGTGCAATATCCTCAGCAAGAATTTTATATAGCTCAGCAGGAAGCTGATCTGGACCTGCGGCCTTATTAGATGATAGTTTTTTGATTGCATTAGTTACTTCTGATAAGGTAATAGGAAGATTTAATTCATCTAACCTTGCCTTTTCTAATCTTGGAACCTGGATTTTACCCCAGAAATTGTTTTTAATTTGCGTATCTATTACAGTCTCAGAATAGATTTCCTGAAAGTATTTAGATATGAAATTTTGGATTTCTGCATTACTTGTAATTCAACCTGCTAAAATCTTAATAGCTCCAATTGAATCCCTCTTTTTTTATAGATTTGCTAGGGCTTTACCCGCTTTACCCCCATGTCTGAAGAACAAAAACCTCTTCCTAAGATCATCTTGTGCTACCTTTTGAGCCAGGAATAATTCTCTTTCCTTTTTGACTTTTGGTATGCTACCCAGAACACCCTGGATGGATCACTAATATAAGAGTTATATACATGGCGCAATTGGCAAGCAAGTTCTATGTCTCTAGCCATGTGCTTTCGCTTTTGTACTACCAAATATGCTTTTATTTCACCCCTTATTACTGCCTTAAAAGCCTCCCAGAGGGTTTCTGTTTTTACTCCATCTGTTGAATTAATCTGAATAAAATCTATCCATTTCAATCTTATCCATGCCTTAAATTGCATATTTGTCGTAAGATATCTAGGAAAAAAAAAACTACTGAAATTCGCTTCTTGCGGGTTACCTAATTTAAGATTCAATGTAATAATGGTGTGATCTGAAATTATTATTTCTTGTATCTCAGCCTTCATTTCTAATCTTAACATTTTTTCGGTAACTAAAAAATAGTCTATTCTAGACAGCGTACGATGAGCATGGGATTCACATGAGAATTTTCTCAGGTCTGGATTTTGAATCTGCCAAATATCCTTGAGATGCAATAGATTAGAAAAATTCTTAAATATTTTGACTTCTTGCTTGCTGTTCCTGTTTAATGAGGGTTTCAATCTGTCTAATGTGGGAGATTTAGCGAGATTAACGTCACCTGCAACAATTAAATTCTCTGAAAAGTGGGGTAACAATCTATGTTGTAAGTTTGCCCAAAAAGCATTATATATTTTATTAGGAGCGTAAACATTGCATAATGTAAGCTTTGTTCCCGCTACTTGAAGTTGAATAATAAAATACCTTTCTTCTGGATCTGACTCCATATTTAGAATTTTAAATTGAATTTTTTTGTGGAACAAAAAAGCAACACCTTTTTTCCTATTCAGGCATGGCGTACCCACTACTTCCCCTACCCAGTCAGATTTAAGCTTGCTTAATTCAAATTCATTCAGATGTGTTTCTTGGAGAAAAGCAATATCTATTCTGTGTCTTTTTAGCTGGGTTAAAATCTTTTTACGTTTCTGCGGTGATTTTATCCCCCCCACATTCCACAAAGCAAAATTAAGTATATTACTCATTTTGAAATATAAAAAATATCAAACAACATAATATCCATTCCATCCCAGATTAGTTGCCAAGCATCACATGGGAGAGGGGGGGGTGAGTGGGAGAGAAAAAAAAAATATTAATAAACACATTATTAAAAAACAAAAAAATATTGAGCCGTATTAGCATCATTAGCCGGGACCAACTCCAAAAGTAAAGTAATCTAATACTCCGTATATACATATTTATGGAGGTAATAATATCAATTTTATAAAAACCAATTTCATAGTGAGATAGCTTTAATTTTTGCAAATTCCCTGACTTCATCAGGGATGTTAAGCATCTTATTTTCTCCATCTGTTAATATCTTAATCTTTGCAGGGTAAATAACCGTAGCTTTGATACCTGCCTGAATTAATTTTGTGCATAATGGGGTTATTTCTCTACGTTTTTAAGATGTCTCAATTGAATAGTCCTGAAACATTAAGATAGATTTACCTTTAATTATTAATGGGGCCTTCTGTTCTGTCTATAGCACTGCATACGTTTAACCTTGTCTTGGAAATTGAGAAATCTAACTATAAATGGCCTAGACTTGGTTGATCCATCTGGTAGTGCTTTTAGCGGTCCGAGGCGGTGTGTCCTTTCAACAACTAATGGTAGCATATTAAGTGTTATTCCTAATCTCTGTGGTATTAAAAATGAAGCAAGATGGAGTAAGTCTTGGTATTCACTTGATTCTGGTATGCCCAGTATTCTGACATTATTACGTTGTGTACGGTCTCCTAGGTCATTTAACTTATATTGTAGACTTGCTATCTGTGTGTTTTGTTCCTTCATTATTTGTTCCTGCATTATCATAGGCCTAGATTTGGAGTTTGGCGGTAGCAGTCAAAACCAGCGTTAGAGGCTCCTAACGCTTGTTTTTTACGGACTCCGGTATTTAGAGTTTAGTTACAGACACTCAAAAAACACCCAACGCACAAATCGCTACCGACAGCTCAGACCCAGTAGTTAACATCTACCAACAAAATAAACATCCACAAATCACAAAACAAATATTACACAAAGTACACTTACACTCATACAAACACTACACTATATTTATTTTTCAGATTTAATAATTTTTCATCAAAATACAAAGGATCAAAGTTGCGAGATCTCGGGTGTTAGAAAAAAAACAACACAAATCCATTTTGCCATTGACTTACATTGACACACGGGAAAAGACCCTCATATACCTACATCTAACTAATAAGATTATCACAAACATACACTCATCGATGCATACAAACAATATACACCACATTACATACACAAAAAAGTTATTTATTACAAAATTTAGTTACTTTTTCACACAAGCTCATGACGTCACTCACTTTACGAGGAAAACCAGTCTTTGAAAAAAAAATAACCAAAATTTGGAGCCTCCATTGACTTCTATGGGGAAGACGTGCTCGTGCACGCGACAGACAGATTTCCATAACGCACGCAAATAGCGTAGACAAAAAAACTCCAAATAGCAGCGCTAGAAATAGGAAAAAAATACATGATTTTCTGCGTTAGACCCAGCTATGACAAATAGATCAAGAAATGACTATTTCCCTATGGTGGACTTATGGATTTTACTTATTGAATATTCACAACAGCATTAAATTGTTTCATACTTTTACATTACATCAACTACAAATCAACATCACTAGTAACAAACATTTTAAAAAATAAAATTAAATTTAAACGGACACAAAAATAATTACAACATTTCAGGATTCACAAACAGTACACAATGGGAAACACCTCTCATTTACCTTTATTATTGCATTTCATTTATTCAACTCATATGCTTGCAGCAACAGCATATCTACATAGGCTTAACACATGATCAGTCATGGATGCACATACATTACTTTTAGCATTCACTCATACATGTGCATTCAAATGATGGGGGAAAAACACATTACATTTTCTCTAGGAATCACAAAACAGAACATATGGATTTTACTGTACTTTTAACATCATGATTCCATCACAAGAAACCATTAGGAATTACGTACAAGAAGAACATCATTACACCAGATTACAGATGTCACTTTATGGGAAGGAACAACAATGCCAGACCGCTATATAGAAGTCAGCATATGTGGGACACAATCACAATATATACGTACATGTACATAACACGCATCACCCATCACGCAACCACAAAGCACACATTTAGATTTTATTCAGCACACAATAACAATGTAGTCAAATACAACAACACAATGAGGATTTCAGAACTACATAGGCAGGTTAATAATATGATGACGTCATTAGAAGATTCAACCATACACATTACAGATTCACAACTGTACCGCCCCTTTCAGAACTTTAGCACTCAATACTACAATACAACATATACGTAAACAACAGTTTGGAACAGCATTATTAGGGCGATTTGAATGGGACAATTAAGAAATATTGTCAGATCGCAAATCACTTATATATATAATACTACAGATGACAGCCGGAAGTTATTCAGTATTAGTGCCATTTGAATGGGACGCATACAATATTGACAGCTCGGCAATCACTTATATATACAATACTACAGATGGCAGACGGGAAGTTCTGAATTATTATTGCGATTTTAAAGGGACGCATACAATATTGACAGCTCGGCAATCACTTATATATACAATACTACAGATGGCAGCTGTTACTTTATCATTTACAAACAATATTGCAGCAACATTGATCGATCACATTCGATGCACATTATACACAACTATGCACTTTCATTCATGTTTGCCTGGACGTGTGCTTGTTACTATAAGATCGCGTTTAATAAATATTGATTACGCATATGATCAAACATTACAAGCATGCACTGTATGTGTGATATTTGACACTTTCACTTTGAGATTCATTGGGGGAAAACAACATTTCAGCAAACAAACAAAAAAACGCCCACTGTGAAAGCATTTGCGCCGTTCACATACAAACAAGTAAATACAATTTGCAATCATTACAAACTCACTACCATTGGACTAATTGTACTATAAATCCCCCAAACAACATGGCCAAAGCATCACTTGTGATCCACATCAGATCAAGTGCATACCTTGTTACGCTGTTTTGAAAGATGGATGACGATGACATGGTAGACGCTGCTGGTGCTGCTATTGGCGAACTAGCTGTTGATCGAATCAGGCAGCCTCGGCGGCTCAGACTGAGACGAAGGGGTCGTCTGGTTCGAGGTCCTCGTGTCTACAGGGTGAGACCCACCTTGGAAAACATGAGCGACTTTGAGGTTTATGATAAGTATCGGCTCAATCGTGAACAGCTCATTGGCCTTTACGATCTTCTTAAACCTCATTTGGAGCCACGTATAAGAATAAGGACTGCTGTTCCCGCCATGAGTAAGATGCTAAGTTGTCTATACGTCCTGGCCTCTGGGAGTTTTCAATCCGGAGAAATGTACATGCATGGCCTGGCTCAAGGTACATTCTCTGTGGTGTTTGATAACTTTCTGGACGCCATGGTACGTATCAGTAAGCAATACATAGGATTCCCACAGAATGATGGTGATTGGAGGCGCCTGAAGCGGAAATTCTTTGATATTGCTCAATTGCCCAATGTCTTGGGAGCCATTGATTGTACCCACATTGCGATGCGTGCTCAAATTGATGACTTGCCCTTCAGAAATCGCAAACATTTTCATAGCCTCAACGTGCAGTATGTTTGTGACGCACAGATGAGGATTATGCATGTGTGTGCGAATTTTGGAGGAGCTTGTCATGATGCCCGCATCCTCGCTCAGTCGTCCCTGTGGAGACCGTTTGAGGAAAGACAAATGCCCCCTGGTTATCTCGTTGGTGAGTATTTGTGCACAACATGGTTAATTAGTTTGACAATTGCCACTGTAGTTTTAAAATGTTAGCGTAATGACAGACGGGAAGTTCGGAATGATTATTGCGATTTTAAAGGGACGCATACAATATTGACAGCTCGGCAATCACTTATATATACAATACTACAGATGGCAGCCAGAAGTTCTTCAGCATTAGTGCGATTTTAAAGGGACGCATACAATATTTACATCTCGGCAATCACTTATATATACAATACTACAGATGGCAGACGTGAAGTTCTGAATTATTATTGCGATTTTAAAGGGACGCATACAATATTGACAGCTCGGCAATCACTTATATATACACAATACTACAGATGGCAGACGGGAAGTTCTGAATTATTATTGCGATTTTAAAGGGACGCATACAATATTGACAGCTCGGCAATCACTTATATATACAATACTACAGATGGCAGCTGTTACTTTATCGTTTACAAACAATATTGCAGCAACATTGATCGATCACATTCGATGCACATTATACACAACTATGCACTTTCATTCATGTTTGCCTGGACGTGTGCTTGTTACTATAAGATCGCGTTTAATAAATATTGATTACGCATATGATCAAACATTACAAGCATGCACTGTATGTGTGATATTTGACACTTTCACTTTGAGATTCATTGGGGGAAAACAACATTTCAGCAAACAAAAAAAAAACGCCCACTGTGAAAGCATTTGCGCCGCTCACATACAAACAAGTAAATACAATTTGCAATCATTACAAACTCACTACCATTGGACTAATTGTACTATAAATCCCCCAAACAACATGGCCAAAGCATCACTTGTGATCCACATCAGATCAAGTGCATACCTTGTTACCATGTTTTGAAAGATGGATGACGATGACATGGTAGACGCTGCTGGTGCTGCTATTGGCGAACTAGCTGTTGATCGAATCAGGCAGCCTCGGTGGCTCAGACTGAGATGAAGGGGTCGTCTGGTTCGAGGTCCTCGTGTCTACAGGGTGAGACCCACCTTGGAAAACATGAGCGACTTTGAGGTTTATGATAAGTATCGGCTCAATCGTGAACAGCTCATTGGCCTTTACGATCTTCTTAAACCTCATTTGGAGCCACGTATAAGAATAAGGACTGCTGTTCCCGCCATGAGTAAGATGCTAAGTTGTCTATACGTCCTGGCCTCCGGGAGTTTTCAATCCGGAGAAATGTACATGCATGGCCTGGCTCAAGGTACATTCTCTGTGGTGTTTGATAACTTTCTGGACGCCATGGTACGTATCAGTAAGCAATACATAGGATTCCCACAGAATGATGGTGATTGGAGGCGCCTGAAGCGGGAATTCTTTGATATTGCTCAATTGCCCAATGTCTTGGGAGCCATTGATTGTACCCACATTGCGCTGTGTGCTCCAATTGATGACTTGCCCTTCAGAAATCGCAAACATTTTCATAGCCTCAACGTGCAGTATGTTTGTGACGCACAGATGAGGATTATGCATGTGTGTGCGAATTTTGGAGGAGCTTGTCATGATGCCCGCATCCTCGCTCAGTCGTCCCTGTGGAGACCATTTGAGGAAAGACAAATGCCCCCTGGTTATCTCGTTGGTGAGTATTTGTGCACAACATGGTTAATTAGTTTGACAATTGCCACTGTAGTTTTAAAATGTTAGCGTAATGTTCAGCTATAGGATGCAATTTAACCATTTATTTTTAGTTCCGCAAATGTCTATTTTTAGTTCAATGCAGATATGTAGCATGTCTTACCTTAAATGCTCAGATAGAGAATGCAATGTAACCATTTAGTTGCCATTTTACACAAGGTCTGGTTTAGGAGAAATACGCATATGTAGCATGTCTTAGCTGAAATGGGAAGATATTAGCTAATGCAATTTAACCATGTCATTGTCTCTTTCCGCTAATGTCTACTTTTAGTTCAATGCATATATGTAGCATGTCTTACCTTAAATGCTCAGATAGAGAATGCAATGTAACCATTTAGTTGCCATTTTACACAAGGTCTGGTTTAGGAGAAATACGCATATGTAGCATGTCTTAGCTGAAATGGGAAGATATTAGCTAATGCAATTTAACCATGTCATTGTCTCTTTCCGCTAATGTCTACTTTTAGTTCAATGCAGATATGTAGCATGTCTTACCTTAAATGCTCAGATAGAGAATGCAATGTAACCATTTAGTTGCCATTTTACACAAGGTCTGGTTTAGGAGAAATACGCATATGTAGCATGTCTTAGCTGAAATGGGAAGATATTAGCTAATGCAATTTAACCATGTCATTGTCTCTTTCCGCTAATGTCTACTTTTAGTTCAATGCAGATATGTAGCATGTCTTACCTTAAATGCTCAGATAGAGAATGCAATGTAACCATTTAGTTGCCATTTTACACAAGGTCTGGTTTAGGAGAAATACGCATATGTAGTATGTCTTAGCTGAAATGGGAAGATAGAGAATAATATTGAACTAGATTATTCTTTTAAAAAATAAACATTTGTTACTGGATTATCGTGTACAAAAATTTTTATTGGACTCAAAATACTATTTTGAGGATTCAGTTTGAATTATGTTCTGTTCATCATTTATAGGTGATTCTGGGTACATGAGCCGGCCTTGGCTTATTACCCCCTTGCGTAGCCCGACTGATGTGTCTGAGGAGCGCTACAATAGGGCTCATAAGAGAACCAGGGCGGTGGTTGAACGAATGTTCGGGCTCCTGAAGATGAGGTTCAGGTGCCTTGACAGGTCGGGAGGAGCCCTCCAGTACAACCCAAAGAAGGTGGCTAAGATCGTTATAGCCTGTAGTGTCCTGAATAATATTGCACAGCGGGCTGGGATGCTGCAGGGTGTCCAGGCGCACCGAAACCTCCTCAGAGATGAGGAGGATGATCCTGTTCTAGAGGGGCCATTCCGGGACGAGGGGCTCAATGTCAGAGCAGACATCATCAACCGCCACTTTAGACGGTAAATAATAGAAGTTAGACTGGAGTATTGTCAATAGATGTGAACTCTAGGGAAATGACAAATAGAGAATTGTGAAAACATGTTAGGATTGTTCATCAAATGCTAAAAATGTGTTTCTTTATTAATATAGGTGATGCTCTGGTCATTGGGTCCTGTAGCGAGTCTTTGCCACCTGGTTTTTAAAGAGGACATCAGCTGGTAAGTATAAATGTATGGACTGTTGCTGGCATGAATTGTACACAAATACATCATATGGCATACATTTTATAAACTAGTATTTAGTTTACACATTACTTAAAATTTAAATACACAGAAAGGGATCCTCTAGCACAACTATCCTCTAGCATGACTATGGTTCAATGTCACACATTAGAGGTTCGTTCTGCTCAATATGACTCATCTTCACACTTGATAGAACTTAACACAAGATGCTACACACGCTTAGTAAGCTAGTGACAGAAATTTATTCAGAAATGGGGGGTGGGAGAGGGGTACAGAACTGATTCACACACTTGTAGTAGTAATTTTAAAAAACAATTTTATGCCATTAGGGAGATGACTTCATGTAAAGACTGAAAGGGAAGAATTCGAAGAATGACAGTGAAGAATTCCCAGACTGACAATGGAAAAAGACAAGATTGAAATTGAAGAATACCAATGGGATCATGTCTGGCATTATCTTTCAAATCTGCTGACCTTGAAAACCATACAAAGACATGTTCACATGGTAAGTGCAAACTATTTGATAGAATAAGGCTGTGGAGGCATCCTATTGGAGACACTTAGATTATTTTCTAATTTTTAGATGGTATTTCACAGTCCTCTATTTTTGAAATGATGAATAAGACACCTATTGAAGATCAACTGTTTACCCCTGAATTGACTTTCAAAGACCATGCATTATCCAGGTTGGTTTACCAATGCATGCTAGTTAAGAATCACAGCAAGAATGTTGAATATTAGTAGCTTACAAAGATTAGTCATACTTAGTTCATAATTAGATATTTAGGGATCACAATCAGACACTTAGATTATTTTCTAATTTTTAGATGGTATTTCACAGTCCTCTATTTATGAAATAATGAATAAGACACCTATCGAAGATCAACTGTTTACCCCTGAATTGACTTTCAAAGACCATGCATTATCCAGGTTGGTTTACCAATGCATGCTAGTTAAGAATCACAGCAAGAATGTCGAATATTAGTAGCTTACATACATTAGTCATACTTAGTTCATAATTAGATATTTAGGGATCACAATCAGACACTTAGATTATTTTCTAATTTTTAGATGGTATTTCACAGTCCTCTATTTATGAAATGATGAATAAGACACCTATTGAAGATCAACTGTTTACCCCTGAATTGACTTTCAAAGACCATGCATTATCCAGGTTGGTTTACCAATGCATGCTAGTTAAGAATCACAGCAAGAATGTCGAATATTAGTAGCTTACATACATTAGTCATACTTAGTTCATAATTAGATATTTAGGGATCGCAATCAGACACTTAGATTATTTTCTAATTTTTAGATGGTATTTCACAGTCCTCTATTTATGAAATGATGAATAAGACACCTATTGAAGATCAACTGTTTACCCCTGATTTAACTTTCAAAGACCATGCATTATCCAGGTTGGTTTACCAATGCATGCTAGTTAAGAATCACAGCAATAATGTTGAATATTAGTAGCTTACATACATTAGTCATACTTAGTTCATAATTAGATATTTAGGGATCACAATCAGACACTTAGATTATTTTCTAATTTTTAGATGGTATTTCACAGTCCTCTATTTATGAAATGATGAATAAGACACCTATTGAAGATCAACTGTTTACCCCTGAATTGACTTTCAAAGACCATGCATTATCCAGGTTGGTTTACCAATGCATGCTAGTTAAGAATCACAGCAAGAATGTTGAATATTAGTAGCTTACATACATTAGTCATACTTAGTTCATAATTAGATATTTAGGGATCACAATCAGAAAAAGGAATACATATTATAGTTGATATAGAGGTATTTGAATGGACATGAAATATTACATTTATGTTCAGCATACATATATATTTATTATTGAAATGTGATATACATTATTATGTATAATTAGAAATTATGATATTTAAATTTAATTTTGATTACACAATATAATGGTGTATGGTTTGTTTGTTTTTAAATCCAAAAATTTAAATCATAAATATCTTGATAAAATTATTTACAAAGTTAGAGCATAGACACAAGATGATTGTAAATGTATTTTATGAATATTTTACAACGTGTGTATTAACTTTGTAAAACTTTGTTTTTTAATTTCAGATTGTCATCTGATGACTTCCAGGAATATTTATTTGTTTTTGTTAAAAAAACTTTTTATTTTTAAATGGTAATAATCAGCATTTGATTATTAAATACCCTCTTTTGAACAGATTATAATAAATATCCATATAATCTGTCAATAAAAAACAATTTGACTCCCATGACTGGTAGTTGTCTATTTTTTTTTTTTTTTTTTGCAAATAATTTTTTTTATTGAAGTTGAAACAAAGATTGACAAACAGTATTCACCTTTAAGATAATATTACATCCAATAAAGTATTACAATGCCTATAAGCAAATATTAGTGACAACACAGAATGCGCCTGTAGTAAGAGAAATACATATCAAAGATTAACATGGTGCTAGGCAAAAGCTTAGGTGAAAGGAATTAGAACTTCATTTTATATTATAATACTAGCAAATGATCTCCACTACCTGATAGGAAACACTTATTGACATATCTGAATCAAGGTATCTGCCTGTGGAGGGTTAGCATATGAGACGGCCACTCTTGGGCCGAAATATATAAGGGGGGGGGGACTATCAGCGGGCAAAAGCCGCTTAAACATGTAGAAGGGGGGGGGGGTGGAGGGCGGAGCCAGTTAGTATGTCAAATTTATAAACATGGGTTACTCAGGGTATGGGAATTTATATGCATAGTTGAGGGGCTTTCAATAAGATAAATAAGGGAAGTACTTAAGAAAGTTATAAGGAGAGGGAAGAAATTAGTATGTATGAATTATACAGGGTCGCTGGGTGAGCTCCTCTCCAGGGGAGATGTCAGCTATAGACGATGCGGGAAAAAGGAAAAGGGATATGACCCGCAGGCAGCCAGTACTGGCGGGAAAGGGAGGAGAGGAACCCAACAGTAACAGGGTGTGAATTATTAACACGTCACACTGCCTCGGCCGCTGGCAGTGCGGAAAAATGCCAAGATATACTGGGGTCTCAGAAATTCTAATGTAATGTAACATAACACTTTCCACTATAATCCCCTGTAATAAAAGGATGCAGCCATGTACCATCATTGATCCCAAACAAATTAATAGCCCCAAAGATTGCAACTACTAGGAATAAGGATATTCAGTACATGTAATACTAGCACATTGCAGTAATATTGGCAATTCAAAGGACTATAGGCGAATATGACCTAGTAAGATAGGATTATGTATCAAAGTTAACGTTAGCTGCAAACATTATATGGCAAAGAACATTAAGCGCTCTCTGAACATTACCTAAATAAAACATATTGTGACACAGGACACTGACAACATCATATTAGGTATTTCCAAAATATATATAACATGTAGCCCAGGATTTCCTGCGCTAGGTCAAGCATTTGGAGAGTAGAGTTAAGGAAGACCTTATAATAAGAGATGTTAAGTTCATTTATGCGCTAGGTGTAAAATCAGTGTCCCAGAAATAAAGTTCTATATTGAGATATATTGTCTAGCCAAATATAAACCCATAAGTCCAGCAGAATACATTAAATGTACCTAATAGTAAGGGGGTAAATTAACAGAGCTGCACAATCAGTTAGGGATAGGTAAATACAGGACAGCTGAACATCAGGCTAATACAGCTTTATCTAAATAGGTCTCCTTATTTAGGGCTAGATTACATAGTTAGCTTACATGTTGTTGCGAGGGAATTAGCATAGAGGCCTTACATTGTGTAGGAATAAACATAAAGCTTGCAACTGTTCCTTTTAATGAACTGAGGTGGTTCCAGATAATACGCAATAGGAAGAAGTCGCCAAAGTATATACATGAGATCCCAGACATTAGGCATTAGGCATATCTAGTAATAAGTACATTCCCCCTTCATAACAGAATCCTTAACTTAATATGAAATCTGAAAAACTAAAAACAGACATCTTTAATCACGCTCTACCAGAGGGACAAGCAGAGGAGTGCGTCTGAATCTAATATATAACCCTTAAGTTACTCTATGAGGGGAGACTCATATAGAGGATAAGTGAGAATGCATAGCCAGTGTTAAGCAAATAGGTTTACCAATATCCCAGTTATCTCCATTACACAGTGAGCCTAATAGCAAATAACCCCTCTGGAATGGAAGACAGGTGTGTGGGTGATTTGTGCTATAGGAGAAGTTAGGAGCTTGGATATGTACCCTCTACTTAATATAAACATGTACTGCTGTAAAATGTGTAAGGCAAAGGATAAATACATAATATAAGCAACGAGCTAGCATCCTTTCAGAATCGTAACTAAAAATGTTGTGAACCAAGGACTAAATACGCTAAACAAACTATAAAGTAATGTAATAGAAAAACAGAGTCAATTGAGCCACATTTATATAGTTCGTAGGCCATGTTCTCAGGTTCCCTGGAGAACCGTCATTTAGTCCGTTATTGGTAAGATCTTTTACAGTCTGCAATAAGTTAATGGCTATATGGCCAGGTACAACCAAACGTTGCTCAAACTCAAGCATATCATACTAGCTGGAAAGAATTTACCCCACTCCGGTCTTGAGGTCTGATGACCGACACAAAGGAACCTGCAGGGCACGCTGTAATACAAGACGGCAGGCATGTCCCAGGAGCGCTACAGGATCAGTCCTAGTAGGCAAGTAGGGATACAGATGTAAAGTCTGGTTTGATTGTTGGTCGGACCTACTACTGTCACCACTGCTCTCCGAGCGATCCAACTCGCTCAAAGTATAGTGCACTTTAGCCTGTTGCGGCCCAAGGTATATATTACCTAGCCGGTGATCTCGCGCTCCATGCTCTAATGTAGATTGAGGCCGGGCTGAGAGGACGGAAGGAGCCGATATCTTCTTAGTGAGAAGGACAGCCTGCGAGTACACGGCATTAGAGTGCGATGTCGCCGTAGCCTCAAATTCCGACCGCTGAGTCATCTCAGGGAACTGGTCCAGTCTTTGGCTTAGTTTACAATGCCGAGAGGGCAATGCAAGCTGGCTAGAGGGTTTCCGTGCTTTTCCCTGGGCCCCAGATGTAAATGCAGTGTGGGTTCTTCTGTAATGCACGGGGTCAGGGTCCGTAGCTCGGTATTCTGACGGTGGGGCGCAGGCGGAAAGTAGCAGCCTTAAATCTTCTTTCAAGCCCAGATGATGCTTCTTTAAGAGTTGTAGAGCGCTGCGTTCCCAAGAGTTAAGGGCCTCTATAACAGACATGTTATCCATAGCAGATGGCGTCGGGAAACCCCACGTGGCGCAGCTTAAGTAGAAATGACCGCTAGACATTCAGCCACCAACTTGTCTTAAGGGTCTTTAGAGGCACAATAGTTCACAGTTACTCCCTGATATAGTAAGCACAAGTTTAAGCCCTTAATGGTTATAATAAATCATATTCTTATATCCAAGGGCCAGGAGCTTCATAGAAACACGTCTGGTTCTTTCTGTAGTTGGCTCCGCCCCCTCGGTAGTTGTCTATTTGACATGCATAAGATCAAATTAGGCATTAATGTTCGAAAATCCAATGATTCAGAGAATATTAAATTAAACTATTTTGTTTAAATTAATTACACCTAATCTAAGCCCCCTAATAAAATAACAAAGCCCCCCAAAATAAAAAAAATGCCCTACCCTATACTAAATTACAAAAGTTAACAGCTCTATTACCTTACCAGCCCTGAACAGGGCCCTTTGCGGGGCATGCCCCAAAGAAAACAGCTCTTTTGCCTGTAAAAAAAAAACACAATCCCCCCCCCACATTACAACCCACCACCCACATACCCCTACTCTAACCCAAACCCCCCTTAAATAAACCTAACACTACCCCCCTGAAGATCTCCCTACCTTGAGTCGTGTTCACCCAGCCGGGCCGAAGTCTTCATCCGATGGGGCAGAAAAGGACATCCAGACCGGCAGAAGTCTTCATCCAAGCGGGGCAAGAAGAGGTCTTCCATCCATCAGAAAAGTACAAAAAAACAAACAAACACTAAATTAGCAAAAATAATAAAATATTACAATAATTTTAAACTAATTACACCTAATCTAAGCCCCCTACTAGCTATTAATATAGCTACAATATAACTAATAGTTACATTGTAGCTATTTTAGGATTTATATTTATTATACAGGCAACTTTGTATTTATTTTAACTAGGTACAATAGCTATTAAATAGTTAATAACTACCTAGCTAAAATAAATACAAATTTACCTGTAAAATAAACCCTAACCTAAGTTACAATTACACCTAACACCACACTGTCATTAAATTAACTAAATAAATTAATCCTATATAAAACTAAATACTTACCTGTAAAATAAACCCTAATATAGCTACAATATAACTAATAGTTACATTGTAGCTATTTTAGCATTTATATTTATTTTACAGGCAACTTTGTATTTATTTTAACTAGGTACAATAGCTATTAAATAGTTATTGACTAATTAATAGCTACCTAGTTAAAATAATTACAAAATTACCTGTAAAATAAATCCTAACCTAAGTTACTATTAAACCTAACACTACACTATCATTAAATAAATTAACTACAAGTACCTACAATTAAATACAATGAAATAAACTAAACTAAAGTACAAAAAAACAAACACTAAATTACAAAAAATAAAAAAAATTACAAGAATTTTAAACTAATTACACCTAATCTAAGCCCCCTAATAAAATAACAAAGCCCCCCCCAAAAAAAAAATGCCCTACCCTATACTAAATTACAAAAGTAATCAGCTCTATTACCTTACCAGCCCTTAAAAGGGCCTTTTGCGGGGGCATGCCCCAAAGAAAACAGCTCTTTTGCCTGTAAAAAAAACCACAATACCCCCCCCACATTACAACCCACCACCCACATACCCCTACTCTAACCCAAACCCCCCTTAAATAAACCTAACACTACCCCCCTGAAGATCTCTCTCTACCGTGTCTTCACCCAGCGGGCCGAAGTCTTCATCCGATGGGGCAGAAGAGGACATCCAGACCGGCAGAAGTCTTCATCCAAGCGGGGCAAGAAGAGGTCTTCCATCCATCAGAAGGCTTGATCCAGGCGGCATCTTCTCTGTTCATCCATCCGGAGCGGAGCGGCAGCATCCTGAAGACATCCCACGCAGAGCATCCTCTTCTTTCTTGATCCGACGACTAGGTGACTGTACCTTTAAGTGACGTCATCCAAGATGGCGTCCCTTGAATTCCGATTGGCTGATAGGATTCTATCAGCCAATCGGAATTAAGGTAGGAAAAATCTGATTGGCTGATTTAATCAGCCAATCAGATTCAAGTTCAATCCGATTGGCTGATGGAATCAGCCAATCAGATTGACCTCGCATTCTATTGGCTGTTCCGATCAGCCAATAGAATGCGAGCTCAATCTGATTGGCTGATTCCATCAGCCAATCGGATTGAACTTGAATCTGATTGGCTGATTAAATCAGCCAATCAGATTTTTCCTACCTTAATTCCGAT
The DNA here is from genome assembly GCF_027579735.1 of Bombina bombina. Lineage (NCBI taxonomy): Eukaryota > Metazoa > Chordata > Amphibia > Anura > Bombinatoridae > Bombina > Bombina bombina. The sequence continues at coordinate 647,169,946 of NC_069499.1, read as the reverse complement.
TGGCTGATAGAATCCTATCAGCCAATCGGAATTCAAGGGACGCCATCTTGGATGACGTCACTTAAAGGTACAGTCACCTAGTCGTCGGATCAAGAAAGAAGAGGATGCTCTGCGTGGGATGTCTTCAGGATGCTGCCGCTCCGCTCCGGATGGATGAACAGAGAAGATGCCGCCTGGATCAAGACTTCTGATGGATGGAAGACCTCTTCTTGCCCCGCTTGGATGAAGACTTCTGCCGGTCTGGATGTCCTCTTCTGCCCCATCGGATGAAGACTTCGGCCCGCTGGGTGAAGACACGGTAGAGAGAGATCTTCAGGGGGGTAGTGTTAGGTTTATTTAAGGGGGGTTTGGGTTAGAGTAGGGGTATGTGGGTGGTGGGTTGTAATGTGGGGGGGGTATTGTGTTTTTTTTTACAGGCAAAAGAGCTGTTTTCTTTGGGGCATGCCCCCGCAAAAGGCCCTTTTAAGGGCTGGTAAGGTAATAGAGCTGATTACTTTTGTAATTTAGTATAGGGTAGGGCATTTTTTTATTTTGGGGGGCTTTGTTATTTTATTAGGGAGCTTAGATTAGGTGTAATTAGTTTAAAATTCTTGTAATTTTTTTTATTTTTTGTAATTTAGTGTTTGTTTTTTTTGTACTTTAGTTTAGTTTATTTCATTGTATTTAATTGTAGGTACTTGTAGTTAATTTATTTAATGATAGTGTAGTGTTAGGTTTAATAGTAACTTAGGTTAGGATTTATTTTACAGGTAATTTTGTAACTATTTTAACTAGGTAGCTATTAAACAGTAAATATCTATTTAATAGCTATTGTACCTAGTTAAAATAAATACAAAGTTGCCTGTAAAATAAATGTAAATGCTAAAATAGCTACAATGTAACTATTAGTTATATTGTAGCTATATTAGGGTTTATTTTACAGGTAAGTATTTAGTTTTATATAGGATTAATTTATTTAGTTAATTTAATGACAGTGTAGTGTTAGGTGTAATTGTAACTTAGGTTAGGGTTTATTTTACAGGTAAATTTGTATTTATTTTAGCTAGGTAGTTATTAACTATTTAATAGCTATTGTACCTAGTTAAAATAAATACAAAGTTGCCTGTAAAATAAATATAAATCCTAAAATAGCTACAATGTAACTATTAGTTATATTGAAGCTATATTAATAGCTAGTAGGGGGCTTAGATTAGGTGTAATTAGTTTAAAATTATTGTAATATTTTATTATTTTTGCTAATTTAGTGTTTGTTTGTTTTTTTGTACTTTTCTGATGGATGGAAGACCTCTTCTTGCCCCGCTTGGATGAAGACTTCTGCCGGTCTGGATGTCCTCTTCTGCCCCATCGGATGAAGACTTCGGCCCGGCTGGGTGAACACGACTCAAGGTAGGGAGATCTTCAGGGGGGTAGTGTTAGGTTTATTTAAGGGGGGTTTGGGTTAGAGTAGGGGTATGTGGGTGGTGGGTTGTAATGTGGGGGGGGTATTGTGTTTTTTTTTACAGGCAAAAGAGCTGTTTTCTTTGGGGCATGCCCCGCAAAAGGCCCTGTTCAGGGCTGGTAAGGTAATAGAGCTGTTAACTTTTGTAATTTAGTATAGGGTAGGGCATTTTTTTTTATTTTGGGGGGCTTTGTTATTTTATTAGGGGGCTTAGATTAGGTGTAATTAGTTTAAAATTCTTGTAATATTTTTTTATTTTTTGTAATTTAGTGGGGGGGTTTTTGTACTTTAGTTTAGTTTTTTAATTGTATTTAATTGTAGGTACTTGTAGTTAATTTATTTAATGATAGTGTAGTGTTAGGTTTAATTGTAACTTAGGTTAGGATTTATTTTACAGGTAATTTTGTAATTATTTTAACTAGGTAGCTATTAAACAGTAAATATCTATTTAATAGCTATTGTACCTAGTTAAAATAAATACAAATTTGCCTGTACAATAAATATAAATGCTAAAATAGCTACAATGTAACTATTAGTTATATTGTAGCTATATTAGGGTTTATTTTACAGGTAAGTATTTAGTTTTATATAGGATTAATTTATTTAGTTAATTTAATGACAGTGTAGTGTTAGGTGTAATTGTAACTTAGGTTAGGGTTTATTTTACAGGTAAATTTGTATTTATTTTAGCTAGGTAGTTATTAACTATTTAATAGCTATTGTACCTAGTTAAAATAAATACAAAGTTGCCTGTAAAATAAATATAAATCCTAAAATAGCTACAATGTAACTATTAGTTATATTGAAGCTATATTAATAGCTAGTAGGGGGCTTAGATTAGGTGTAATTAGTTTAAAATTATTGTAATATTTTATTATTTTTTGTAATTTAGTGTTTGTTTGTATTTTGGTACTTGTATGATGGATGGAAGACCTCTTCTTGCCCCGCTTGGATGAAGACTTCTGCCGGTCTGGATGTCCTCTTCTGCCCCATCGGATGAAGACTTCGGCCCGGCTGGGTGAACATGACTCAAGGTAGGGAGATCTTCAGGGGGGTAGTGTTAGGTTTATTTAAGGGGGGTTTGGGTTAGAGTAGGGGTATGTGGGTGGTGGGTTGTAATGTGGGGGGGGTATTGTGTTTTTTTTTACAGGCAAAAGAGCTGTTTTCTTTGGGGCATGCCCCGCAAAAGGCCCTGTTCAGGGCTGGTAAGGTAATAGAGCTGTTAACTTTTGTAATTTAGTATAGGGTAGGGCATTTTTTTTTATTTTGGGGGGCTTTGTTATTTTATTAGGGGGCTTAGATTAGGTGTAATTAGTTTAAAATTCTTGTAATATTTTTTTATTTTTTGTAATTTAGTGGGGGGGGTTTTGTACTTTAGTTTAGTTTTTTAATTGTATTTAATTGTAGGTACTTGTAGTTAATTTATTTAATGATAGTGTAGTGTTAGGTTTAATTGTAACTTAGGTTAGGATTTATTTTACAGGTAATTTTGTAATTATTTTAACTAGGTAGCTATTAAACAGTAAATATCTATTTAATAGCTATTGTACCTAGTTAAAATAAATACAAATTTGCCTGTACAATAAATATAAATGCTAAAATAGCTACAATGTAACTATTAGTTATATTGTAGCTATATTAGGGTTTATTTTACAGGTAAGTATTTAGTTTTATATAGGATTAATTTATTTAGTTAATTTAATGACAGTGTAGTGTTAGGTGTAATTGTAACTTAGGTTAGGGTTTATTTTACAGGTAAATTTGTATTTATTTTAGCTAGGTAGTTATTAACTATTTAATAGCTATTGTACCTAGTTAAAATAAATACAAAGTTGCCTGTAAAATAAATATAAATCCTAAAATAGCTACAATGTAACTATTAGTTATATTGAAGCTATATTAATAGCTAGTAGGGGGCTTAGATTAGGTGTAATTAGTTTAAAATTATTGTAATATTTTATTATTTTTTGTAATTTAGTGTTTGTTTGTATTTTGGTACTTGTATGATGGATGGAAGACCTCTTCTTGCCCCGCTTGGATGAAGACTTCTGCCGGTCTGGATGTCCTCTTCTGCCCCATCGGATGAAGACTTCGGCCCGGCTGGGTGAACACGACTCAAGGTAGGGAGATCTTCAGGGGGGTAGTGTTAGGTTTATTTAAGGGGGGTTTGGGTTAGAGTAGGGGTATGTGGGTGGTGGGTTGTAATGTGGGGGGGGGATTGTGGTTTTTTTTTACAGGCAAAAGAGCTGTTTTCTTTGGGGCATGCCCCGCAAAGGGCCCTGTTCAGGGCTGGTAAGGTAATAGAGCTGTTAACTTTTGTAATTTAGTATAGGGTAGGGCATTTTTTTTATTTTGGGGGGCTTTGTTATTTTATTAGGGGGCTTAGATTAGGTGTAATTAGTTTAAAATTCTTGTAATATTTTTTTATTTTTTGTAATTTAGTGTTTGTTTTTTTTTGTAATTTAGTGGGGGGGTTTTGTACTTTAGTTTATTTAATTGTAGATAATTGTAGGTACTTGTAGTTAATTTATTTAATGACAGTGTAGTGTTAGGTTTAATTGTAACTTAGGTTAGGATTTATTTTACAGGTAATTTTGTAATTATTTTAACTAGGTAGCTATTAATTAGTCAATAACTATTTAATAGCTTTTGTACCTAGTTAAAATAAATACAAAGTTGCCTGTAAAATAAATATAAATGCTAAAATAGCTACAATGTAACTATTAGTTATATTGCAGCTATATTAGGGTTTATTTTACAGGTAAGTATTTTGTTTTAAATATGATTCATTTATTTAGTTAATTTAATGATAGTGTAGTGTTAGGTGTTAGTGTAACTTAGGTTAGGATTTATTTTACAGGTAAATTTGTATTTATTTTAGCTAGGTAGTTATTAAATAGTTATTAACTATTTAAAAACTATTGTACCTAGTTAAAATAAATACAAAGTTGCCTGTAAAATAAAAATAAATGCTAAAATAGCTACAATGTAACTATTAGTTATATTGCAGCTATCTTAGGGTTTATTTTACAGGTAAGTCTTTAGTTTTAAATAGGATTCATTTATTTAACTATAGTAAACTTATTTTGTTTTATTTAAATTATATTTAAGTTAGGGGGTGTTAGTGTTAGGGTTAGACTTAGGTTTAGGGGTTAATAACCTTATTATAGTAGCGGCGACGATGGGGGCGGGAGATTAGGGGTTAATAATTGTAGGTAGGTGGCGGCGATGTTAGGGAGGGCAGATTAGGGGTTAATAAAATGTATTATAGTGTTTGCGAGGCAGGAGTGCGGCGGTTTAGGGGTTAATACATTTATTATAGTGGCGGCGATTTGCGGTCGCTAGATTAGGGGTTAATACTTGTAGTTAGATTGTGGCGACGTTGGGGGGAGGCAGATTAGGGGTTAATAACTATAATGTAGGGGTCGGCGGTGTTAGGGACAGCAGATTAGGGGTTAATAGCTATAATGTAGGCGGCGGCGATATTGGGTCGGCAGATTAGGGGTTAATACTTGTAGTTAGATTGCGGTGACGTTGGGGGGGGGGCAGATTAGGGGTTAATAACTATAATGTAGGGGTCGGCGGTGTTAGGGACAGCAGATTAGGGGTTAATAGTTATAATGTAGGCGGCGGCGATATCGGGTCGGCAGATTCGGGGTTAATACTTGTAGTTAGATTGCGGCGACGTTGGGGGAGGCAGATTAGGGGTTAATAACTATAATGTAGGGGTCGGCGGTGTTAGGGACAGCAGATTAGGGGTTAATAGCTATAATGTAGGCGGCGGCGATATCGGGTCGGCAGATTAGGGGTTAATACTTGTAGTTAGATTGCGGCGACATTGGGGGGGGCAGATTAGGGGTTAATAACTATAATGTAGGGGTCGGCGGTGTTAGGGACAGCAGATTAGGGGTTAATAGCTATAATGTAGGCGGCGGCGATATCGGGTCGGCAGATTAGGGGTTAATACTTGTAGTTAGATTGCGGCGACGTTGGGGGAGGCAGATTAGGGGTTAATAACTATAATGTAGGGGTCGGCGGTGTTAGGGGCAGCAGATTAGGGGTTAATAGCTATAATGTAGGCGGCGGCGATATCCGATCGGCAGATTAGGGGTTAAATAATGTTATTATAGGGTTTGCGATGTGGGGGGGCCTCGGTTTAGTGGTTCATAGGTAGTTTATGGGTGTTAGTGACTTAGTGTACTAAATGGGTGTTAGTGTACTAAAAACATACCGAATTTCGGAACGGAATAGAACCGAATTCAGCCGAATCCGAATAAATCCGAAACGAATTTATTCGGATCCGAATAAATCCGAAACGAATTTATTCAAATTTTGCCGAATCAGATTCGATCCGAAACGAAATTCGAAAAGTCCGAATCGATCCGAACCGAAAACGAACCGAATTTTTTAGCGGTGCACATGTCTAACAATAACATATATGAGCAGTTCAGACAAATACAAGCTCGAGGTTTATTTACTAATAACAAACAAACCTGTAGTTTAACATCTATAAACAGATTATCCAAGTTACTGACATTATAACCTGAATTTGAACATTCAGAAATGTTGCGTGGGAAACATATCTTGAAACACCAGATTTGCATCTTTAAACATTAGAGTCTAATGTCACGCAATAGCACACAATCAATGTGCATTCTAAATACATTTAATAGAGCAATGTCAATACTTCACAATAAGTCAACAAATTGATTTTATGAACAATAAAGAAATACAATATTAAATGTGTATTTGTATTAAAGAAACAGACCGTTATGAAACCGAAAAATGTCTACAACATTTAATAATGTGACAGTATTGGATTTAAAAGAGAATTTAAACATTAATATTTAACGGATCACGGATATTAAATCTGCGTCACACATATCCGCATGACAGGCCCATGAGTTACAAATACTTCTACATGAAAAATGAAGTAACAGCACCACCAGGAGGTATGTGTATGGAAGTTGCTAAGATATGAAACATTAAGGAACGGCCAATCAGAGTTCATCACACAAACACAACTTGAGTCAGGATGGTCTCACAGACATTCTAACAATATTTCAAACTTTTATCCAATCAGATGTACAGATAACTTGTCCCATGGTGCATCTCATGTTTACTTCACCATATAAAAGTCCATTACACGTTGCCATCTTTGTCAGTTCTCTAATGCCTGCAGGCAGTATATATTATATCACTACATATATTCTACAACCCAGCAGGCATGAAACCTCCCAGGTTTACTAAGCAGGAGAGCGATGCACTGGTCCACGCCATCCAGGACTTTTATCCCCAGCTGTTTGGGAACAAGAGGAGGTCGACAGATGTGCCTGTTAAGAAGGCCCTCTGGGAGTCTATCACCAATGCGGTTCAATTGGTGTGTGGCGTCCAGAGGAGCCAGGATCAGATCATGAGGAGATTCGGAGATATGAGGTTGCACTTGACAAAAAAAGTCAACCTCATAAGGGAGTGGGTACAAGCCTGTAAAAGAGGGGGCAAAAGAGAGGCCCTGCGGAAACTCTACCTACTCCCTTATGAAGTGACTTTATGCGAGCTCCTCACTCTCCGGGTCCGCAAAAGATTCAGATCCTCACCATCCTCGGCCTCCTCTTCTTCCCTCCCAGCTGCTGGATCTGAAAGTCCTGACCCGGGGGCCAGGGCAGCTGCTTCTCCGTCCGGTGGCCTGGGAGGAGCTGATAGAGAATCTGAACCAGGTAACTATCCAACTTCATATAATATCTTAATATTTGATTATATTTTTTAAAAATGTGTATATAGTAAGATACTAAACATATACAGATCTCACAACATACACTACATATGATGTTTAGATATATGATTTTAGATTAGTGACACATGAAATAGGAATGCTGTTTCTTGCGCTCTACAGAATATGCGTCACAGAGCGAAAATGGAATTGCGCATACACGTTAACATGGGTTTGTTGTAAGTGGCATTGCTTTATACATGTTGGTCAAATGACGGATGCGTAATTCCGCTTGGAATCATTGCGCAATGATCGCGAAAATGGAATTGCGCATACACGTTAACATTGGTTTGCTGTAAGTGGCATTGCTTTACACATGTTGGTCAAATGACGGATGCGTAATTCCGCTTGGAATCATTGCGCAATGATCGCGAAAATGGAATTGTGCATACACGTTAACATGGGTTTGCTGTAAGTGGCATTGCTTTATACATGTTGGTCAAATGACGGATGCGTAATTCCGCTTGGAATCATTGCGCAATGATCGCGAAAATGGAATTGCGCATACATGTTAACATGGGTTTGCTGTAAGTGGCATTGCTTTATACATGTTGGTCAAATGACGAATGCGTAATTCCACTTGGAATCATTGCGCAATGATCGTGAAAATGGAATTGCGCATACACGTTAACATGGGTTTGCTGTAAGTGGCATTGCTTTACACATGTTGGTCAAATGACGGATGCGTAATTCCGCTTGGAATCATTGCGCAATGATCGCGAAAATGGAATTGCGCATACACGTTAACATGGGTTTGCTGTAAGTGGCATTGCTTTACACATGTTGGTCAAATGACGGATGCGTAATTCCGCTTGGAATCATTGCGCAATGATTGCGAAAATGGAATTGCGCATACACGTTAACATGGGTTTGCTGTAAGTGGCATTGCTTTACACATGTTGGTCAAATGACGGATGCGTAATTCCGCTTGGAATCATTGTGCAATGATCGCGAAAATGGAATTGGGCATACATGTTACCATGGGTTTGCTGTAAGTGGCATTGCTTTACACATGTTGGTCAAAATGAAATGTGAATTATTATATATGTGAAGAATACAGTATTCTTATTTTTAATATTAAATAATTAAAGCTACAGTAAACAACACAAATGATTGAAAATAAGAGTACAGGATATATTTATCATGATTTTAATTGAGGAAACAATTAACTCATGGGACTACCAAAAGATTAATAGTTTTTAATTGATTTGCTAATAATGTAAAGATTTTAAACATGGCATGATTTGTATTAATGATATCCAATCCTCATTTAATATATTACAGATCTTGATGTTGGTGCTGGATCCTCAATCCAGGGCTTGTCACAGTATGGTATGTCTCATTTTAATTGACATTTGTCTTAGACACATGGACAGAACATTACATACTAAATCCACATTGTTCAATATTTATATGTATCTGCAAAATGGATTATTAAAATATTTACAAATAAGAATAAATAAAAAAAACAATATAGGATTACATTGTAAGACTACTCTGAATTTTTATCGAATTTAAGATAACCCATCTATTCTGGATGTCTTAATTTTAATGTAAGATTCTTTGAATGTCCAATTTATATTCTTCCCTTGTGTATTGCTTAATCTTATTTGTATACATTTTGAAAAAATTCACACACTTTTGCATATGTTTTGATTTTAAAAATATAGATTCTATTTTTGAAATTGATCATGTCATTTAAGGGACATGCCAACTAAATTTTACATTGAATGATTTTTAAACGTGATTTTATTGTTTTGTTTAAACATTTTATGAGCTACATTGGTTCAGTCTATTGTTTTAGTTCTTCTAAAAACATATTGATTTTGGTTTAGGTTAAACAATGCATTACTGGTATTATCCGGCTGTTTTTTTATGCATAAATTGGCATTTTGTCCAAAGTTAAAATCATGTGTTCAGATAACAGTAGTACATAGTTTCAAAAAGTATACAATTACACATTTAGAGCTTCATGTCCCTTTAATAGATGAAAATTAAATAATTCTTAGGATATCCTTAAATAACATATTAGATTGGAATTGCATGCTCAATCCCATTCATTACATCAACATATGGAGTAGAGAATTCATTAACACCAACATTGTCAAATCAATATCTTTTTATATTAAAGGGACACTGAGCTAAAATTATTAATTTTGTCATTCAGATAGAGCATGCAATATTAATCAACATTTAAATATAATACTATAATCATATGTGAAATATTCTATTGCTAAATGTATTTTAAAATCAAGAATGTACGTTTATCTGCAGCTCAATTTTGGTTGACAAACCTGGGTTTTTATTGATTTTTGGTGGATACCTTCAACAAACAATATTTATTGAATCCAATATTGCTTATCTGCCTTTAAGATTAAAATGTAGCAACATTACAATTATAATAGGAGTCAATGTTAAATCATTTGGAACAGTTTGAACAGTGAAATCAATGACTGAAATAAATCATGTCAGTGTCCCTTTAATAAACAATAGATTCATTAATCCTTACATTCTTTGGATTAGACAATATTGATATATAATTCACATATTCACTGTTGGAGTTACTTTATAGATATAAGCATACTCTAACAGCACCATGATTACATATTTGTACTAATCAATTTGGTTTGGTATTGTGATCAATATGTGTTGTGTCCTAAACAAGATTACTGTACATTGCACAAATGGCTCGATGTGCCACATGTCTTTGTTTATATTTGTCAACAGCTGTTATTCAAAATGTGGTTTGTGTGTATTCTTTTAAGAACATTGATCAATGGGTATATTTAGATATGCAATAGCATCGTATGAGATGAGTTTGATGTCTAATATAGTCAGAAATTAAACATATGTTCAATACATCATTTTTAACAGAATCCCCTTGATTCAATCAAGCATTTTTTTAATAATGACTGCTCTATTCTTCACATTTTCAAGTTGATTATTCTGATAAATTGATACAGATTTGATTTAGTGCTATCCCAAATGTGTTCACTAATATATATCTATATCATTCATAGAGAGAGTTGGTGTGGGGAGCCCAGAGGAATCCAGCACTGACACAGAGCTGCCTTTGCGGGCTTCTGGTAAGTCCATTGACTCATTTATATGTCATTGAAGGTGTATTGTTAATCAATATTATGAGCATGATTCTGATGAAGCATAACATTTGAAACAAACATATCATTTACTCCTCTGATTATATATTAATTTTATTTGAATATTGAAAGATTAATAATTAAAACTTTCTTAGACTACACCTTTGTTATTCAGAAGATGTATAGCATATGTTTGTTTCAATGTTCATTTTTGACAACAATCATCAAGTGATACACACATGAGAAATCTTAAATGTTCAATGTACTATGCTTTTAGGATTCTAAAATTAATACAAACAATAAATTGAAAATCTGATTCATTGAGAATAACAAATCTAATGTCATTTGTATGCTCCATCAAAATTATGTAAATCATAACTTTGGGTGTGTATATCTTTAATGCAACATTGATGTGTGTCTTTGAGCAACAGTAACATATGTTATAATATCTGATCTTAACGTGTACACAACATGTTATGTTTTACAGAGATTGATTTAACATGTGGGACGGAGGAGGAAGAGGCTCCCTTGAAGTCTGATGGTATGTGAAATATATCTAACATGTTTCCAACATGTTGCTTTATTGGAAATCATTTTATTGAAGACATTCAAAGTCTACAGCTTTTGCACTTTAAAAAGGAATATTATTTGTCTGTTAAAATACACTACTGCCCCCTTTATATATCAGGCAGCATGAAGATATGCTTGGATTTGTTTAACCCCTTAATGACCGGACCATTTTTAAATTTTCTTACCCTTAATGACAATGGCTATTTTTACATTTCTGTGGTGTTTGTGTTCAGCTGTAATTTTCCTCTTACTCATTTACTGTACCCACACATATTATATACCGTTTTTCTCGCCATTAAATGGACTTTCTAAAGATACCATTATTTTCATTATATCTTATAATTTACTATAATTTTTTTTATAAAATATGAGGAAAAAATGGAAAAAACACACTTTTTCTAACTTTGACCCCCAAAATCTGTTACACATCTACAACCACTAAAAAACACCCATGCTAAATAGTTTCTAAATTTTGTCCTGAGTTTAGAAATACCCAATGTTTACATGTTCTTTGCTTTTTTTGTAAGTTATAGGGCCATAAATACAAGTAGCACTTCGCTATTTCCAAACCACTTTTTTTTCAAAATTAGCGCTAGTTACATTGGAACACTGATATCTGTAAGGAATACCTGAATATCCATTGACATGTATATATTTTTTTTTAGAAGACATCCCAAAGTATTGATCTAGGCCCATTTTGGTATATTTCATGCCACCGTTTCACCGCCAAATGCGATCAAATTAAAAAAAATGTTCACTTTTTCACACATTTTGTCACAAACTTTAGGTTTCCCACTGAAATTATTTACAAACAGCTTCTGAAATTATGGCACAAATGGTTGTAAATGCTTCTCTGGGATCGCCTTTGTTCAGAAATAGCAGACTTATATGGCTTTGGGGTTGCTTTTTGGTAATTAGAAGGCCGATAAATGCCGCTGCGCACCACACGTGTTTTATGCCCAGCAGTGAAGGGGTTAATTAGGGAGCATGTAGGGAGCTTCTAGGGTTAATTTTAGCTTTAGTTTAGTGTAGTAGACAACTCCAAGTATTGATCTAGGCCAATTTTGGTATATTTCATGCCACCATTTCACCGCCAAATGCGAGCAAATAAAATAAAACCTTTAAATTTTTTCACAATTTTAGGTTTCTCACTGAAATTATTTACAAACAGTTTGTGCAATTATGGCACAAATGGTTGTAAAAGCTTCTCTGGGATCCCCTTTGTTCAGAAATAGCAGACATATATGGCTTTGGCATTGCTTTTTGTTAATTAGAAGGCCGCTAAATGCTGCTGCGCACAACACGTGAATTATGCCCAGCGGTGAAGGAGTTAATTTGGTAGCTTGTAGGGCGCTGGCAGGGTTAATTTTAGCTTTAGTGTAGAGATCAGCCTCCCACCTGACACATCCCACCCCCTGATCCCTCCCAAACAGCTCTCTTCCCTCCCCCACCCCACAATTGTCCCCGCCATCTTAAGTACTGGCAGAAAGTCTGCCAGTACTAAATAAAAGGAGTTTTTTTTATTTTATTTTTTTTTTAAATGTATTCTGCTGTAATGGAGCCCTGCCTTAGCCCCCAACCTCCCTGATCCCCCACCAAACAGCTCTTTAACCCTCCCTGCTACTTAATTGCCGCCATCTTGGGTACTGGCAACACTGCACCATTGATACCGGTGCAGAGAGGGCCACAGAGTGGCTCTCTCTGCATTGGAGGCTTGTTAAAAGGTATTGCAGGATGCCTCCATATCGAGGCATCACTGCAATACCCTGAGAGCTGCTGGAAGCAATTGCGATAGCTTCCAGCACTCTCTTAAACAACTGACGTACCAGGTAAGTCCATTGTCACTAACTGCTAGTTTTTGCAGGACGTACCTGGTACGTCAGTTGTCATTAAGGGGTTAAATATTTGGATTTGAAATTCATGCCATCATGATGTCACATGCATATTCTAGGCCAAACCACAATAATCATTTTATAATTGTACAGACAGTCATTGATATTCATCTGAGTGCCTATATGCATACCATATCCTCATGTCATCATTGTTTAGAAATTCAAACACACTTCTAAGTATATTGCAAACATAATCAAGTTGAAATGCGTTGATTGGATTTCATGATGTATGAGATGTTAATATATTTATAATATTTATTTCAGATGGATCCTCCTCTTCTGGTCATCATTGTTCCTCCCCTGCCCAGTCCCAGTCCCCTGCCCAGTCCCCTGCCCAGCCCCCTGCCCAGCCCCCTACCCAGTCCCCTGCCCAGCCCCCTGCCCAGCCACCTGCCCCTCCACAGACCACAGACCCTCCCGGCCCTTCCCATTTTTCCTATCCTGTCCCTCCCAAAAAATGCCCCTTCGTCCCCCTTCGCCGCTCTCCCCGTCTTTTGGCCCGTACAGCTACCCCAGCTGCCCAGCCCCCAACTCACCACTCCCCAGCTGTACGGGCTACCCCATCCCTCCCCAACCCAATCCCCATCCCTCCCCCCTGTCTCAACCTTCATTGTCCTGGGTGTCGGATTGTCCTTCCCAGGCACAGCTGTAAGTATCATTCAAAATCAACATTATAAGATACTTAAAGGTACACTGAATGAAAATTGTTTCTATTGTGATTCAAATAGAGCATGCAATGTTAATCAAATTTATAATTTACTACTCTTATCAATTATTCTTCATTCTCTTGCTATCTTTATTGAAACAAAGAAATGCCTATTTTTTATTTTTTATTCCTGAAAAATATGTACATCATTTCTTTATTGTTGGATGAATGTATCCATCAATCAGCAGGGACAATCAAAGTTGATAACCAAAAATGGCCTGCCCTATAAACTTACATTCTTGCATTTAAAATATAGCTCGAGAATTCAAACATTTAAAGAATACAAGTAAATTAATAATTCTTTTTAATGTCATGCTCTATCTGAATCAGTAACTAAATTATTTAGGTTTACTGTCCCTTTAATTTGATATCACTACATATACCAATCACCACTATTTGGATCCAAACATTTATGTACAAATGTTCATACATTATCTCTTGTATAACCCAGTGGGAATGTAATTTCTTCTGGTTGCTATGTTTACACAGCTTGTCCTCAACGCCAAAATGTTTAAGGATAGGTGTGCCTACCACAGTATAACAAAAATCTTAAAATTGCTAATGTAAGTACAATGTAAATCCTTTAACAAGATTTTAGACACTCAAGCTGTAAAAGTGGATCATCAAAAACCAATTAAAGGGGACAACATGTTGGATTAAAATGTCCATTTAATGGTTTAGGTCAATCTGAATAACATATTTCATGTGTAAATAATCAATGTCAACAAATTAATTTAAAGAATTATTTGTCATTATGATGACAATGTATCTTTGTTTTTTATTTTGTCTGTTGTGTAATTATCATTAATATTTGATTTTTTCTTTATTTTAGGCTGTGACTCAACATGGCTCACGCTCGAAGGTCTAGCACGCATAGAGCAGGCCGTGTTGAGGAACGCAGCTGTCCGACACCATGCAGGCCCAGCTACAGGTTCAGCATATGACTCTACATCAGATGAGGCAGTGGAACTCAAAGCTTGAATCTGTAGCTGGACATGCACAGGACGATGAAGGGGATGACCAGTAAGTGGAGGATCTGGAGATGCTCCAAGGGCGCAGATAAGAATCCTCCGTCCACATGTTGATGTTTTTTTTATAGTTGCCATTTGGCCTTTTTTTCTGTTTATTGTTGTGCCTGTTGCACTCTTTTACCTTGTCATATGGCTCACATGGGGCTATGCTGGCCCTTGGCAACTCTCTTCATGGACTGTGATGCACTCTGTTACCTTGTCATATGGCTCCAATGGGGCTATGCTGGCCCTTGGCAACTCTCTTCATGGACTGTGATTGTGAGGATTTATTATATAATTAATATGAACCCAGTTGTATCTACTCCACTCAGTCTCACACCAAACCTAGGTACCTTGATAAACTAGGAACCTTATTCTGCTCATTGACTGAGGGTGACCTGTTTAGGTCAAAAGTAAATTACAACTATCTTTAGTTGCTGGAGATATGCACAACAATGTGAATGTGCTAATACTCTCCTAAGTAATATAATAGCATTTGCTAAACAATAGATAATCTCTTTGAATATAGAATAAATTATAACTTTATGTAATTGAAGCTCTGTTAGTATCTCTTTAAATAGATTGTAGCTTATCACTCAGGTACAATGCTTAAATGTTCAGGTTAGTAAAGTTCATATGCAACCTTATTTATGAATGCAGCAGAATTGTTATGGCAGTGTATTGTATGCAGAAATAACCATGATATATGCAGAAGATGTTAAACATGCACACTTTCCATTAGTAACGTATATGTATAAGCTTGATTTGTTAGTATATACAGTCTTAGGAACATATGAAATTAGCGTAACTTCAGCAATAACTTTATGTTTAGTACGATACCCAACACTTCATGACCAGCGTGTACTTGTGAAGACTTTGCTAGCTAGCAATAAGTTGTCCTGAGAAGCAGTGTAGAATCCGGCAACAGAGAGGAGCTGCGACACTGACTCCCGGAGTGCTGATGACGTCAGACGCCGAACTACTGCAGACACGCTGTATGTCAGTTAGCGTTTCAGAATGAAGTATGCTGTCCTGTGATTGAAGAGAACTTTGCAGATATAAAGTTAGAAAACAACTTGACGAAAATAGAGAGAGCTTCTTGAAAGTTGTGATCACTCCTCATGCGAATCAAATTACCAAGCATCGATGAATTAGAGAGGAGGGCTTATAAAGGCATAACGGTCATGTGATATTATGTTTAAAGGGACAGTGAAACGTGGAAAACATGAAGTATAGAGATTGAGAATTACTGTGATATGACAGGACACCCCCCTTAACGATCTGCTCCGCAGATCAGGGTTTGGGACGGTCTGGATGTCTGCGATGAAACAGAGATACCAATCTAGGGGCTGATAAGTTAGTGGATGGTTCCCAAGAATCCTCTTCTGATGAATAATTTTTCCACCGAACTAAATACTGTAGAGAATTCTTATAGAATCTAGAATCCAAAATGGAATCAATTTCATATGATACTTCATCCTCAATGAGTGTCGGAACTTGAGTTGTCAAGACTTGATCTCTGACTGGAACATAAGGTTTCAAAAGGGATACATGAAATGTTGGATGTATCTTAAAAGAACTTGGTAGTTGTAAAGTGACAGCATTAGCATTAACAATCCTAATAATTTTGTAAGGACCAATAAACAGAGAACCAAGCTTTTTACTGGGAATGTGAAGCTTCAAGTGTTTAGAAGACAACCAAACTAGATCTCCCACCTTATACTCAGGAGGTTTCGTTCTCCTTAAGTCATAATAACGTTTTTGCCTTTCTTGAGATTGTAGTAAAATCTGTTTTAGTTGAATGAATCCTTCAGCAATTGTATTCACAGTGTCATTTACCAAGGGACAAGAACTTTCTGATCTTTGAAGAAGATGATAAGAGGGATGAAACCCATAGTTAATGAAAAATGGAGTTGTATTGGTAGATGAATTAATGGTGTTATTATAGGAGAATTCAGCAGTAGGTAGAAGAGAAGACCAGTTGTCTTGCTGAAATGTACAGTAGCATCTTAGATATTGCTCTAAACTCTGATTAGTCCTTTCGGTCTGACCGTTTGTTTGAGGATGGTAAGCTGAACTCAAACGGCGATCAATATGCAAACTAGAACAGAGTTGTGTCCAAAATCGAGAGGTAAATTGTGTACCCCTGTCAGTCGTAATAGACTTAGGTAACCCATGCAATCTGACAATATGTTTGATGAACAAATCTGCTGTTTCTGAAGCTGTTTGCAAAGTGTGAATAGGTATAAAATGTGCCATTTTTGAAAAGAGATCCACAACAACCAGGATGACTGTGTTGTTAGAAGAGGGAGGTAGATCGACAATGAAGTCTAGGGCAATATCTTGCCAAGGTCTGTCAGCGATTGGAAGAGATAGAAGTAAACCATAAGGGTGAATTCTTTGAGATTTACATTTGGTACATACAGCACACCCTTGTATGTACTGTTTTACAGACTGAATCATATGCGGCCACCAGAAATCCCTTTGAATTAAATGAAGAGTTTTCTTGAAACCAGGATGTCCTGAAAGTGGAATATCATGTGCCATAGCTAAAATGTAATTCCTAAGAGATTCTGGAACATACAGTGCATGACCATGGTAGAAAAATCCATCATTACCTTTATGAATCCTAGAATCATTAATCAATGGATCATTCTGTTGTTGTTCTTTGAGAATAGATGTTTTCCCCACTAAGAGGCCAATGAATTTTTCTGGTGGTATTATTGAGTTTAGTTCAGAACTCTCAGTTAATGGAGTTGAATATCTAGATAGAGCATCTGCCTTTGTATTTCTTACTCCTGGACGATAAGTGATTATAAAATCAAATCTAGTAAAGAATAAACTCCATCTGACTTGTCTGGAGGAAAGACTTTTGTTAGTTTTTAGATATTGTAGATTACGATGATCTGTAAATATGATGATTGGAAATCTTGCGCCTTCTAATAGATGTCTCCAAAATTCTAATGCAGCCTTGATGGCTAGAAGTTCTTTTTCCCCAATTGGGTAATTAATTTCGGCCGAATTCATAACCCGAGAATAATATGCGACAGGATGAAGCATGTTGGTAGAAGAATCTTTTTGAGACAGAATGGCTCCTATTGCAAATTCGGATGCATCTACTTCTAATGTATATTGTTTCGATGGATCTGGGAATTGTAGAATTGGAGCGGTAATGAAACTATGTTTGAGAGCGTTAAAAGAATCATCTGCCTGTTGGTTCCAGTGGTATTTGTTATTCTTTCGGGTGAGTAGTGTGAGAGGTTTTGCGATAGTAGAGAAACCTTTAATAAATTTTCTATAAAAATTTGAGAATCCTAGGAATCTCTGGAGCTCTTTCTTATTTTTTGGAATAGGCCAGTTAGTGATAGCTTGTACTTTGTTGTCCTCCATGGATATTCCTTTTGGTGAAATATGATACCCCAGGAAAGAAATAGTATCAGAATTGAATATACATTTTTCTGCCTTAACATATAAGTTGTTCTGTCTTAATCTTGAAAGAACTGTTCTGACATGTTGTATGTGATCCTCTTTGGAATTTGAATAAATGAGAATATCGTCCAAATAAATGACAATGTATGTGTCAAGTAAATCTTTGAAAACATCATTAATGAAAAACTGAAAAGTTGCAGGTGCATTGCACAAACCAAAAGGCATGACACAATACTCATAGAGACCATACCTAGTGCGAAAGGCAGTTAACCATTCATCACCTTTGCGAATTCTAATTAAATTATATGCACCTCTTAAATCCAGTTTGGTGAAAATGGTAGCACCCTGTAACCTCTCTATGAGTTCTGGAATAAGAGGTAAAGGATATCTATTTTTTATTGTACAGTTGTTCAGTTGTCTATAGTCAATTATAGGCCTGAGACTGTCATCTTTATTCTTCACGAAAAAGATCCCGGCACCAGCTGAAGATGTAGAAGGCCGAATAAAACCTTTCTTTAGATTTTCCTCAAGATATCCTTTGAGATGAAGCAGTTCTGGTTCAGAGAGTGGATATATACGACCATAAGGGATTTTACTGTTTGGTTTTAAATCGATAGGACAGTCGTAGGGTCTGTGGGGAGGTAGAGATTGAGCCTCAACCTTATCAAAAACATCATAAAAATCTGAGTACTCTGTTGGTATATTTGTGATATCAACCTGTAATATAGTTTGTGATTGTGTACAGTGTTTTTTACAATATAGTGAGTCGAAGGAAATAGTACCACTATTCCATGAGATGGTTGGTTGATGTTTCTTCAGCCATGAAAGTCCTAGAATTATGGGGTACAAAGGAGAATGAATAACCTCAAAGGTACACAATTCAGAGTGACCTGATGAAAATGTTAATGATAATGGATCTGTATGATGGGTAACAGGACCTGAATTGATAAAAGAACCATCAACAACTCGAATAGGTAATGCAATTAATTTTTTAATTATAGGAATCTTGTGATTTTCAACAAAAGATGAATGAATGAAATTATTAGTTGCTCCTGAATCGATTACCACCTGGGCTTTAAGTTGATGTTGATCCCACTGTAGACAAACAGAAAGAGTAAAGTGAGATGAGTTTTTTATAACAGTCTCATTTAAATGAGCTATCTCTTGCTTACCCTTTTTTGATTTTAACAGAATTGGACACTCCTTTACTCCGTGGTCCTTAGCAGCACAATATAAACAAAGATTAAGTTGTCTTCGTCTAGCCTTTTCTTCAGGTTTAAGAGGACCTTTGACAAAACCTATCTCCATAGGCTCATCTGTTGAACGGACAGTGGAAACTGAATGAGAGCTATAGGCTTTCTTGGTGGATAATTCTGATGACCCTCTTTCAATCTTCCTTTCCCTCAAACGACGATCAATAGATATAGACAAGGTCATAAGATTTTCTAAGTCCTTAGGAATAACCACACGTGCCAATTCATCTTTTAGAGCATCCGCTAATCCAATACGGAATTGATTTGTCAATGCTGGGTTATTCCACTGTGTGTCAGGTGCCCATCTTTTGAAATCAGTTATATATTCTTCTACAGGGCGTCTACCTTGTCGCAGATGTCTGATAGAATTTTCTGCTGAAGCTTGTTTGTCGTGATCTTCATATAGTAAGGACATGGCATTAAAAAATGATTCTAATGAGTTTAAGATAGGATCTTCTTTCTCATAGTATGCATTAGCCCATGCCTTGGCTTCACCAGTGAGATAAGAAATTACCGTTAGAACTTTAACCCTTTCGGTAGGATAGGTTCTTGGTTTCAATGAAAATAATAAAGTACATGAATTTTTAAAGTCTCTAAATTGAGTTCTGTCTCCAGAAAATCTCTCAGGTGGACATATTTGTGGCTCAGGAGAAACAAGAGGTGATGGTAAAGTTTGAGCAGGTACATGATCCCTAATATATTTTCGTAATTCCTGATTTTCAACTTGGAGGTCCCTAAGACCCTGGATCATTATATCCATATTTTGAGAAAGGGTTCCAACACGGTTGGACAATTCAGTAACATCCATTATAGATACAAGTGGGTTAAGGGTGGCTTGGTAATATGTGAGGATTTATTATATAATTAATATGAACCCAGTTGTATCTACTCCACTCAGTCTCACACCAAACCTAGGTACCTTGATAAACTAGGAACCTTATTCTGCTCATTGACTGAGGGTGACCTGTTTAGGTCAAAAGTAAATTACAACTATCTTTAGTTGCTGGAGATATGCACAACAATGTGAATGTGCTAATACTCTCCTAAGTAATATAATAGCATTTGCTAAACAATAGATAATCTCTTTGAATATAGAATAAATTATAACTTTATGTAATTGAAGCTCTGTTAGTATCTCTTTAAATAGATTGTAGCTTATCACTCAGGTACAATGCTTAAATGTTCAGGTTAGTAAAGTTCATATGCAACCTTATTTATGAATGCAGCAGAATTGTTATGGCAGTGTATTGTATGCAGAAATAACCATGATATATGCAGAAGATGTTAAACATGCACACTTTCCATTAGTAACGTATATGTATAAGCTTGATTTGTTAGTATATACAGTCTTAGGAACATATGAAATTAGCGTAACTTCAGCAATAACTTTATGTTTAGTACGATACCCAACACTTCATGACCAGCGTGTACTTGTGAAGACTTTGCTAGCTAGCAATAAGTTGTCCTGAGAAGCAGTGTAGAATCCGGCAACAGAGAGGAGCTGCGACACTGACTCCCGGAGTGCTGATGACATCAGACGCCGAACTACTGCAGACACGCTGTATGTCAGTTAGCGTTTCAGAATGAAGTATGCTGTCCTGTGATTGAAGAGAACTTTGCAGATATAAAGTTAGAAAACAACTTGACGAAAATAGAGAGAGCTTCTTGAAAGTTGTGATCACTCCTCATGCGAATCAAATTACCAAGCATCGATGAATTAGAGAGGAGGGCTTATAAAGGCATAACGGTCATGTGATATTATGTTTAAAGGGACAGTGAAACGTGGAAAACATGAAGTATAGAGATTGAGAATTACTGTGATATGACAGTGATGCACTCTGTTACCTTGTCATATAGTTCCAATGGGGCTATGCTGGCCCTTGGCAACTCTCTTCATGGACTGTGATGCACTCTGTTACCTTGGCATATGGCTCCAATGGGGCTATGCTGGCCCTTGGCAACTCTCTTCATGGACTGTGATGCACTCTGTTACCTTGTCATATGGCTCCAATGGGGCTATGCTGGCCCTTGGCAACTCTCTTCATGGACTGTGATGCACTCTGTTACCTTGTCATATGTCTCCAATGGGGCTATGCTGGCCCTTGGCAACTCTCTTCATGGACTGTGATGCACTCTGTTACCTTGTCATATGGCTCCAATGGGGCTATGCTGGCCCTTGGCAACTCTCTTCATGGACTGTGATGCACTCTGTTACCTTGTCATATGTCTCCAATGGGGCTATGCTGGCCCTTGTCAACTCTCTTCATGGACTGTGATGCACTCTGTTACCTTGTCATATGGCTCCAATGGGGCTATGCTGGCCCTTGGCAACTCTCTTCATGGACAGTGATGCACTCTGTTACCTTGTCATATGTCTCCAATGGGGTTATGCTGGCCCTTGGCAACTCTCTTCATGGACTGTGATGCACTCTGTTACCTTGTCATATGGCTCCAATGGGGCTATGCTGGCCCTTGGCAACTCTCTTCATGGACTGTGATGCACTCTGTTACCTTGGCATATGGCTCCAATGGGGCTATGCTGGCCCTTGGCAACTCTCTTCATGGACTGTGATGCACTCTGTTACCTTGTCATATGGCTCCAATGGGGCTATGCTGGCCCTTGGCAACTCTCTTCATGGACTGTGATGCACTCTGTTACCTTGTCATATGTCTCCAATGGGCTATGCTGGCCCTTGGCAACTCTCTTCATGGACTGTGATGCACTCTGTTACCTTGTCATATGGCTCCAATTTTCATGATCTTTACAAGATTATTTATAAACGTTGTTGATGTTTTCTGACATAATAATAAAAGACATGTCATTGCACGATTCTTTGTCCTCCTTATTCATGTCATTGATTGAAATCTCTAGTTTATCTGGTTGATCCTTAAAGGGACCTACCAAAAATAATGGTGTTTCCTGAATCATATATGTAATACAATTGTAAATGACTTTAAGATTAACATCTCCAATGTAATTTTATTATTTGTCTTTATATATTTTTCTAAAAGCTTTATCATTGCATGATTATGATTAGCATAGTAATTCTTTTATATATGTATATATAGATTGTTATTTGTGTATATATATGTATATTTCAAATTTCACATCCATGTGTGTATTTATAAACTCTGCATGAATTGATGCACCTTTAACAAATGATCTGAGGATTGATACAATGATATAATCCCTGTAAAGTGTTCATTTTATTGAAATAGTATTGTCTCTGTGTATCCTCTTTTTAAAACTTTAAATCATGTCCCTTTAAGTGTTGTGAGCACAATTGTTAATGAATGGATTTCCATTTCTAAAGCGTTTTTGTCCTTTTTACATGAACAAGGACATATAATCTTATTAATAAACAATCTTATTGTAATGTTGACAGCACATGTATTTAATTTTCAATTCTATCTTATTGTAAAAGTGTAACCAAATCAATCTCTGTGTGTAATGCGCATATTTTAGATGAGGAATATTTTTTTCAAATTTTTTTAACAAATTACTTCTCCTCCCATATATGGCTATAGGTAGGCTGACCATATTTCAACTTGAATAAATTACACGTTTGATCAATACATGTGTCATTATTGTTATTCCCAAACAATCTAAACATATCTTAAAACCTCAATGGCATATGTATTTCTCATGTGTATCTTTTAAATGTTAAAGATATACACCATAGCTATAGTTAAAGGGACAGTCAAGTCCAAAAAGATGATTCATGATTTCGTAGATAGCAATCTAGACACATACTAGTTACTAAAATATAAATACGTTTCTTATTGATATGCCAAGCTGTCAACTGAGTCCTTGTATTGGCTGCGGTTTTTCAGCGATCTCGGATGCGCCATGTTGCTTAAGACGTCACCTGCCAGGCTGTCCAATGATTCCTTGTATTGACTGATGTTTTTACGCGATCAAGGATGCACCTTTTATTGGATGGCGTTTTGACGCGATCAAGAATGAGCCTTTTTTTGGTTTGCGTTCTTACGTGATCAAGGAAGCGCCATGTTAATTAAGACGTCACATGCAAAGGTAAAAAAACGTCTGATTGTATTACGTAGTCCCGCAATATTTGTTTGTGCACGTTAAACACGTTTGTGAATGAGAAGACAGGTTTAAAAACATGGCGAATATGGATTGTTTGCATCATGTTACATTGTTGACCCATAGCTGATAAAGACCACCACATTCTCTTTTGCTGGATGTCTGGTTGAATAAACGAATGAAAGCAAAATGTTTTCATGCATAAGATATTTCGAGGCAAGTGCAAATCTCTATAGTCCATGTTGTTTAATATGTTTGTCAACAATATGTTCCTTTTTATGAAAAATGACTGTTGTGTTTAATGTTAAAGATATCTAATTCATAAATATGCCCTATTGTGTTAGAATAAAGTAATCAATATGCATTTATCTTTATCATATGCTAAATATATGATGCCGACTTCTTCTAAATGTAATTTCGTCGTATATTTTATTAAAGGTTCATTAGACACTCACATTAAAAACCCAAATTTTTTTTTTGGTCTCTAGTTATATAGTCCATTGTTTACCAAATACACGTCTCATTTTGCTTCTGTTCAAATAAAATGTAAGTCATTTTCAGACTCCTCGCCAAGCCTCAAAGTTTCATGTGAGTACCATCTCCAGCTTTCTCCTGTTTGTGTAAAGGGTCTTTTCATATGTTAATGATGGGGTATTGTCTTGTTTTACGGTTGTAATGGGGGTTCATCTATATTTTCAATAGAGATAACCCGATTTTCTTAGAAAGTGTTTAAAGCTTTGTAATATTGATATCAGTATATGTTAATCTTGTTGTTTCTAGTAGTGTCTTACATGCAGTTCTGTTAAAAATATAGTATACTGTCCCTTTAATGCAAATGTTGATTTTTGTATCATGTATGAGTTCCACATTGGTTAATCTCCAAATATATTATTGTTAGCATATTTCCCCCCGCCCCACTCCTAAAAGGACTTTAAACCATATTCATTGTTAAAACAAATGTCTTTCTAAAAAGAAATTAACACAATAATGTCTCTTTAAGAAAATAGACTTTATTTAACACGTCAATATAAATCTGTTTTCAATATTTATTGTTTGAACAAGTACATGTAGATATACCACAATCTGCAAATATTATATATTAGCATATGTAATTTTGTTAAAGGGACAGTTTAGAAAACAAATAATGTTTTGCATTATTAAAAAAGTCAATTTTGTAATATCAATGATATCAAAGGTTTCTCACCAATTAATCATTTGTCTGTGTTCATTTTAATTTTCTAGCTAAACCTATGAGGTTTGTGTGCTCATTTCTTAGAGCTTGAAGAGTGCATGTAATCATTATGCAATTTGACCACTAGAGGGCATTTGGATAGCATTTGTATATCTAAAACCTTGAGCTCATACAGCATATTTACCATGTATTGATCATTGATTGTGTAAAATGTTGTTATGTCAGAACAACAAATAAGTGGTCATTTTTCATAGGCATAGATACAAGGGTAAGCACATAAGTCACACGTATTTCTCCATGTTTTGTTGTTTCAAACTTGATAATGCGTAATACAGTGTTTTCTTTGTAATCAATAATTCTGACTGTCCCTTTAAGCTGTGTTATTGGCATTCAAACAGTAATATGCCATCATGGATAATTGTAATGGTCATTTTTTTTGCATTTCGGGAAACAGTTTGGACATCACATCACAGAAACCAATCAATATAATGAACAAGGATAGGTATGTGATGATGTGGTTTTCACAAACTTATAACCCACACTCTGCAAACAATCTGCCTCCATGGACCCGGTCCCATAGAAGTAGATTATATACAGAGTGTGGTCCACAAGTGTATGAAAACCACATCATCACATACCTATCCATTACACATTAAATAACAAAAACATTAAACATGAAAACAAATACTTACTTCCTCTTCCTTCCCCTCTTCCCACGGGGCTGAGGCTCTGGGAGGGTCAACTGCCGACTCCGACGAGTTCTCATTGGAGATGTTGTGGGAAGAGTGGAAGGAAGAGTACTGGGACGACCAAGGTGAGGAGGAGGAGATGGGCCGGCAGGAGGAGATAGGCCGGCAGGAGAAGATGGGCCGGAAGGAGAATATGGGCCGGCAGGAGAAGATGAGCCGGCAGGAGAAGATGGCCCGGCAGCAGGAGGCCCAGCAGCAGGAGGCCCAGCAGATGGCGGCCCAGGAGCAGGAGGCCCAGCAGATGGCGGCCCAGGAGCAGGAGGCCCAGCAAATGGCGGCCCAGGAGGCCCAGCAGATGGCGGCCCAGGAGGCCCAGCAGATGGCGGCCCAGGAGCAGGAGGCTAAGCAGATGGCGGCCCAGGAGCAGGAGGCCCAGGAGCAGGAGGCAGACCAGCAGGAGGCAGACCAGCATGCGCCTCCCGGAAGAAATTAAACATCTCTTGTTGGAGTCTAAAGGTTCTGTTTTGGCCTTCTTCTATTCGAGTAAGGAGGTGTATGATTTGGGTTTGGCCTTCAATGATTTTGTTTTGTCCTTCAATAATTCTAGTTCTGCCTTCTATATTTTGTATCCGGGAGTTACGCATCTGGTCAATGTAGTCTAGTAGAACCCGTACCTCCGCTATTTCCTCTTGTTGTGCATGGCGGGGTGCCCGTGCACGGCGGCCTGCTGGTGCACGGCAGCCTGCTGGTCCTTGAGGGGCCTCTGGTTCCGCGGCCTCTTCCTCTGCTTCCGGGGCCTCTTCGTCAAGGGGGCCCTCTTCGTCAAGGGGGGTCTCTTCGTCAAGGGGGGCCTCTTCCCTCCGAGGTGGAGATTCATCCCCACCACTCTCATCCCGGGGAAAAGGAGGAGCCTGTATTTGCTGTGCTGCCTCCTCCCCAGACTCTGTATATTTGAAAAAGAAAGAAATGTATATATTAGCATATTTCCAAATAAAGCTTTAAATTACTTAGCTTATGATACAATTACAAATGCAGCCTCATTAATCCACTTTGAAATCTAACAATCAATACGATTTCTGCATTTTCTAAACCGTGTTTGTGATATCTCTGGTCAATCTGAATGTTTTCGCGTTTGTTTTCAGTCTGTTTAAATGCACACCTAACCTATAGCCTAGATACTGATGTAACCGCAAAGTAATTGTGAATGCGTGTAAACAACGTAATAGCATTAATCTGATCCTTAAAGGGACATGAAACCCAATGTTTTATCTTTCATGATTTTTTACAATTATAATCAACTTTCTAATGTACTTTTCTTATCTAATTAGCTTGATTCTCTGGATATTCTTTGCTGAAAAGCATATCTAGATATGCTTAGAAGCTGCTGATTGGTAGCTGAATATAGCTGCCTCCTGTGATTGGTTCACCGTGTGCATGGCTATTTCTTCATTAAAGTATATCTAAAGAATGATTCAAATTAGGTAATATAAGTAAATTGGAATGTTGTTTAAAATTGTATTCTCTACCTTAATCATGAAAGTAAAGGTTTGCGTATAGTGTCCCTTGAAATACATTAGTATGTTAATTTATTCTTAAATGAGCTTACCGTCAGATGAGAATGGCAGGTTCCCGGTATCAATTCCTCCGATACGACTATATCCACCTCGGAGATGCTGGGACGCAACATTTCCTCCCATCGGCAGTAATCGATTTCCAGTGCAGGGCCGCCACCGGTTCCTGCGGCATGTCGGGCCTCCCGGCTTAACTTTTTCTTAAGATCCATCTTGCAGTCCCGGTATCGATGTTTAATAGAGTCCATATCTCTGTTCCGGCCACCCACTGCATTGACTGCATTCCTTATCTCCTGCCAGAGCTTCCTCTTCTCAGTCGGGGTGGTCTTCTGATGCTGCAGCCTCCTATACCTGGCAATATAGGCTTCTACGAGGGCCTCCTTCTCCTCCATCGAAAACCTCGCCTCCCTAGTCGCGTTGGCCTTCCCCTGTGACGATGCCCTCTGTTTCCCGGACTGTGAAGCCCTACTCTGTCCGCCACTGGGCCCAGCCACTTGTTCATCTTGAACCAAGTGGCTGGGTCCACCCACCGCTTCCACCCCTAGCTTCCTGCCCCCCTTCCTGTCCTGTTCCTCTCCCCCTCCCTCTCCTCCCCCCTCTACCTCTCCCCTGCCTGCCCTCCATCTCTTCCCTAAACTAAACCCCAACTAAGCAAACAAAAAGTGAGTGTGATCAAATGAAAGGGGGTCAAAATAAAGAACTAAAAAGACCAAAATAAGTGCTGAAAGTGTGAAAGGGATATAAATAAAAGAGGGTAAGGAGTATTTAAATGAACAAAATGAAGAAGAAGACTAAAAGGAGGATATGTAAACTAAATGTAACTAGGGGATGGGGATGGGATGGGGATGGGGTATGGGATAAGAGTAAATGGGATGAAAGGGAATGGGACTACAGGGAATGGGGTATGGAGTGTAGTATGAGAGGGTATAGGGTATGGAGTGTATGTAGTGTTATTGATAAGTGTATGTATGTATTGAATGTGTTTGCGTGTAAATGTGTTAAGTGTACAGAAAAATCACTCGCTCGCTAACTCACACTACTACTAATTCTCACTAACTCACACTACTACTAATTCTCACTAACTCCTACTACCACTAACTCTCAATAACTCACACTACCACTAACTCACGCTCCCACTAACTGACTCTCTCACACTACCACTAACTCTCACTAACTCCCACTACCACTAACTCACTCACGCTCCCACTAACTCCCACTCCCACTAACTCACTCACAATAACACTAACAACTGACTCTCTCACACTAACACTAACTCACTCACAATAATGCACAAAATCTCTAATCTTAAACCTCCAATCTCCAAAGACCCACCAGCAACACAGTCAAAGAAGGCATGCTTGTGTGGTGCTTATATACCCTGTGTAAATGTTTAATGATGTACCGGTTTGCGTTGTAAATTGTTTTCAGGTGTGCTTTATTCTTAGTTATTATTTGTGCAATGTGTATTAGGTGTGTGAATTTGCGCATGCTCATTTGGAGTTAGTATTTGTGGAATGAGTAGAATGCGATGATGTCATAGTGCTCGTTTTCTATAACATTGTCCAATAGTATTATGTTTAAATGTGAATTTGCGATGGTGTGGTATTAGTGAAGTGTTGTATATGTATGTTTGTCCTAATATATAGTAATATTGAATGCGAGTATTTTGCTAGTGTATGTTAATTTTTTTTTTCCTTGTCGTTATTTTCCGTATTTCTGCATCTTAAAGTATATGCGTATTCCCTGTATTTTATTTAAATAAAATTCCCCCCGCTTGTGAATGTGTAATGCTTCTGTGCTTTGTTTAGTGATTGTTGTTGTGACATTTGCGGCGTGTTATTGTTGTGCATGATGTGGTATGCGTCATATGACCGAGCTGTGCGTATTTCTCGCGAGATCGAGTGTTAGATGAAAAAAGCTTGTTTGTTTGCATTTCCATTGATCTCTATGGGAGACTGTCTAACGCGGGCAGGATTCTGCGTGTGAAATACACGCGTTAGGAGTATTGTTAGAAGGTGTTTTTTTAACTCTAAATACCAGCGTTAAACAATGCCGTGCGTTAGACATAAACCACGCGTAGCGTTAGCATCCCATCTACCGCCAAACTTCAAATCTAGCCGTTAGTGTCTTCTAAGTCAGAGATGCGTTGTTTCACTTCATTTAATCTTGATGTAAACTCTTTAATTTCTATAGTCAGGTTACTTATATCTCCTTTAATTTGGTCAAATTGTGGTAACATAAGTTCGGCTATCTGTTTTACTATGTCTTGCAACTCTGGAATAATATTGTCTGCAGTAGTAGTTGTTAAAGGCAAATTCCCTGCATTATTAATAATGGTTCTGTTTTTCCTGTCTCTGGCTTTAACTGGCATGTTTGGTAATTGTGTTTTGTAATTAGTAATAAATCTCTCCATATGGAGAGAGGTGAGTGAAGAGAAGAATAATAAATAAATAGAAAAAGAAAAAAGAAAAATGTGTTAAATAAAAAAAAAAAAAAAAAAAACGTGATAGGATTTACACACACAGTGACTTGTGATCATGTAATAAGTGCATTATAAAAAAAAAATAAATTTTTTTTTATTGTTATAGTGAGCAGTTGTTTCATTAGATTTGTAAACCATTTACAGAGGATTACAGATTTTAGTGGAATAATAGGAATTATCCTGTCTGTACCCAAGCACAAATATTTATTTAGCAGTTTTCATATTTGCTTGTACTTGGATAAATTCAAATGTTGAATTCCTGCTGGTTTGTGCACTTGATTTGAGGAGTCGCTGCTCTAATAGAAATGTTGTTAAAAAGGAATAACTTATGCAAAATATTTGCTTGACCCTCACAAAATAAATGGTAAAATACATATATAGACTCAGGATGCAAAAGCATTGTAAATTAAGTAAATTTATCATGCATAGTGACTGCTTAAAGTCTTTTCCTGTCTATCAAAAGCATGCAAGGGAATTTATTCATTCAGTACTATTTTATTCACTAACTAGCCTATTTAGCATTTATTGTCAATTTCGATTCAAAATGTGTATATATTTTAATACATATAAAATAAAAAATCCTGCACATTTTTTAATTTAAATAAAAAATAGCATTTTATTCTTTTTTAGAAAAATAATAAACGTTCTGTTTATTTCTAATAAAATAACAACTTTGTTACTCCACTGTCAGCTACATGTCTCTATGCAATGAACTGAAAATAGTAAATGTTATCTTCATTATTTGTTTGCCTCTTGGTATAGTGCCAGACTATTTATATAAAATGAATTAAGCTTTTCCAAAGCTGGAGGCAATGTTGGCGCAGTGCATGGAGGATTAATTGATGCTTATTGCATTTTGGGGAGCTGTTGAAATCAAGAGTAAATTTACAATAAAACAAAATAATAAAACATTCATTATATATTCGGCAAGTTATAAAATACATCTGCAATAATAATAGCATAAGACATTGTACAAATGGGCTG
Source organism: Bombina bombina (assembly GCF_027579735.1). NCBI lineage: Eukaryota > Metazoa > Chordata > Amphibia > Anura > Bombinatoridae > Bombina > Bombina bombina. Next base: position 647,139,814 of record NC_069499.1, on the reverse strand, counting down.
CTTTAGAAATGAATAAGGAAGGAAATAAGAAAGGGAAAAAGAAAAAGAAAAGGAGAGAAGGGAAGAACCTTGGGCATTCTGTAACCTAAAGTGAAATACAAAGTGAAAAGTACTGGGAGAGGCCAGCAGGCCACACGTTTTGGCTTAAAAGCAAAGGTAAAGTCAAAATGAAACTTCATTTTATAAAATAAAAATGATAAAAACAAAAAGAGTGGTAGAATTTATTGGTAAGGAACTACCACAGATGTCGGTTAACATATCAAGTTTACTACTTTACAAGTATCACAATTACAAAAAAATATCATGGCGCTATTAGAGGGAGGTCTTAGTGAATAATGGACCAAAAGAAAAGTTTTGTTATTAATAAACAAAATAGATAGAAAAAAAAGTCCAAAAGATAAAAAACCTGGATTCAGTTCTTCTATACAATACAATTTCTGAGTGTTTTTGTCAGAAAAACATTTGGCAAGTCTTCACCACTATAAAAAAAGAAATCACAGCATACAATTTCAACTCAAAGTAATATTTTAATGTAGCACATCATAAACAATCCAGCTAATGTATTAACTAGAAGTACAGTAGAAGAGACATTCTTATCAATTCCAAGTAAAGAACATTCTTCAATAACCTCTTTAGTCCTCATTTGGTAACCAGTTAATGCTCAGGAACCTCTGGGTCACTGGCACTTCTACCATTTGCAACTGAGATCTGGACCCATGGGTACCCTTCTGGGACACAAACCTAATGTGTTTCCTCTTACAACATTTTTGGAAGATTTCAAAGGCAAAAATTACTTCTACTTCGTATATTATTGTAAGCTGGTTCCCATGAGCAAACCTGCACTGTAAAGGCTCAAAGGTAGCCTCCTCTGCTTAATAAATGGAGCCCTAAGAACATTTTTTAATTCCCAATATTAGCAATATCATATTATTTTGTTAAATCCAGGGAACCTTTGTTTGTCAGACGTCTTGTATGTAGCATTTGAATCATCTGCAGTTATGTGTATATAAAAATACATACAGCATGGAGTAGCTCCCTCTCATTCACAAACTGCATACAGGGATGCAAACCCATTATTTCAACAAGGCAATAAATACATCCCTTTATCAGTCAGTTGTTATTCCAATGGCAAATATTTTACAGCTTTGGGCCTATTTTGAGGAAACTGTTACCTCTAAAGACACTCATTCCCCTTGGTTGTATAAATATATTATGTGACACAATATTATAAAGAGCAGGGGTTATCCCATCTAGATAAGAGATTTAATGTTCCTATGGCTCTTAAATGATGTGTTGAAACAAGATACTTCCCCTTTTCTTTTATCATCGAATTTATTAGCTATATTTACAGCCAAAAACAACACATTAATAATTATGAAATTTGAAATGTAGTTAGAGTTTTATTGTCTAGTAAGCAAACAAACAATGACAATCACATATTTCTAAATCCCCCCATGCTGCGCCGTAGTTTATGTGATAAATCCATACCAGAATGCTCCGAATTATCCACAATCAATCCCTTTTTCATGTCTGTTCTGATTGACAAATTCTATAATATCCAACAAGGCTACTTTTCATTATCTAAACAATCTACAACTCTCCGTACTCTTCTAATAACCTTGAAGGCCACTGGAAGCAGGTGCATATATTGTTTAGTGAGTAAGTGCTAAAACCTTAATATATAGGCCTTAATCACATTCTATTGGCTGAGGCCTTTCCGGCTCTATTTCTGGCAGAAAAAGCAACTATTTAATTCAACTTGAGCATTATAGTGCACTTTCATCTCTTATATGGGACCGAAAAGATTTTGGCAATCATAATTCATTTTTGGGTCGCTTTTCATTATCTATTCAAGGCTAGTTTTACATTTTCAAATTTGACATCTCAAGGCAATTGATAAGTCCTCAAAGGTCATTATGGACGTCTTTACAACTATTTCTCAGCTATTTAGAAACAGCCACATGTGGAAACAATCTGAAAATAACCACAGGAGACATTGTAGAGGTTTATTAACATACACAGTGTCAATTCATTTAAACTCTAGTGTTTTAATGTATGAATGCTCCTTTTGTATTGCTTAAAGGGACACTGTACCCAAAAATGTTATTTCATGATTCAGATTGAGCATGACATTTTAAGCAAATTTTTAATTTACTCCTATTATCAAATTTTCTTCATTCTCTTGGTATCTTTATTTGAAATGCAAGAATGTAAGTTTAGATGCCGGCCCAGTTTTGGTGAACAACATGGGTTGTCCTTGCTGATTTGTGTATAAATTCATCCGTCAATAAAAAAGTGCTGTCCAGAGTAGTGAAACCAAAAAAAGCTTTGATGCCTTCTTTTTCAAATAATGATAGCAAGAGAACGAAGAAACATTTATAATAGGAGTAAATTAGAAAGTTGCTTAAAATTGCATGCTCTTTCTGAATTACAAAAGAAAAAATTTGGGTTCAGTGTCCCTTTAAAGGACCATTAAATACAAAATAATTGCATAGAAAACAAATGAATAATAAAAAAAGACAATGCTAAAGCACTTACTCTGAATTTCAAATGAGCATGCAATATATTTTTTCTGATAAATATGACATCTCTTTATTTCCTCACCCCTGGGTCATGTGACAGCCATCAGCTAATCACAGAATCATATATGTGTACACTTTAAACTTTTGCAAATGATAATAATCATAATAATGATAAGAAAACGAAATTGAAAAGCCTTTTAAAACTGCATGCTCTATTTAAATCATGGAAAAAAAGTTTTACTTTAGTGACTCTTTCAGGATGAACTCTGTTTTTTCTCAATGTGTGCAAGTGCTGAGGATACTTGTAAACATTTCTGCTAATGTTGTTTCTACAGACAACATCTGGATGTTGTGCACCTCCCCTGAGGATGATATGTAACTAAACCATATATAAATTACTATAAATACAATAAAACCCATTAGTCTAACATCTTCCAAAAAAAAAAAAACTAACCTGAACATTACAAATATTACATAAAATACATTAAAAAATTGTACCTGCCCCTTTTGTCAGCCCAAATTCAATCTCACCATCATCACTAAAGCACCTTCAAAACGTTACAAACTAAACTAATTGAAATAAAAACATCCCTCTATAAAAAATCTGCTCAAAAGAATTTTTTTTTAAAAAAAGGTTAAAGAAAAATAAAAGAAAAATCCTTATCCTAATCACTCCTCTAGAAAACCCAGAATAGCCACAGCTAGCACCTCTTTTGCATCTATGAGCTAGCCAAGACACCTCTTGTTCTATCCACCAAGTCTACTTTACCTTAGGAAAACCAACATGCAAATATTTTACTTTTACAAAATGTACTTAACCCCTTTCAGAAGCATACTTTTAAAGTATGGAAGCTGCAGTTATTGTTTGTTTTTTCTTCAAAGTTGCTAGTGGTTCCCATTGGATTTGCTATATATTACATATTTAACATGTCATGCAACTATGCATGTTACCAAAATGCTAGAAAAGATAGGTAAAGCGAGGCTCAATGAATTTAGTTGCATAATCTACCCTTTATCAAACATCTATATACATATATTGACATATAGAGCCCTCCACTACTAATATTGGAACCCTTGGTAAATATAAAAATTTGTCTTCATTGTTTAAACTTTTAATCTTTTGTTATTATCTTTTGTTATTATCTGCTCTCGTGGATATCAAACAATTGTAAAACACAACACAGGTTTATAAAAAAAAATATTTGTTAAATATGTGTGGCACAGATATTGGCACCCTTTTAGTCAATACTTTTATACTACCTCCTTTTGCAAAGATAACAGCTGTGAGTCTTCTCCTCAAATGCCTGATGAGATTTGAGAATATATGGCCAGGGATCTGAGATCATTCCTCCATACAGAATCTCTCCAGATCCTCTATTCTTCAGTTCAACCCCAGGTATTCTATGGGGTTCAAGTCAGGGGACTTGGATGGCCATGGCAGGATCTTGATTTTGTGGTCAGTAAACTATTTTTGTGTTGATTTTGTTGTATGTTTTGGATCATTGTTCTGCTGGAAGATCCAACCACAGCCCATTTTAAGCTTTCTGGCAGAGGCAGTCAGGTGTTCATTTAATATCTGTTGATATATGAGTCCATTATGCCACATATCCTAACAAAATGGTCCTCTAGCAGAAAAACAGCCCCAAAAAATTAAAGAGCCACCATAATTTTTAACTATTGCTATGAGGTACTTTTACATATAGCTACCTCTCTGTGTGTGCCAAACCAACCTCTGGTGTTTATTGATTAAAGCTCTATTTTAGTTTCATCTGACCATTAGAACCCAATCCCATTTGAAGTTCCAGCAGTGTCTGGCAAACTTAAGATGCTTGAGTTTGTTTTTGGCGAGTGTAGAGGATTTTTTCTTTAACCCCTTCCAAATAACTTGTGGTGATGCCAGTAACATCAGATTGTAGTTTTGGAGACTTTCTGACCCAATAAGCAACTTACTTATGCAGTTTGATCCTTGGTGAGATTTTGGCCACTCAAACTATTCTCTTCACAGTGTGTTGAGACAATATAGACACAGGTCCTCTTCCAAGTTGATTCATAACATTTCCAGTTGACTGGAATTTCTTAATTATTGCCCTGGTGGTGGAAATTGACATTTTCAATGCATTTGCTATTTTCCTATAGCTACTTCCTATTTTGTGAAGATCAACAACCTTTTTCTGCATATCTGTCAGGGTTTTTCCCTGTTTTGTTTGCCATGTGCTGCTGGCAGCCATTTTACTCACCTCTCTTGCTGACTATGGTGCATTATGGGGGATGCTGCTCATTTCCTGCACTTCCTTTTATGGCCAGACTGGTGTGCATCATCTGTGTGAGACAGGATGCAGTCTCAGAATTGTGATGTCATCATTTATTATTAAAAGGGCCTCTGTTCTGTATGCTCTGCCTTTGCGTTGTCTCAGACCTGTTTGTGAGAGTTCCTGTGTATTACCTGGCTGCCTGACGTCCTTCCTGGTTCCTTATCCCTGGCTTGTTCCTGATTCTGCTGTTTTCCTTGTTCCTGATTCCGGCTCGTCTGACTATTTGCTTTGGCTCCTGACTCGGCTCGTCTGACTACCAGCTCTGGTTTTGACTCCTGGCTTGTTATTTGACTTGTGGACTTTTTATTATTTTTTTGTTATTAATAAAGGTGTGATTATTTTTGCACTTCTCGTCTCAGTCTGATTCCTGGCACCCTGACATTACGCAAAGGCCATGAATCCTGATGGTGCTAATAATCCACCTTTACCTGCCATCATTTCCAGGATGGATGAACAGGATCACCGCTTGGATTAATTTGCACTAGCCCTGCAAACCCTGCTGACTCGCACTGCACATTTGGACCAAAGTGTCCCACAAGTTATGGCTGCTCCTGTTTCCGCTGCTGCACCTAGTCCTACCAGGAGCATGTCTGGTTCTGCACCTCTACCACAGCGATATGGAGGTTATCCTATTCAGTGCAGAGGGTTTTTGAACCAGGTGTGCATTTACTTTGAGATGTTACCTCAGGCGTTTCCCTCTGACAGAGCTAAGGTGGAATTTCTCATCTCGTTACTCTCTGACAGAGCTCTTGACTGGGCTAATCCCTTGTGGGAGACTAATAAACCTGTGATTTCAAACTACCCTGAATTTGTGGCCTCCTTTCAAAGGGTATTACTGATCACTCATCCTCTGCTGCTAAACGACTCATGTCCATTCAGCAAGGTACAAATTTGTTGCTCAGTATGCTTTTGAGTTCCATACGCTTGCCGCAGAGGTTGGTTGGAACAATGAAGCCCTTGTTGCCGCCTTCTTTCATGGGCTCTCTGATGCGATTAAAGACGAAAATGCTGCCAGAGATTTACCAGAGGATCTCGAGGCATTGGTGTCTTTTTTGATCCTAATTGACATCAGACTCAGAGAGAGGCCCTCTTTCAAGGAGCACTTGCAGAAGCCTCCTGTTCCGTTGTCTCCTACGTGTTCGTTCCCACCCATGCCTCCCTCTCCTCCCATGCCTCCTGGTCCAGAGTCACTGCTGAGCCAATGCAGTTGGGATTCATGCATCTCTCTGCGGCGGAGAGGGCCTTTAGGAGGAGGGAGGGGCTCTGCCTCTATTGTGGGTTACAGGGCCACCTTTTGAAGTCTTGTCCTACACGGCTGGGAAATGCTCACACCTAAGGTCCTGTCGGGGGCAAACCTTGGGTGGTTTATCCTCGTCCCCGGAACCGCTTAAGGAGAAACCTTTGGTCACGGTTGTCCTTTCCTGGGTGGACTCCTCCATAGTCACCCAGGCTCTTGTTGACTCCGGTGCTGCGGGCTATTTCATTGACAGTGCTTTTGCATCAAAGCACTCAATTCCTGTTTTGCCTCGGTCCGTTCTGCTTGGTATTGAGGTAATTGATGGCAGGCCCCTTCAGCCTGCACTCGTTACTCACGAAACTGCTCGGTTGTCCATGGCTGTTGGGGCTCTCCATTTTGAAACACTCCAGTTCCAGGTGATAAAATCTCCGCATTTTCTGGTTGTTCTGGGTTATCCCTGGCTCCAAAAGCACTATCCCAGTCTCGACTGGTGCAGGTCAGAAATTTTGTCGTGGTCCCCGCAATGTATTTCCACTTGTCTACGGAAACCAGTTAAAGTCTTGTGCACTTCTTCGGTATCTCAATTGCCAGAGGAGTACCAAGAGTTCCTAGACGTTTTTGACAAGGTGCGTGCTGGTACGTTGCCTCCTTACCAGTCTTACGATTGTCCCATATACCTGCAACCCGGAGCCATTCCTCCTCAGGGCAGGGATTACCCTCTGTCTGTTGCAGAGAATTATGCTATGGAGGAGTATGTTGCCGATGCTCTGTTGCGGGGGATCATCCGCAAATCCTGCTCTCCTGCAGGGGCTGGCTTCTTCTTTGCGAAGAAAAAGGGTGGCAAGTTAAGACCATGCATATATTATAGGGGTCTTGATCGTCTTACTATTAAGAATGCTTACCCTATTCCACTCATTACAGAACTCTTTGACCATTTCAAGGGAGCTACGGTCTTTACTAAACTTGATTTGAGAGGAGCGTACAATCTCGTTAGGATCAAGGAGGGCCACGAATGGAAAACAGCGTTTAACACCAGGAGCGGGCATTATGAGTATCTTGTAATGCCCTTTGGCCTATGTAATGCTCCTGCTGTTTTCCAGGAATTTATTAATGATGCCCTACGAGATATGTTGCAACAGTGTGTTGTGGTGTACTTAGACAACATCCTCATACACTCACCCACACTTGAGGCTCATCGTTCTGATGTTACACGGGTTCTTCAGAGACTACGTGAGAACGGCCTGTTTTGTAAACTCGAGAAATGTGAGTTCCATCAGACTCAAGTAACCTTCCTAGGTTATGTTATCTCCATTGCAGGGTTCTCCATGGATCCTGACAAGTTATCTGCAGTTCTGCAGTGGCCTCACCCGGTTGGTCTTAGGTCTATTCAACGTTTTTTGGGGTTCGCCAATTACTATAGAAAGTTTATTAAAAACTTTTCTTCCTTGGTCAAACCTATCACAGACATGACCCGTGAAGAGAATTATCCACTCCATTGGTCACCTACTGCCATTAAGGCCTTTGATAGTCTTAAGACTGCCTTTGCTGCCGCTCCAGTTCTGGCTCATCCTAACCCTGTCCTGCCTTTTGTTCTTCTTTGTTCAATGCATCTGAGACTGGAGTAGCTGCCCTCTTGTCTCAACGTCCTATGCCTGACAGTTCCTTGCATCCATGGGGTTTCTTCTCTAAGAAATTGTCTCCAGTGGAGTGCAATTATGAAATTGGTGACAGGGAATTACTGGCCATAATTTTGGCACTCAAGGAATGGAGGCATCTTCTCAAGGGTACTAGCATGCCAGTGCTCATTCTTACTGACCACAAGAATTTAACTTATCTATCTGAAGCAAAATGTTTGTTGCCCCGACAGGCCAGATGGGCGCTATTTTTGTATTGGTTTAATTATGTGGTCTCCTACCTGCCTGTTAGTAAGAATGTTAGGGCTGATGCCCTCTTTTGACAATTTTCACCTCTGTCCAAGGAGGAGTCTGTACCTACTCCTGTTATACCTCCTGACCATATTTTAGCTACCATACGTACTAATTTGACTTCTCCCTTGGGGGAGGAGATCCTGGCTGCACAACCCAATGCACCTCCTGAGAAACCTAGTGGTAAGTGTTTTGTTCCTGAGAATCTTCAAACTAAACTTTTGCACACTTACCACTATCCTAAAGCCGCAGGTCACCCAGGCAAGAACCAAATGATTTGGTCTGTCACTCGACAATTCTGGTGGCCAGGTCTTTGTTCTGATGTTGCTGCGTATGTTGCCTCCTGCTCAGTTTGTGCACAGAATAAGACTCCTTGACGTCTTCCTGTGGGTCTTCTTCAACCTATTGCTAATGCTGAGCATCCTTGGACACATCTTTCCATGGACTTCATTGTCGAGCTCCCTGTTTCCAATGGCAATACTGTTATACTTATGGTGGTTGACCGTTTTTCTAAAATGTCACATTGCATTCCCTTGATGAAGTTGCCTACCGCTCAGGAGCTTGCTTCAATTTTTGCCCGGGAGGTCTTCCGTTTACATGGGTTACCCAAGGAGATAGTGTCGGACCGGGGTAGCCAGTTTGTCTCCTGATTTTGGCGTTCCTTTTGTTCTCAAATGGGGATCCAGCTTTCCTTCTCCTCGGCATATCACCCTCAATCCAATGGGTCTGCGGAACTGTCTAATCAAGCTCTGGAACAGTTCCTCCATTGCTATGTCTCAGATCACCACAATAATTGGTCTGAACTGTTACTTTTGGCAGAGTTAGCTCGTAATAGTGCTATTAATGCTTCCTCCAAGTTATCCCCGTTCATGGCGAATTATGGGTTTTAACCATCCTTGTTGCCTGATTCATTCATGTCTCAGGATATTCCGGCTGGAGGAGCATCTCCGGCAACTCCGTTCCACATGGGTGCAGATTCAGGATTGCCTTCATCGTTCTATGCAGCGCCAAAAGTTCCAGGCTGATCGTAGGCGTCTGCCCGCGCCTTCCTACCACCAGGTTGGTGAGAGAGTTTGGCTGTCCTCCCACAACTTGAACCTTTGTGTGCCTTCCAATAATCTGGCTCCCCGTTATGTTGATCCTTTTCGAATACTCCGACGGGTCAATCCTGTGGCCTACGCTCTTGACCTTCCTCCTGAAATGCGCATCTCTAATGTTTTTCATGTCTCCCTCTTGAAACCATTGGTTTGTAATCAGTTTACCACTGTGTTGCCTCGTCTTCGTCCTATCTTTGTTGACAACCATGAGGAGTATGAGGTCAGCAGCATTATTGACTCTCGTATGTCCAGGGGCCGTGTACAGTATTTTGTTCACTGGAGGGGCTACGGTCCAGAGGAGCATTCTTGGGTTCCCTCCTCTGATGTTCATGCTCCCGCCCTCCTCCATGCCTTCCATGCCCGTTTCCCCAATAAGCCTTTTGTCCTCCCACGGGGGAAGGGGTCTTTGAGGGGAGGGTACTGTCAGGGTTTTTTCCCTGTTTTGTTTGCCATGTGCTGCTGGCAGCCATTTTATTCACCTCTCTTGCTGACTATGGTGCATTATGGGGGATGTTGCTCACTTCCTGCACTTCCTTTTATGGCCAGACCGGTGTGCATCATCTGTGTGAGACAGGATGCAGTCTCAGAATTGTGATGTCATCACTTATTATTTAAAGGGCCTCTGTTCTGTATGCTTTGCCTTTGCGTTGTCTCAGACCTGTTTGTGAGAGTTCCTGTGTATTACCTGGCTGCCTGACGTCCTTCCTGGTTCCTGATCCCTGGCTTGTTCCTGACTCTGCTGTTTTCCTTGTTCCTGATTCTGGTTCATCTGACTATTCTCTTTGGCTCCTGACTCAGCTCGTCTGACTACCAGCTCTGGTTTTGACTCCTGGCTTGTTATTTGACTTGTGGACTTTTTATTAGTTTTTTGTTATTAATAAAGGTGTGATTATTTTTGCACTTCTCATCTCAGTCTGATACCTGGCACCCTGACAATATCACAGCTATATTCTTTGGTTGTATCCAGTGTGATGAATGACTAAGGAAATTTGGCCTATGTGTTATCTCATATTTATACCCCTGTGAAGCTGGAAGTTATGGTTGAATAATTTCCTGTTCCTAGTCACCCATGGGTACTAAAACATGTAAGATATCAATGGGAATATACTTCAAATATATTTTTCTCATACAAATTCATAGGGGTGCCAATAATCATGCCACACCTATATTTAAGATTTTTTTTAGATAAACCTATGTTGTGTTTGCAATTGTTTGATATCTATGAGAGCGGAGTATTTTTTTTATTTTTTTTAACAAAAGATCACAAAGTTAAACAATAAAGACATATTTTCTCAGTCTTCCTTGCTCATATTTACCAAGGGTGCCAATTTTAGTGGAGGGCACTGTATACCATATCCCTTTAAACCCTTTTATTAATTTCAACAATAAATATATTTTATATTGCATACATATATATATATATATTGCATACATATATATATATATATATATATATATATATGACAAAAGAGTTTACATTCTGCGCCTTTCTTCTGTGGTACAAAACAAGATTATGGGGTAGATAACACCCCTATACCTAGAAACTTACTTCAAACAACCTCAATCCATATGAGGTAAGTAATCACCAGAATAGAGATGTGTCTCCAGGATCAGTAATGGTTGTCATCCGTAAGTTGATTCACTGGTATGAATAAACACTGTATCCAATGTGCTGTAGATCAAGGTAAGGTGCAGAATCCTTGCCCCGCAGGATGATGTCCCAGGATATATATGAGAAAGGGAACAGAAAAAAGGGCCAAACAATAGTGAAGTACGACTTTATTAAACAAACATACATACACAAAAGCCACAGTTGTCAGCCCACTCACACAGAGTAACCTCAATCATTATGAGGTAAGTATTAAGCCCAATATAAACATCAATTAGCGGAATAGAATATAGCACCAGCCTTGAGCATATATCGCTCAAAATGTACCCGTACTGCGTCTCTGACGCGTTTCGAAGTTGCCTTCTTCCTCAGAGGGAAAGAGGTACTTAATTTATATAAACACATTTTGAGCGATATATGCTCAAGGCTGGTGCTATATTCTATTCCGCTAATTGATGTTTATATTGGGCTTAATACTTACCTCATAACGATTGAGGTTACTCTGTGTGAGTGGGCTGACAACTGTGGATTTTGTGTATGTATGTTTGTTTAATAAAGGCGTACTTCACTATTGTTTGGCCCTTTTTTCTGTTCCCTTTCTCATATATATCCTGGGACATCATCCTGCGGGGCAAGGATTCTGCACCTTACCTTGATCTACAGCACATTGGATACAGTGTTTATTCATACCAGTGAATCAACTTACGGATGACAACCATTACTGATCCTGGAGACACATCTCTATTCTGGTGATTACTTACCTCATACGGATTGAGGTTGTTTGAAGTAAGTTCCTAGGTATAGGGGTGTTATCTACCCCATAATCTTGTTTTGTACCACAGAAGAAATGCGCAGAATATAAACTCTTTTGACTTATATACTTTTTATCGTGGAGACACACTGGGAGTCTTCACATACTTCTTTTTCAGCTGCCTTACTGTATTTCTAATTGGATTTGTGGACTGTTGCTATCAGGCACATTCATATTGTGATTTTTATTTATCTATGTTCTTTTGTTTATGGTTATAATTATTCCATTTATATTTATTTTGTACGCCACTTATTAGAATCAGAACAGCGCGGATAACAGATGTTTTTTGTATATATATATATATATATATATATATATATATATATATATATACACTCACCGGCCATTTTATTAGGTACACCTTGCTAGTACCGTGTTGGACTCCTTTTGCCTCCAGAACTGCCTTAATTCTTTGTAGCATAGATTCAACAAGGTTTTGGAAACATTCCTCAGAGATTTTTAAACCATATTGACATGATAGCATCATGCAGTTGCTGCAGATTTGTCGGCTGCACATCCATGATGCGAATCTCCCGTTCTATTCACATACCAAAGGTGCTCTATTGGATTGAGATCTGGTGACTGTGGAGTACAGTGAACTCATTTTCATGTTCAAGAAAACAATTTGAGATGATTTAAGCTTTATGACATGGTGCATTATCCTACTGGAAGTAGCTATCAGAAGATGGGTACACTGTAGTCATAAAGGGATAGACATGGACAGCAACAATACTCAGGTAGGCCATGGTGTTTAAACAATGCTCAATTGGTACTAAGGGGCCCAAAGAATACCAAGAAAATATCCCCCACACCATTACACCACCACCAGCCTGAACCATTGATACAAGGCAGGATGGATCCATGCTTTCATGTTGTTTATGCCAAATTCTGACCCTACCATCTAAATGTCGCTGCTGAAATCAGACCAAGCAACGTTTTTCCAATCTTCTATTTGAAATTTGTTGAGTCTGTGCAAATTGTATATTCTGTTTCCTGTTCTTAGCTGACAGGAGTGGCACCCGGCGTGGTCTTCTGCTGCTGATGTGCTGTGCATTCAGAGATGGTGTGCATTCAGAGATGGTATTCTGGATACCTTGATTGTAACGAGTGGTTATTTGAGTTACTGTTGCCTTTCTATCATCTCAAACCCGTCTGCCAATTCTCCTCTGACCTCTGACATCAACAAGGCATTTCCATCCACACAACTGCCGCTCACTGGATATTTTCTCATTTTCAGACCATTCTCTGTAAACCCTAGAGATGGCTGTGCATGAAAATCCCAGTAGATCAGCAGTTTTTAAAATACTCAGACCAGCCCGTTTGGCACCAACAACCATTCCATGTTCAAAGTCACTTAAATTACCTTACTTCCCCATTCTGATGCTCGGTTTGAACTTCAGCAAGTCATCTTCACCACGTCTAGATATATATATAGAGAGATAGATATAGATAGATGTATTTAAATATATGTCTGTGTGTGTATGTGTAATACTTTGATATATTTTACATTTGTTTTGTAATACTTTTATTCTAGCCATAACACATAATTTTCAACTTGTAATATGAGACATGTTTAGTAAAGTGATGTCAGCCGTGCTAAACATTCTAGTTATTTTTCTTTACCATGGATTTTTAATACCATTAGTAGTCATTAGTAGTAGGCATTAGTAGTCATGCAGTAGTTAAAAGGACATGGGAGAATAAGAGTGTATTTTGCATAAAGAAAGTCTATTTCTTTCAAAGAAAAAAACAAATATGTATGTTACTTATGAGACTACATATGGCTGGTAACTGGATAGGATGTTGCTTTATAGAGCAGATAGTTCTGACTTTTTATAACAGACAAGTATTACATGTAGTAAAAACAAATTGTTATTTTGTAGGAACAACAACATTAGTTTTGTTATTGTAGCATTTTTAAATAGGATCTAACAATTAGTTTGTACTTTAATTTATATAAACAGCCTAAAAGAGGTTAAGAATTTAGTTGGCATTGTATGTTTTACATGGCGGTGCTAGGAGCACTTTGATAGAAGGCTTATTGCTTATTGCAATATTCATATATAGTTATAGCTTGTTTTATTGCCTATATCTGCATTAGCTATTAGGCAGTATGTCTAACCTCCTGTGATCCTAAGGCCAGCAGATGGAAAATAGCAAGAAAGGAGTTAATAATTTAGTACATGTCACTGAAGCAAGAGAAAGTTGTTTTTTTTCACAGCCCATGTATAGATATAAAACTGGTGTATCTAAGCAACAGTCATAAAGATGTATAACTTTCTAAAGTCCTTGTTCGCATGGTACTATTGCTTACTGCAAACTGCTTATTCTGCTATTACTGTACTTGTCAATTCCCAACATATAAAAACAGATGAATGTCTACTGTATTCTCAGTGGACTTCATGATGCGCACTGCATTATCTCTCACACTGTTTACTAGTGTTTCAGATTTTCAAAATCACAAGTAGGTGTCCATTGAATTCCTGTATTGTGCTAATCTACTGTTGTGTAAATTATTGTTTCATCACCAAAATTAGAGGGACACTAAACACCTTATATTAAAAAGACATTTCTGTTTTGTTGCTATAAAATAACATATCAATGTTTTAAAGAAAATTAACATATTTTTTGGTTTATAAATAGTCAAACTTCAAACCCCATTTGCCTAATTTGGAGGATTGAATATTGGCTTTAGTCTGCAGACTGGCACAATAGTACATTGCACTATTTGTTACCCAAAAAGTCCATTAGACACAGCATGAATCTGTTCTTTAGAGAGGTTAGCACTGAATAACAAACAGCACAATTAACAGCAGGATAATTCACACCAGTACAAGTACCCAAAGTTATAATGTGAGGTATAGTATATGAGTTAATGACATGGGCTTGCCAATAACAGGATTCCCCTGACTTTGATGTGATATCACACAGACCAAAGGCCTATTTCCAATCATGTAACAAAAATATGCAAATTAAGGGCTAAATTAAAAGTGGAGCGCTAATTGTTCTTGAATTAAACTTTTTGCGTGCTGGTATTATAAGTTGAAAGTAAAAATGTATTGCACTTGCACTAATCCAACACATGCAAAAAGTTGAACGTACAATATCGCACTTGCAATAAACTATTCCCCTATAGAAGTCAATGGAGAAAAAAAGTGGGGGTAAAACTCCACTCACGTGCAAACCCGATTACATATTCGCATGTGCTCTAACCCAACATGAATATATGAATATTTCACATTCCAATGTTCTTCACATACAAGAATATGTTCTACTTATTCATAAATTATATATATATATATATATATATATATATATATATATATATAAATGTATATTATATATTATTCTATATAGGTATAGATATATATGTTTGTATCTCTATGTTAAAACCCTCTTCTACTTTTTTAAAACCTGAGACCTCTTTGAGCCCTTTATGTGTAATATTTTTGTGAATAATTTTATAAGATGGTGTTATTATGAGTGTAACTATTCTTTGTAATGTATGTTTGATGTGTTTTGTGACATTTTGTTTCACAAAACAGTTAACCACAGCTCTGAGGATGCAGTAATCATTATAGCGTAAATTCACATTTACTTTCAACTTGTAATACCATTGAAATTTAAAAAATCAAGAAAACCCGATATCACTTGCACGCAAACATTTGCTCTCCACTCGTAATCTGGCCACAAGTCAGAAAAAAGATGAAACTATACCTCACTGCTAGGCCTGGATGTGACAGTGGTTGCAAAGGCTGAAAATAACTTTCTCTTTGAAGACAAATATTACCTCCAGACCACAGGAACTGCGATGGGGACAACATTTGCCCCCAATTTCGCAAATTTATATATGGGGTAGTGGGAGGATATGTATGTGTTCTCAGAGAATGAATTTTCAGGGAATATTGTCAAATGGCTTTGTTTCATAGATGATATCCTAATTGTGCGGAAGGGAGATGAAGAAAGTATTGGAAGATTGGTAAATATGCAAATATGAACTTTTAAAACCGTAAGTTCACTGAATGTCACAATAAAGATATTATCAATTTTCTGGATCTTGATCTTGGCCATAGGGATGGAAAGGTTTAAACAAAACTTTTTAGGAAACCAAAGGACACCAATGGGTATCTTCATGCCCATAGTTGTCACAAAAAAGAATGGGTTAGTAACATCCCCTATGGCCAATATCAAAGGATCTGGATGAACTGCACTGATATAAATTATTTTGATCAGGAATCAGAAATAGTTAGTAATAGACTGAGAGCCAAATAATATTCAGAGGACTTTGGGACAAGCTACAGAGAGTGAGATCTATGGACAGGGAACAACTGTTGAAAAAAAGGTCCAAAAAGAGAGCAATAATTCTAAGAAGGGTCCACCAATGTTTATTACAAAATATAACACAGCACATAAAGAAATTGAAAGGGCAATTAACAAACACTGGC
This sequence comes from Bombina bombina, assembly GCF_027579735.1. NCBI lineage: Eukaryota > Metazoa > Chordata > Amphibia > Anura > Bombinatoridae > Bombina > Bombina bombina. The sequence continues at coordinate 647,123,856 of NC_069499.1, read as the reverse complement.
CAATCCTAAGACAAGATCCTTTGTTAAAAGACATTCTATCAGAAAAAGTTTTATCTTTCATAAGAATAGGAACCTTAAAATGATGCTTACCCCAAGTAGTTTGAAGAGGGATAATAACACTACCATTCAGAACGGGGATTTTTTAAAAACCAAAGGATTTTATAAGTGTGGGAAAAAAAACTGATGCCGATAGGGATAATACATCCTTTTCTGGTAATAGAGATGATAGGGTGTATGAAATTAACCAGCTTTTAAACTGTAAATCAAGACATGTAGTTTATTATCTATCCTGCTCGTGCGACCTTATTTACATAGGTCACACGAAACGTTGTTTGAAAACGAGATTTTCAGAGCATCTTTGTAATATTGAACAGGGAAATATGGATCATGGTTTTTCAGCACACTTTGCATTAATCCATAATAAGGATCCCAGCTGCCTGAAAGTGAAAGTCATTGATTGGATCAAACCACATCCAAGAGGAGGTGATAGGATTCTCACTCTCAGACAGCAGGAAACGTGTTGGATCTATTCCCTGGACTCCCTGGAACCAAAGGGGATAAATAGGGATATAGATCTGATAGCTTCCTTTGTGTCACCTATTGTTCGCCTGCATGTGGTTGTCTCAAGTGTATATATTGATACAGGCGTTATATTAAGAGAGTTTTTCACTATAATAATGTTGGTTCTATCTATGAGATTAATTTGTACTCTATATAGGTTCAAGGTTGTATTTGAATATTGATGACTAATGTAACTGTGCTTATATGTAAGTGTATGTCTTGCTTATTTTCTCATACTAGAAAATTCCTTTATCTATATGAATTATCCACATATATTTAGAGACACACACATATTTATTCACTACCGTTTTAGTATCATTATATAATCAAATGTTTTTATGAGTATTTATTAGGTTCTTTTAAATATATATACACAGATATGTGCTTTTATTAGTAATCAATTGTTGTTTTTTTTAAAGTTTAAATGCAATAAGGCAGGATCACCATATGGGTTTTAAGTACGGACATTAGTATTAAAATATCCTATGGACATTCCTTGGCTCCTCCCTTTTTTTTTGAATATTTTATCTGATTGCAGCACATTTAGTATATACCGTCTGATATATCATTGGTTGGGCCTCACAAAACGCATTAGGCCACTCCCACGACTCCTGCGAGATTTGCCCAGTAGCACTCAAGCCGGCTTAGAGAGAGCTCCGGAGAAGCCACGGTTTGAAGACTTTAGCCTGACAACGTGTATACGGATCTGGATCACATACTGAGGAATCCACCACTGATACCACAGAGTGGCTTGTTATAGGATCCACAGACACAGTGCTGAGAGTGCATATGCGATTCCTGTGTTTTTAATACCTCATACTTGGTTTTTACATGTGAGTGTGTTGATGTTTCTGTTTTTCACACATTAAAACATATTTCAAATGGTGTACATTTAGAGTGGCTTTACGTTTTTTTCCCCTTTTTGTCTTTACAAATAACTTTGCTCAGGTGTATTTTGCATCTTGCTGTTGCCAATCTCTCCGCTAGCTACTTGTTAAATCGGCTCCTAAGGCTAAATTACAATAGGAACAGTAAATTATCGATCACACTTGCACGCTAACTGAGCTCGACTTTGGTTTTTTGCACATGACGGATAATGTGTGTATTACAAGTTGAAAGTAAAAAGTTTTTACTTGTCCGCTAACCTGACAAATTTAAAAAGCCGAAGTTACAATATCCCGCTAACGTATTCTCCCATAGACTTCAATGGAGCATGAAAGTCATGTTTAACCAAGTGCGTTATCCTGACCTGGAATATGAATATTTCACATTCTATTGTTATTCACATAGAATAATATATTATTTGTATTCATAAATTTATATTACTATACCCCTATGTGAAGAACATTGGAAATATTTACAGTAAATACACAGTTATACACTTTATTAAATATGAATATTGCATACAAAATATTTTACATGTTTAAAGCTACTAAATTGCAATATATATACTGTACAGGGAGTGCAGAATTATTAGGCAAATGAGTATTTTGACCACATCATCCTCTTTATGCATGTTGTCTTACTCCAAGCTGTATAGGCTCGAAAGCCTACTACCAATTAAGCATATTAGGTGATGTGCATCTCTGTAATGAGAAGGGATGTGGTCTAATGACCCTATATCAGGTGTGCATAATTATTAGGCAACTTCCTTTCCTTTGGCAAAATGGGTCAAAAGAAGGACTTGACAGGCTCAGAAAAGTCAAAAATAGTGAGATATCTTGCAGAGGGATGCAGCACTCTTAAAATTGCAAAGCTTCTGAAGCGTAATCATCGAACAATCAAGCGTTTCATTCAAAATAGTCAACAGGGTCGCAAGAAGCGTGTGGAAAAACCAAGGCGCAAAATAACTGCCCATGAACTGAGAAAAGTCAAGCGTGCAGCTGCCAAGATGCCACTTGCCACCAGTTTGGCCATATTTCAGAGCTGCAACATCACTGGAGTGCCCAAAAGCACAAGGTGTTCAATACTCAGAGACATGGCCAAGGTAAGAAAGGCTGAAAGACGACCACCACTGAACAAGACACACAAGCTGAAACGTCAAGACTGGGCCAAGAAATATCTCAAGACTGATTTTTCTAAGGTTTTATGGACTGATGAAATGAGAGTGAGTCTTGATGGGCCAGATGGATGGGCCCGTGGCTGGATTGGTAAAGGGCAGAGAGCTCCAGTCCGACTCAGACGCCAGCAAGGTGGAGGTGGAGTACTGGTTTGGGCTGGTATCATCAAAGATGAGCTTGTGGGGCCTTTTCGGGTTGAGGATGGAGTCAAGCTCAACTCCCAGTCCTACTGCCAGTTTCTGGAAGACACCTTCTTCAAGCAGTGGTACAGGAAGAAGTCTGCATCCTTCAAGAAAAACATGATTTTCATGCAGGACAATGCTCCATCACACACGTCCAAGTACTCCACAGCGTGGCTGGCAAGAAAGGGTATAAAATAAGAAAATCTAATGACATGGCCTCCTTGTTCATCTGATCTGAACCCCATTGAGAACCTGTGGTCCATCGTCAAATGTGAGATTTACAAGGAGGGAAAACAGTACACCTCTCTGAACAGTGTCTGGGAGGCTGTGGTTGCTGCTGCATGCAATGTTGATGGTGAACAGATCAAAACACTGACAGAATCCATGGATGGCAGGCTTTTGAGTGTCCTTGCAAAGAAAGGTGGCTATATTGGTCACTGATTTGTTTTTGTTTTGTTTTTGAATGTCAGAAATGTATATTTGTGAATGTTGAGATGATATATTGGTTTCACTGGTAAAAATAAATAATTGAAATGGGTATATATTTGTTTTTTGTTAAGTTGCCTAATAATTATGCACAGTAATAGTCACCTGCACACACAGATATCCCCCTAAAATAGCTATAACTAAAAACAAACTAAAAACTACTTCCAAAACTATTCAGCTTTGATATTAATGAGTTTTTTGGGTTCATTGAGAACATGGTTGTTCTTCAATAATAAAATTAATCCTCAAAAATACAACTTGCCTAATAATTCTGCACTCCCTGTATATACATACATACATATACCTGCATATATATTCCTATAAAATATAGGTATAGATATGTATTTACATGACCATTATAAGATATATATATATATATATATATATATATATATATATATATATATATATATATATATATAAATATATATTTATTTAATAATAAAAAGTACATTTTTTTTTTCTTTGAACAAGCTTTATTGATTCAAAGAAAAATTGTGTATACAAAGGGGAAGCATATACAACATTACATAATCTTTGCTCAGTACAAAATGCTGCACAGATAAATCAACAGTTGCAAGTATTTAACAAAAAATCTCAGGCATCTGTCAGCCTCCTTCCCAAACACATCGCTCCTAACATTATTATATACAAAGCTTGCCATGTTTTTCATTTTTTATTTTTTCTCTTCTTACATTTCCATAGCATACCAAATAAAACTGTAATTAACATGAAATTGTGTGTCACACAAAAAAAAAAAAGGAGGGGAAGGGCCTGGGGGTGGGAGGGAGAAGGGGAAGTAGGGGGGCATTCGTCACATTATGCCTCATCTCATCAGAGTTTACATAAATGCCAGTGCCCTTCCATGTGGCCAGCATCATTTCATGGATATCAATCTGGTTAAATTTGTAATAGTGGAACCTCTCCATCAAAAGCAGATCGTCAACTGCACAGACCCACTCCTCCACTGTTGGGACAAATCCTGATTTCCATTTTCTAGGGATCAGTTTCTTAGCTCCTGTGAGCATTAACAACATAAGGGCCCGTTTATGTGCTACTTTGAGTTTGGGCAGATGAAAGAGAAGGGTCGCCTCAGGTGTGTTTGGGACGATAGTCTGCAATTTGTCTGACATTAGACTTGTCACTCTGCTCCAATATTCTTTTAGTTTTGGGCAGGCCCACCATATGTGCAGGAGCGTGCCGTGTTCCCCACACTCTCTCCAGCACATGGGGCTAACAGTTTGATAGCATCTGTGTAATCTCGTTGGCACTAAGTACCACCTACATGTAAGTTTCAAATGTATTTCTTGGACATTGGCGGAGATTGATGAATGCTTTGCTAGCCTAAAGGACCTAATCCAGGTGTCATGTTCTATGTCTCTATTAAGGTCTTTGCTCCAGGCTATAGTGTAAGTGGGCAAGAGCATGTCAGGGGGCAAGAGTAGAAGTTTATAAATCAAAGATATTAGACGCCTTAGTGGTTTGTTTGCTGTGCATAGATGTTCGAAGGTAGTGAGTTCTCTCATAAAGTGTTCCCTATGCTTATGGTGTGTAAGGTAGTGCTGAAGTTGATTGTATCTCATCCAGGAGTGGTAAGTTCCACCGTATTTCTCAGCCATGGTCTGGTGGGAAAGCAGTTTCCCTTCCGCCATTGCAAAATGGAAAGAAGCTTCGCGGAGGCTGTAAGGCTCGCTCATGTGCGTTCCCAAGTGAAAAAATGGAAGGTCCGGGTTTTCAATAATAGGCAGAAGGGGTGAATATCTGGAAGAGAGATGTGTGCTAGTATTAACTGTTCTGTCCCACTCCTTAAGTTTTTCGGCTAAGGTAATGTACCTATTGATAGTCTTTGGGCGTTGTAACGGTGGCGTAAAAGCTAGTACGTTCACATTGTTAAGATTAAGGATTTTCCCATCCAGTCGTACCCACGCTTTTTGGGTTGAGTTGTGGGACCACTCTATAATTCGTTGTAGGAAGATCGCCTGTCTGTATGTTGCTAGTTCGGGGAAGCCCAGCCCTCCCCTATCCTGTGGCATGTATAACGTCTTTCTTGGATACGCGGTTTTATGTTATTCCATATGAACTGCTCCAGTGTTTTCTGTAGCTGTAGGAGAAAGTCCCTGGGGAGTGGTATTGGGAGTGTTTGTAGTATATATAATATGCGAGGGAGAGTATTAATTTTAATTATCCCAATTTTGCCCAGCCAAGATAGGGGTTTGTTCTTCCAGGAGGAAAGATCTCTTATTATTTCTTCTTTCAATTTAAGGTGGTTAAATTTAAAAAGATCCTGGGGATCCTTCGTGAGATAGATTCCTAAGTATTTCAATTGTGTGTGAGCAATAGGTATCTTATGAGCATCTCTTAGGTTTTCTATCTGTTCTTGGGGGGCAGTTATACTGAGAATTTCAGATTTCATAATATTAAGATGAAAATTGGATAAGGAGCCGAATTCATCTAACTCCCTGAGGAGCTCTGGTATTGAAACGTCTATATTGGTTAGAATATATAAAATATCATCAGCGTATAATGCTTGTTTATATTCGGTCCCTTTTAATTTAATACCAGTGATATTAGGGTTTTTTGCGAATTTTTTGGGCCAGGGTTTCTATAGATAGGGCAAACAATAGTGGGGAGAGGGGGCACCCCTGTCTTGTCCCGTTTGAGATATAAAATGTATCTGAGAGTGTTCCATTTACTCTAACACGTGCATTTGGTCTAGAATACAGAGAGAATGCCATATTTATAAACACATTACCAAAGTTCATAGCCTTCAACACCCGACGCAGAAAAAGCCAATCAACACGGTCGAAGGCCTTCTCTGCGTCAGTAGAGAAAAGTGCTATGGGTAGTCCTTCGCTACAGGCATATTGTATAAGTTGTAGGACTTTGCAGGTGTTGTCTCTTGCCTCCCTCCCTGGGACAAACCCCACTTGGTCAGTGGAAACAAGGTCGGGTAGAAATTTGTTTAGATGCTGTGAGAGTATTTTTGCAAGTATTTTGATATCAGCGTTTAATAGCAAAATCGGTCTAAAATTTTCAGGGGTGGTAGGGGGCTTACCTGGTTTAGGTATTACTGAGATGTATGCCTCTAGCATTGGACCAGGGAGCTGGGGGGAGTCCATTAGACTGTTAAAAGGTTGGAGCATCATTGGAGCCAGTGATTTAAAAAATATTTTGTAATATTTAATTGTGAGCCCATCTGGGCCCAGACTTTTACCATTTGGAAGATCTTTGATTGCTTGTGAGAGCTCCTTGAAGGATATAGGTAAAGGAGTCTGCTTTTTTTTAAGCCTGGTAAGTCTAGTGAAGCCAAGTAGGTGTCTATGGCTTTTTCTTTAGTTAGGGATTGAGCTTGTGTGTTTGCTTCCTTGTTGATGTTGTAAAAAGCTGTGTAGTATGTATTGAAAGCGTTAGCTATCTGTTTATTGCCCTTTAGCTTAGTGCCTTCCTTATCCGTAATGCAATATATGTGCGAACAGAGTTGCTGTCTGCGAATGGATTGGGCCAGCAGCTTCCCGGGTCTATTACCACTCTCATAATATTGCTGTTTGATTGATAACATTCTACTTTGGTAGGCCTCAGCAAGATGTTGTTTAAGATCCGCTCTGGCGTGTGATAATCGCTGCTTAATGTTTGTATCTCATGTTTTTTGTTTGTGTTGGGATTCTAGCTTGGTAACCTCATCTAACAGGGATTTGTGTTAGGTCCTGTAATGCTTGCACAATCTAGTTGCATGTTTGAGGAGTACGCCTCGTATGACACACCTATGAGCCTCCCATGTGTTAGGTAATGAGGTGTGGTCAGGGATGTTGTGCAAAAAGTAGTCAGTCAAGGATTTTTGCTAATTAGTTTTAATAAGAGGCTTGTCAAGGAGGGAGTCGTCCATTCTCCAGATGTTAGGATGTAGGTGGGATGTCAGGCCAATATACCTCGCAGGTGACCGGGGCATGATCAGACCATGTAATGTGTCCAATTTTACAATCGCCAACTATGTCCAGGCCCACTGAGTCAGCAAATATATAGTCGATGCGTGAATATTTATTAGATGGGGGCGAGTAATAGGTAAATTCTCTAGATGTCGGGTGTATAACACGCCAGGTATCATGCAGAGTCAGGTCAGAAAGTGTTATCTTAAGAGATTTAAGCGTTTTACCGCCAACACTAGAAGTTTCATTAGAAGTGTCAATCTGCGGTTCGAGCTGAACATTAAGGTCACCTTCCATAAACACCGGGCTCTTTGCGCAGTCCAGAAGTGTTTTGGAGAGTCGCTTAAGAAATAGATGTTGGTTAATGTTCGGCGCGTATATTGACGTGAGTGTTAGTGGGTGTTCATACAGTGTACCTGTTAATATTATATAACACCCCTCTGGGTCTTTTTCCGCGTGCTTGAGTTTAAAGGGGACCGAGTGATGAATCAGGATTCCCACTCCACATCTTTTTGATTAACCTGATGCTAGGTATGATGTAGGGTATTGTATGTTATGCCACCTAGGTTCTTGTCCCCTTCGAAAATGCGTTTCCTGTAGGAATAGACCGTGGCTGTGTAAGCTTTTGAGGTCTCGGAAAAAAGTACATTATTTTTTATGTGAAGAACATAGGAATGTAAAATATGTGTTTTGCTCTTCTTGTTTCTCAAATCAGATCTTAACCCAGTCGGGTTAGCACACATGAAACTTAAGGTGAGTTATTGAAATATTGAGTTATTAATAAAAATGATTACACATACTGTTAACTATAAAGATATATTCTATGGATTATTTAGAATATTTTACAGTATATTTAATCATTTCTATTTTTTATATATATATTTTAGTTTAATTCATTGGAAGCTTGCTAATAAGACCAACTTTCAGTCACATCATTCCATTAAAAATGTCTAAGATCACAGAACTTTGCATCACCAAGGCCACTCTCAAAGCAAAGAAATCAGCAAACAAACTGGATACTCAAGATGTGGTATTCAAGCTGAAATTTGAAGAATCAAGAGAGGTCAAGGACAAAAAAGGAATGGAAGTCAAAGAAAATGTTAAAAATCTGAAGAGAAGTTTCTCAGAGTTTCTACTTTGAAAGAACGGAAGAAGTCCAGCTCAGCATCTGGCAGCTTCATCGGGTTGCCAAGTTGACCCTTCTACAGTCCCGAAGAAGCTTGATCAGTCCGAAGAAGCGGTGGACAGAAATTGACAGAAATCAACCTGATCGAATATGATTGGGTTGATTGACACCCCCTGCTAGCGTCCGCAAATCTGCAGGGGGCGGTATTGTACCAGCAGTTCACAAGAACTGCTGGTGCAATGCTAAATGCCGAGAGCATATGCTGTTGGCATTTATCGATGTACAGCGGACATGATCCACTATATCGGATCATGTCCGCTCGCACCATTTTAAATAGGCTCCCAAGTTTGAAATTTTTGGGTCTTGCAGGCCTTTAGTGAAACATGGTGGAGGGTCTGTCATGATTTGGGGCTTCATTTCTGACAGTGGCGATATTGTCCGACAGGTTTTAATTAATCATGCCATTCCTTCTGGTAAGCGACTGATTGGGAACGGTTTTAATTTTCAGCTTAACAATCCAAAGCACACTGCTAATGCAATGAAATCATATTTTGGAGAGAGAAAAACAGCTGATAAAACACTGACAGTCATGGAATGGCCTCCACAGAGTCCAGACCTGAATATTATAGGGGTAGTATGGGATCCCCTGGACAGAGAAAGAAAAAAAAGACAACCTAAATCTAAAGAAGAACTCTGGGAAGTGCTGAAAGAAACCTGGTATAATATACCAGAAGCTTACTTCAGAAAACTTCAGGACAGTCTCCCAAAAAGAGTTCAAGATGTGCTTAGTGCCAAGAGAGGTCACACTATATACTGATGTTTGCCTGAAGAAGCCATTTTGTTCTGAGAATGTGTTGTTGTTTTTTTCATATGTTGTGTACATATTTCCTGTATTTTCTGTTTATGGGCTCCATGTACTAAGCCGTCAATTCATCCGTCATTGTAGACGCGGCTAAACTCGCCATTACTCGCCGCGGGCGAAATGGTGTCCGCTGTTGCTATGTACTAATAATCCCACAATAAATAGACACGTCTAGCCCGCCGCGAGCAGTGGCGGAATATTGATAAATTTGACGCCTCGCTCGCCGCGACTAAGCTGATGTACTTAACTTTCAGTTGAATTGTCTGGCCAATTGTTAACATGTGACATGCAAGGTGTCACGAACGTCATAGTAGTCGCGGGAATAGAATTTTGTTCCTATAAAAGTACAACTTTTGTAAACAACTTTATTATTGTTCCAAAATTTTGGGAGAGTGATTACAGAGCGTTATTTTTTGTGATCTTTATTTACAAATTCGATATGGCTTCATCTGGATCTGAAACCGCTTCAAAATCCAAGAATCCTCACTTTTCTCATCAACAAAACGTCGTTTTGATTGACATGTTTAGTGACTCTTATGATTATTTGTTTGGATGTCGTGTCAAACAGACACATTTTTCTAGGAGGAAGCAGATCTGGCAAAGGATCAGCGACATTTCCAGTATTCTGTCTTCTAGCCCGGATTTGCATCACATGGAGAATAAACAAATACAGAATTCTCTCCATAGCTGCTGAAATGAACAATGTAAGTACAATTCTGATATTACTGCCTTTTATATATGTCTAGACTGGCGTCTAGAGTGACTTTCCTATTGTTTTGTACCTTGCCCGCCACCTAAAAGGTGGCGAGGCAAAAATAACGAGGTGGGGGCGGAGATTGACGCGAGCGGACAAATAGATTTTTTAGTACATTCGTTTTTGGCGAGTTGGTGGTCAAATGTGTCTAATTACAGTGAAAAATTGAGAGGTAGCGAGGTTTGGCGGATAAGTACGCTCGCAATTTTAAAGATGCGAGTTTTAGCATAATTGACGGCTTTGTACATATCAGTTTGCGAGTTTTGATGCAAGATTTGTTGCGGGTAGCTCGCTGACTGCTTAGTACATGGAGCCCTATATCTTAATAAAGAGACTGAAAAATAAATATGGATGGTCATTAATACTTTGCTAAAACCAAAAATTCTAATGGTGATCTAAGACTTTTGAACATTACTGTGTTTATATATATATATATATATATGCAACAAAAATATCCGCACTCACTGGGCTTATATGGAAAAAACTTTATAGAAGTATATATATAAAGGACATTATACTGCAAGTGAAGAACATTGGAATGTTAAATTTGTACAGTAAATATACAGTAAAACACATAAATACATCTGTACAAACATATATACATACATATAAATATTTAAACATGCGTACATATGTATCTCTATGTTAAAGCCCTTTACATGCCTTAGAGACCTCATATCTTTTAGCCTTTATAACTTCTGCATGCAATATTTTTTTATAAATGTTATTAGATGGTGTTATTATGAGTGTAACTATACTTTTTATTGTATTTTTCAAGTTTTATGTGCAACTTTTTAATCGAGCATAGCAGTTTGCCAGAGTTCTGAAGTTGCCCCATCCTGACATGCGTTAATTGTGCTTCAGCGAATGCATTTACTTTCAACTTGTAATGCGCATGCTACTTCCGACATGGGCAAACACCTGTGATAAACCCAATATTGCTTGCATGCAACTTTTAGCACCCCACTTGTAATCTAGTCCAAACGCATTCTATAAGCACTGGATTGAGGTTACACCCTGTAAGTAAGGTTCTCTCTCCAAAATGGTGGACTCCGCAAATGCCTGAACTTCCCATTTTAATTTTATTAGATGACTGCCTTCTTGCGTCATTTTACTCAAGCTTTGTGCAAATATATAAGCAAATTTCATTCATAATTATTTCTTTATAAAGCTGGGTGAGTTGTACTCTCATCCTTACTGTTTTTTTTCTTTTGCTATACTGAAATAAATAAAACAAAATGGCACATATCTTTAAAGCCATTTAAAAATAAGAAATCTATGACCATGAGCTAAATTTATTAAGCTCCATTCTCAGATTTTTTGGCTATGTGGCGCAAGTTCTCTGCCACATATTTAAGAAGTAGGACCCGTTTCTTTTTCCTCTCCGCCACCTCAGAGGTGGCGACATCAATCTCCCCAACATTCGCTTGTTTGGGGTGATAGACATTCCCTACTCTAGCACAGTAGGTTGCATAGCAAAAGACAGCATTGCACAAGAAACCTCTTGTGCAATGTTAAAAATTTAGCTGTGCAATGCAACATCGCAAGTGAAAATTGCAGGCGTAGAGGTTCACTACTTGCAACCCTGTCTGTGTTGAAAGTGGTGGCGCTGTGTCCCCTCCAGGGAACCAAGCTACCCGCGTCCTCTGAGTCAACCTTGTTGCTTTACCCTCCAAAATAAAAGAGCTCACAATGGTGTAGCAGATTTCAGACAATGTGGTAGGCGCGCAAACTGGTTATACTCATAAGATTGCAGTTAAAATAAGCCTTTTATTAAAATCATCACAAAGGTGTCTTCAAGTGCAGCTTCAGGTTTTATTTAAAAAATAGCTCAACGCGCAGCTTATTTTAACTGCAATCTCATGAGAATAACCAGTTTGTGCGCTTACCACATTGTCTGAAATCTGACTCACAAAACATGGGTAGCTTGGTTCCCTGGAACGTGACACAGTGCCGCCATTTTCAACACTTTCTGCTTCTATACACGGGTTGGGAGAACCAGGGCTGGCAGCGAGCACCTAAAGGGAAGTGCTAACATTGCTTCATATTTTATCCTTTCTAATTTGCAAACCTGTCTACCGGCAGGGATAGTAAATCTTGCCCCATGTACTTGTTTGGGAAAACTTCTACAATTGTATAATGTGTGGTCAATGCACTGTAATAATTGCTGATAGAGGAATATCAAACAGAGGAAATAGAATGTTATAATTAACTTTCATTTTTTTACAACATATTTAAACCAATTACGAGTGTCTGAGTATTCCCAGTTAAACATCTGTCAAGCAACATATCATTATGGAGAGATGAAGCAAGTACAAGGATTTTGAGTTGAAGCCCAGAATTTCTCTGGCGTTTAGTTTAAAAACAAATTGGCAATAAGTAACTGGTAGGCAAACCTAAACTGTCCTTTTCTGATGACATAAGTTTATGCAAATATCATGCCAAGAGTGTATAAATTGCATGTGTTACAATCATAAAGAAAACTAAAGACCTCATGAATTATACAATTAATATTTGTACAATGTGTTTTTCGTATATTAATAATAGCTGTATATCAAGGAGAATATTGTAAAATCTGTGTATGAAATCCCCTACCTAAATTTTTTCTAAAGGCAATTTTATTTTTTATTGACCAGATGGCTCTGAAAGGGTAATGGTTCAGAATGTACTATGATTTATTATTTTCTGGTAATTAGAGTCCATAAAATTGTATTCTTTTGTGAGCTATTTACAGGAAGGAAAGAAAGAAAACAATATATATATATATATATATATATATATATATATATATTCAGCGATTGTGCCAAATTCCATTCATTTGCTTTTTTATTTTTATTATTGTGTACTAAATTACATAATTGTATTAAATGTATTGTAAAAAGGCTAAGATGTTGCAGATATGCTTTTGTAATCTTAACAACTTTTTTTAGCATCAGGTGTGTTTTCTTTTTATTGGCTCCACTCTTCATCATGTAACTGGTGCTCATAGTTATTTTTTGTTGTGAAGCACATAATGCTTTGCTTGCAAGAAAAACTAGCTTGAATTGATCACTTCAGAATTACACTGGTTTGTCAATACAGTAACACAAATAAGAGTTATTTTCTATGGAGATGATAGTTTGATAATGTTGAATTATGATTCATGTGTGCACTTTGAAGTGAGATAGAACTCAAACAGATGGATGACAAGATGATATATGGGGACTTTAATCTTCAACGATAAACTTAAAAAAACCTATTGTTTTCCAAACTTAAATATGTGACTAATTAATCTTAATGTTCTAAGACAGGATTTCCAACAAACAATTGTGAATCAAATGTTATATGGCAACAATCCAGATAGCAGGAACTTGAATGCTATCAAAATCTTGGAACCCTGTTTCTGAAATAGTGGGTAAGCAAGGTTCTCAAGCAGGGACCATTCCTCTCCAGCTCTTAACATGATGATTTAACTCCACCACCTGAGCTCTGAAGACTGCTTTTTCAGTTGCTGTTACAGGCTCCCGTGAGCAAGTCTGCACTGCTAAGGCTCAACATAGCAGATGCAAATTAGTAAATGGAGCCCTTGGTGTTGACCAAGTTACTAGTAGTCACAAGGCTACAGCATGCAATTATTAGCAAAATCTTTTATATTTTATGTTACTATTTTTAACAGCATCTCAGTCCTATTTCTATGAATTGTACACTGTCACTAAGCTGATCAAAGATGGAGTAAACTCTTTGTTATAACATGCAAACTTTTCATTTTATATCAGGCACCTTCAATAGATTGGTGTCATATGCTATACACTTGCCATAGCTTGCTCAATCAGATTGAGCTTGCATTCTATTGGCTGATCGGAACAGCCAATAGAATATGAGCTCAATCTGATTGGCTGATTGGATCAGTCAATCGGATTGAACTTGATTCTGATTGGCTGATTCCATCAGCCAATCAGAATATTCCTACCTTAATTCCGATTGGCTGATAGAATCCTATCAGCCAATCGGAATTCGAGGGACGCCATCTTGGATGACGTCCCTTAAAGGAACCGTCATTCTTCAGTTGGACGTCGCCGGATGAAGATGGGTCCGCGGTGGAGGTCTTCAGGATGGAGCCGGTCCTCATCGGATGAAGATAGAAGATGCCGCTTGGAAGATGATGGTTGCCGGTCCGGATCTACTCTTCTTCCCGGATAGGATGAAGACTTTGGAGCCTCTTCTGGACCTCTTCAGCCACCGAATGATGGATCGCCAGCCCCCGCTTGGGTTGGATGAAGATTTTGGAGCCAGGACCGATCGGTGATACCCGGTGAGGTGAAGACAAGGTAGGATGATCTTCAGGGGCTTAGTGTTAGGTTTATTTAAGGGGGCTTTGGGTTAGATTAGGGGTATGTGGGTGGTGGGTTGTAATGTTGGGGGGGGTATTGTATGTTTTTTTTTACAGGCAAAAGAGCTGAACTTCTTGGGGCATGCCCCGCAAAGGGCCCTGTTCAGGGCTGGTAAGGTAAAAGAGCTTTGAACTTTAGTAATTTAGAATAGGGTAGGGCATTTTTTATTTTGGGGGTCTTTGTTATTTTATTAGGGGGCTTAGAGTAGGTGTAATTAGTTTAAAATTGTTGTAATATTTTTCTTATGTTTGTAAATATTTTTTTATTTTTTGTAACTTAGTTCTTTTTTATTTTTTGTACTTTAGTTAGTTTATTTCATTGTAGTTATTTGTAGGTATTGTATTTAATTAATGTATTAATAGTTTAGTGTTAGGTTTAATTGTAGGTAATTGTAGGTATTTTATTTAATTAATTTAATGATTGTATAGTGTTAGGTTTAATTGTAACTTAGGTTAGGATTTATTTTACAGGTAATTTTGTAATTATTTTAACTATTTTAGCTATTAAATAGTTCTTAACTATTTAATAGCTATTGTACCTGGTTAAAATAAATACAAAGTTGCCTGTAAAATAAATATTAATCCTAAAATAGCTATAATATAATTATAATTTATATTGTAGCTATATTAGGATTTATTTTACAGGTAAGTATTTAGCTTTAAATAGGAATAATTTATTTAATAAGAGTTAATTAATTTCGTTAGATTTAAATTATATTTAAGTTAGGGGGGTGTTAGTGTTAGGGTTAGACTTAGCTTTAGGGGTTAATACATTTATTAGAATAGCGGTGAGCTCCGGTCGGCAGATTAGGGGTTAATAATTGAAGTTAGGTGTTGGCGATGTTAGGGAGGGCAGATTAGGGGTTAATACTATTTATTATAGGGTTAGTGAGGCGGATTAGGGGTTAATAACTTTATTATAGTAGTGGTGCGTTCCGCTCGGCAGATTAGGGGTTAATAAGTGTAGGCAGGTGGAGGCGACATTGAGGGGGGCAGATTAGGGGTTAATAAATATAATATAGGGGTAGGCGGTGTTAGGGGCAGCAGATTAGGGGTACATAAGGATAACTTAAGTAGCGGCGCTTTGCGGTCAGCAGATTAGGGGTTAATTATTGTAGGTAGCTGGCTGCGACGTTGTGGGGGGCAGGTTAGGGGTTAATAAATATAATATAGGGGTCGGCGGTGTTAGGGGCAGCAGATTAGGGGTACATAAGGATAACGTAGGTGGCGGTCGGCAGATTAGGGGTTAAAAAATTTTCATCGAGTGGCGGCGATGTGGGGGGTCCTCGGTTTAGGGGTACATAGGTAGTTTATGGGTGTTAGTGTACTTTAGAGTACAGTAGTTAAGAGCTTTATGAACCGGCGGTTGCCCAGAAAGCTCTTAACTACTGACTTTTTTCTGCGGCTAGAGTTTTGTCGTTAGAATTCTAACGCTCACTTCAGACACGACTCTAAATACCGGAGTTAGAACAATCACATTGAAAAGATAGGATACGCAATTTACGTAAGGGGATCTGCGGTATGGAAAAGTTGCGGCTGAAAAGTGAGCGTTAGACCCTTTTTTGAGTGACTCCAAATACCGGAGGTAGCCTAAAACCAGCGTTAGGAGCCTCTAACGCTGGTTTTCACGGCTACCGCCAAACTCCAAATCTAGGCCTAAAATAGCTACAATATAACTATTAGTTATATTGCAGCTCTCGTTTTAAATAGGAATTATTTAGTTAATGATAGTAATTTTTATTTAGATTTATTTTAATTATATTAAAGTTAGTGGGTGTTAGGGTTAGACTTAGGTTTAGGGGTTAATAACTTTAGTATAGTGGCGGCGATTTTGGGAGCAGCAGATTAGGGGTTAATAACAGTAATGTAGGTTGTGACGATGTTAGGGACAGCAGATTAGGGGTTATTAATATTTAACTAGTGTTTGCGATGTGGGAGTGCGTCGGTTTAGGAGTTAATGGGCGCGATCCGATATAGATCGCAGTTTGCGGCGCAAGCGAGGGAACCCACGTCGCCCGCAGTTTCAGCTCGCAACTCGAGCCATCCAATATGCGGCGCCGTCACTTGCTAAAGTGGCGCAAGTCTCACAAACCAGCGATGTCCAGAAATCTGCGTAAGTACAGATTTTTGGAGTCGCCAGTGACTTGCGCCACGTTAGAAACTGCCAGTGCCTATAAAACCTGACTAAAGTCTAAATCACCCGCACTGTCTAACACGCCTCCTAAACATAGCCCGACACGTCTAACACGCCTCCCTAACATAGCCCGACACATCTAACCCTCTATCCGCTATCCCCCCTCACTATCCTAACAATAAAAAAGCTATTAACCCCTAAACCGCCGCTCCCGTACCCCGCCGCAACCTAATAAAGTTATTAACTCCTAAACCGTCGCTCCCGTACCCCGCCGCCAGCTATATTATATCTATAACCCCCTAAAGTGAGCCCCTAACACCGCCGCCATCTATCTTAAAATTATTAACCCCTAATGTAAGCCCCTAACACCGCCGCCATCTCTATTAAAATGATTAACCCCTAATTTAATCTACCTACCCCGCCGCCAGCTATATTATCTATATTAACCCTAAGTATATTATAGTTAATATAGGTATTACATTATATATATTAACTATATTAACCCTAATTATATTAGGGTTAATATAGTTAATATAGTTACTATAGTATTTATATTAACTATATTAACTCTATCTAACCCTAACACCCCTAACTAAATTTATATTAAATTAATCTAATTCATTTATAAACTAAAATATTCCTATTTAAATCTAAATACTTACCTATAAAATAAACCCTAAGATAGCTACAATATAATTAATAATTACATTGTAGCTATGTTAGGGTTAATATTTATTTTACAGGTAAATTGTTAATTATTTTAACTAGGTATAATAGCTATTAAATAGTTATGAACTATTTAATATCTACCTAGTTAAAATAATTACCCAATTACCTGTAAAATAAATCCTAACCTAAGTTACAAATACACCTACACTATCAATAAATTAAATGAACTACAAACATCTATCTAAAAATACAATTAAATTAACTAAACTAAATTACAAAAAAAAAAAAAACACTAAATTACAAAAAATAAAAAAAAGATTACAAGATTTTTAAGCTAATTACACCTATTCTAAGCCCCCTAAGAAAATAATAAACCCCCAAAATAAAAAAAATTCCCTGCCCTATTCTAAATTAAAAAAAGTTCAAAGCTCTTTACCTTACCAGCCCTTAAAAGGGCCTTTTGTGGGGCATGCCCCAAAGAATTCAGCTCTTGTGCATACAAATACAATACCCCCCCCCCCCATTACAACCCACCACCCACATACCCCTATTCTAAAACCACCCAAACCCCCCTTAAAAAAGCCTAACACTACCCCCCCTGAAGATCTCCCTACCTTGTCTTCACCACACCGGGCCGAACTCCTAATCCGATCCGGGCGATGTCTTGCTCCAAGCGGCAAAGAAGAATTCTTCCTCCGGCGATGTCTTCCTCCAAGCGGCAAAGAAGAATTCTTCCTCCGGCGATGTCTTCCTCCAAGCGGCAAAGAAGAATTCTTCCTCCGGCGACGTCTTCCTACAAGCGGCAGCAAAGTCTTCATTCTTCCGGCGGCATCTTCAATCTTCTTTCTTCGCTCCGCCGCCGCGGAGCATCCATCCCGGCCGACGACTGAACGACGAATGAGGTACCTTTAAATGACGTCATCCGCCGAATTCCGATTGGCTGATAGGATTCTATCAGCCAATCGGAATTAAGTTAGAAAAATCTGATTGGCTGATTGAATCAGCCAATCAGATTCAAATTCAATCCGATTGGCTGATCCAATCAGCCAATCAGATTGAGCTCGCATTCTATTGGCTATATATCAGACTTATTACCATTTGCCATATCTATTTTATTGTGAGAGTCCACGCTCCATTCCCACTGTGTATCTATTTTTATTCTATCTTATGGGTATTACATATATCTATAACATTTATCTTATTAGTAGTTTTTAGCGCCCTCTTGTGTGTTATACACATTCCATGGATCAGACATTTGATGGATAATCGTTTGAGAGACTCTGGCGGTTCTCAAGTGCCCATATCATACCTCATTTACGTTGAGGTTCTACCTTGTGAGTTTTTTAACGTAAGTGTGAATAAATTTTGTACATTTACTGACATATTGCACTTAGAGGTGTTGCACCTGGCGAAGACATATATGTCTGCTATTTATGAAAATAGGGGATCACAGAAAAGCTTTTACAACCATATGAGCCATAATTGCACAAGCTGTTTGTAAATAATTTCAGTGAGAAACCTAACGTTTGTGAAAAAGTTAACAATGTTTTTATTTCATCTCATTTGGCGGTGAAATGGTGGCATGAAATATACCAAAAGGGGCCTAAATCAATACTTTGGGTTGTCTACAAATAAAAATACAGTTTTGATAAGTGGCAGCAACCCTGTTCTAACCTACAGCTGTGATCAATGGATTACTAGCCCAAATATATCCTTTTCTCAGTATTACCTATAGTGGGGCGCTACTACTTTGTATTTATTGTTGTTTTATATACGTCTTCGCCTTTGCTTTTTGGTAATAAGAAGGCCGCTATTTGCAGCTGCACACCACACTTTTATTATTCCCAGCAGTGAAGTGGTTATTTAGGTAGCTTTTAAGGTTAATTTTAGCTTTAGTGTAGAGATCAGCCTCCCACCTGATTCTTCCCACCCCCGGATCCCTCCCTAATCCCTCTCAAACAGCTCTCTACCCTCCCCCATCCCCCAATGGTGACCCCATCATAATTACTGGCAGACAGTCTGCCAATATGCAGTTTTACACCTTTATTTATTTATTTTTAAATGTTTTTAATATTAGTATAGTCCTTAGTGTAGGATTACACCCTTACCTTCCCACCTCCCTGATCCCTCCCAAAAAGCTTTCTAACTAGGGTGACCATATTGCCGCTTTAAAAATACATATGTCAGGACTTTTTTCAGGGCTGTTTAAAGAAATGTTCTGTATAAGAACCCTGACATATGTATTTTTCATGTGTGTCCCTTTTTAAAGCAGCAATATGGTCACCCTATTTCTAACCCTTCCCCCTCTAACTAATTACCAGCATCTTAGGTACCGGCAGCTGTCTTCCAGTACCCAGTTTTTAAAAATTTGGCAAATTTATGTAATAAATAAAAAAACACACATTTTTTTCTGTAGTGTAGCTGCCCCCCACTTTATTTACCCCCTCCCCCTTCCAGATAGCTTTCTCACCCTCTAATCCCACATCCACAGTATGATCCCCCTCTCCCTCCTTCCCCCTCCCTGCTTCTCTGAGAGGTTCTTTCTTCTGTAGCGTAGCGGTCCAACCCTCTTCGGTAACTCTGCAATTCTATTTCTGCACTGCCCCACTCGTAGTAAAAGTAGCAAGATCACGGCAGAGAGAGACCCAGGACAGCAGCATAGTACAGGGTATAATATTGCTCCTTATACTTTCAATGATGAGCACAAAGTTTTGTATTGCAAGTCCATGGCCAGTCCTTGTACACACACATATTCTGTATACCCATAATGACCCAGCTCAAATGTGTGACTAATTTATTTACAAGTTGTGCTATTTAATGCTCTTGCTTGAGTGTTAACTCCGCTAGAAGTAATCTTTTTGCGCACGCCAGGTAGCAGTCATGTTGCAATTTGAAAGTAAACTGTTTTTGATTGCGCACTAATCCGACAAGTGTGATAAGCCGAACTTCGAATAACATGCGAGCGATAACCTATTCCCCCATAGAAGTCAATGGAGCAAAAAAAAAAAAAGTGGAAAAAACCTAACACCCTACTTGCGCATAAATTTGATAGCATATTCTCAAGTGCACTAATTCAACATGAATATTTCACATTCCAATGTTCTTCACATAACAGAATATGTTCTATTTATTCATAAATACATATTATATATATATATATATATATATATATATATATATATATATATATAATTTTTTGCACAAACATGTAACAGGATCACCCTCCAACTGGACATCTGCCTGGGTGCAAAAATAACAGACTGAAAGGATGATGCACTCTCAGGTCTTTGTGAACAAATAGCTTCAGTTTAATGAAACGTTTTCGGGGACAACATCCCCTTCATCAGCATAACAAAAAGTGATAACAATCCAACTTAAATACCTAAGTGAACTACAAAACAATCATACACACCTGTGTTGACACTCAGTGTTAATAGCATTATCTCATGTGAACCACACGCCATGCGTGTCTTTACCATAACCGTAAGTGATTTCAAGTTCATTTACTTTTGATCTGAATCAGTGATTAACCTGTCCCAACCGGAAGTGAATTTCTATACATCCACATCCGGTATTAAGCATGTGTACTCCGCTACTCAAAAATGAATTTGCCCAGCTATTTGTGTATCAATCCCGCGTAGATGAAGTATAACATAGATAAAGTGTGAATAAGTGTTCAGGGATATTCCCCATTGTGTACTCACTACAAACGGTATTAATTGCTGCACCTCATGTGGTACGTCTACCATTGTGTTCCTGACAGAGAGACTTCCGGTCGTGACGAAATATGTCACGACCGGAAGTCGGGCGCAAATATATTTTTAATGTGTACTGTATAAGATTGACTTCATGTTCTGCCAGATGCTTTCAGCCAAATACCATATCTATGATGACAAACCCCCTCTTGTGAGTTGTATATGCATATGCAGCATCCCGGCACTACTTGCAAACATCTACCATAAATGACTGGTGCTATGTTCTAACATTTAACCCCTTAGTGAAGTATCCCTAAAGCAATACCTTTACATCCCACAATAAATTGTTACAACTGTATATCTGATACATTCGACAACTGTGACAATGTCACCTTGGCGATACACTAAATAGAATATATATATACAAAAAAAGAAACAGTTGCTTACTACATAGTAGCAATTGAGTTGCAGTACAAACTATCTAAATCCTCTTCCCATCTCAGTGTATATATTACCCAACTAGTAGTTTCATACACGCCACTAGGAAGCAGTCCAGTGTATACTTCAACTGGATTCCACAGCACTTCTGTGGTTACTTCACACATATACAATCAAAAGGCATCTACAATTTGGTAATATATCACTGTCAAGTCATACATAGCAGAGTGGACTCCTAATCAACATTACAGGACCATGTCAAAGAATATTTTTACAGGACCTATTGACTGCCTCCTCACTCTAAAAGGAATGATATGTCTATGTTGTAATCCATGTGTGTGACTCCACACTAAAATTTAGGGTGGATATAGATCACTATACAGTAGTCCATGCAGTTCCTTTGACTTGAGTATCAACCTTTTACAAGCCCAGCTGTGGGGTATACCACACCGATATACCAAACCCCAGGATTGCTAGGTGTAAGAGAGCAAGATGGTATAATGGGTGACCAAACGGCGCCACTGTCTCGCCCACGGCACGCACAGACCCTAAAGGGGACCCGTCCCTGCACATGGTGAAGGAAAGGTAAGACAGGACCTCCCCACCCAAATGGCGTGGCCCTAGTCCCCCAATCCGCATGACTTGTGGATACCAAGTATACACCCCAGGTATTTAGCTCCCACCTAGATTAAGGATTTGAAATCGGGTGGTGAATTAAGACCCCCTGGGTGTATAGTCCCCAATCAATACATCTATTCCGCTTCACGGAACAGCAGAGCTTTATTTCTGTCTCCTCCCCTATCCAGATTGGGGATGTGGTCGATCAAAGTGTATCGGATCGATGACACCTGATGTTTCCTTCGAGCACAATGTCTTGCAACAGGCTGATCTGATTCTCCTTTATCCAACGCCACACGTATGGCTCTCCTTTGGTTTGCCATCTGTTCACGTAGAGTTCCGCTTGTCTTTCCCACATAACACAGTAAGCACGGGCAAAAGAGTAGATACACTACGTGTGTTGTTGTACATATCAGGGAGTGTCCGATGGTAAAAACCCGATTAGAATGCGGGTGATGGAATGACTTAGATACTATCAGACCATTACATGTGGTACATCCAAGGCACCTATAGGATCCCTTGATGTTAACCCTTACGGGTGTTGTATAACACCGTTTTGGATCCATTTTAACCAACATGACCCTCAGACGAAACTAGCGGCCAGTGTTTGCGCAGGATCTTTCCTGTCTCAGTCATATCCGGTGCAAAGGTTGTGGTCATAATCAACCTATTGCTGGCTCTTGTTTTCACCTCCTGATAGATAAGGGTCTGTTGAGTGGCTGATGACACTTCTTCCAATGTTTCTTTAATGATGCAGGATTTATATCCTCTTTGCAGAAACTTAGTTTTAGTCAGCTGCAATTGGGAGACTCCTGTGTGTTGCTCAGAATTATTGTGCATTGTGCGAATCATTTGCGACTTAACAATACCCCGTAGCAATGCCGGTGGATGGCAGCTGTTAGCGGAAAGGATAGAGTTTCTATCAGTTGGTTCACTGTATAGTGTGGTGCCTAGTGCCTGGTCCTGTTTATAGATACTAAGATCTAAGAAATGTATTGTTGTTGTATCACATGTCATCTTAAATCTGACCGTGGTGTTGGTGTTATTGAACCCCCTGAACCATTCATCAAGTTCCTGTTGACCTCCCCACCACACCAAGAAGACGTCATCTATGTAACACACATATAAAATGATAGAAGACTGTTCTCTATGCCACAGATATTCAATTTCGAATTGTGACATAAATAAATTGGCATAAGATGGGGCCATATTCAACCCCATCGCTGTGCCCGCCACTTGAAGAAAAAATGTATTTTCGAATTGAAAATAATTTCTGTGTAAGCAAAATGACATGAGTGTCAAAAGGAACTCGATTGATGGTCCACTATAATATGCACTCCTGAAAAGGTGCTTCTTAACAGCCGTCAACCCAACCTCATGTGGGATGATCGTATACAGGCTGTTAATGTTAAGCTTAACTTCTCTGAGTTTCTCAATCAGGTCATTTGTATCAGAGATGTAAGATCTAATGTGCTTAACAGTGGGTTGAAGCAATACATCTATATACGGAGCTACTGGTTGTGTCATAGATTGTATAGCTGAGACTATAGGCGGGCCCGGGGGGTTGTCCAAGGTTTTATGAATCTTGGGGATGGTATACAGTACCGGGATTCTTGGGAGTTGTGCAGTATTCGTGTATTTGTTCTGTCATGTAGCCCTGTTGCAGTCCTTGTGTCAATAAGCTATCCAGTTCTCTCTTGAAATGAAACATCGGGTCCATAGATAGTTCGCAGTATGTATCTGTGTCTGTCAGTTGCTGCAGGATGTCAGCTCTATAATCCTCATAATTCAGAAGGACTATTGCTCCGGCCTTATCGGCGGGCCTGATAACAATAGAGGTGTCATCCTGTAGTGACTTAATGGCCTTTCTCTCGGTGATCTCTAAGTTGTGTTTCCACATCTTGTTTTGTCTCTCATACTGAAGGTCCTGAGTGATCAGACCTATAAATGTCTTAGTGCTAGGGCTGCTATTTTGAGGCTCAAAAGAACTGGGTTTCTTACATATCTGTTCAAGCTGTGAGGCACTTTGGATTGTGTCAGAGTATTGGAAAAATTCCTTGATCTTCAAACTCCTATTTAGTCTATAAATGTCACGTTTAAGCTCAAATTCAGAGGAGCTATGACTAGGTACAAAGTATAGCCCTCTATTAAGTACCTGTCACTCCATAGGGGTAAGAATATGAGAGCTTAAATTGACTATTATATCCTCTGGCAATTCCATCTGTACCTGCCTCCCCACCCTCCTGATGTGTGGTCTGTTGTGCCTCCCCCCCTGGATCTTGTAGTCACCCCTAAAAAATAACTAGGGGTTGATTGACCTCTATGTGAGAATGGAAAACTACGTCCCCTTTGGGGAGGAAAATCAGGAGATGCTGGCTGAGAGGTAGCAGAAAGATTAGTTTCTGCTTCTGATGATTCTGCACCACTGGTGTCTTCTGTGCTGAATTGTACCCTCCTTTGTCTATTCTGTCTCCTATTACATCTATCCTGTGTGGAAGTGAGCCATTTGTAAACTTTTCCCTGCAAGTAATCTGTATTAACTGCATCTAACTTCTTAAATGTTATAAGAGCACCCCTATATTTTTTTATTTGTTGGCCCAATTTGACCAACCAATTGTCTTGTGTATTCTTAGCAAGTGTGCTACTGTGTGTTTCTTCAAAAGTTTGAATCTCAATCTTAACTTTTGATAAAATGGCTGTTACCTCTTCTACTACTAGTAATACCAAGGGGGGTAGTTATCAACGTGTCAACTTTCCTGCCTTCACCGGCCCAATACACCCGCCTAAGCTCGCCTCACATCGCCGCCACGGACCTGAAAAAATTTGCCTAAGTTATCAAGTAAAGCTGTCAAAAAGCAGCGGGGCGATGAGCAGCGGACTGTGAGAGTTATCACTCATCCGATCTCGCTACTCTTCGGCTGTTTGACAGCTTTCTTGCTAGCCTGTCACTAAGCACTCACACTAAACTACACTGTTCTACCCCCTATACCGGCACCCCGGGAGCCCCCCACAACTAAATAAAGTTACTAACCCCTAAACCGCCGCTCCTAGACCCCGCCGCAAGTCTTATAAATGTATTAACCCCTAAACCGCCACTCCCGGACACCGCTGCCACCTACATTATACCTAGTAACCCCTATCCTGCCCCCCCCATACCGCCGCCCTCTATAATAAAGTTATTAACCCCTATCCTGCTGATCCCGCACCTCGCCGCAAATAAATAAATAGTTTAACCTCTAAACCGCCGCTCTCTGAACCCGCCGCAACCTATATTAAATTTATTAACCCCTATCCTGCCCCCCCTACACTGTCGCCACCTATAATACATTTATTAACCCCTATCCTGCCCCCCACTACACCGCCGCCACTGTAATAAAATTATTAACCCCTAAACCTAAGTCTAACACTAACCCTAACACCCCTCTAACTTAAATATTAATTAAATAAATCTAAATAATATTTCTATTATTAACTAAGTTAATCCTATTTAAAACTAAATACCTATAAAATAAACCCTAATATAGCTACAATATAAATAATAATTATATTGTAGTTATCTTAGGATTTATTTTTATTTTACAGGTACCTTTCAATTTATTTTAACTAGGTATAATAGCTATTAAATAGTTATTAACTATTTAATAGCTTACCTAGCTAAAATAAAGAGAAATGTACCTGTAAACTAAAAACTAACCTAAGTTACAATTACACCTAACACTACACTATACTTTAATAAATTATTCCTATTTAAAACTAAATACTTACCTGTAAAATAAACCCTAAGATAGCTACAATATAATTAATAATTACATTGTAGCTATTTTAGGATTTATATTTATTTTACAGGTAACTTTGTATTTATTTTAGCTAGTTAGAATAGTTATTAAATGGTTATTAACTATTTAATAACTACCTAGCTAAAAGAAATACAAAATTACCTGTAAAGTAAATCCTAACCTAAGTTACAATTAAACCTAACACTACACTATCATTAAATTAATTAAATAAATTAACTACAAATAACTACAATTAAATACAATTACATAAACTAACTAAAGTACAAAAAATACTTTACAAAAAATAAAAAAAATAAGTTACAAACATTTAAAAAAATATTACAACAATTTTAAGCTACTTACACCTAATCTAAGCCCCCTAATAAAATAACAACCCCCCCCCCCAAAATAAAAAAATGCCCTACCCTATTCTACATTAAAAAAGTTCAAAGCTCTTTTACCTTACCAGCCCTTAAAAGGGCCTTTTGTGGGGGCATGCCTCAAAGAATTCAGCTCTTTTGCCTGTAAAAGAAAAATACAACCCCCCCAACATTAAAACCCACCACCCACATACCCCTAATCTAACCCAAACCCCCCTTAAAATAACCTAACACTAATCCCCTGAAGATCATCCTACTTTTAGTCGTCTTCACTCAGCCGAGCCACCGATGGAACTGAAGAGGAGACCTGGACCGGCAGAAGTGATCCTCCAAGCGGCGCTGAAGAAATCTTCCATCCGATGAAGTGATCCTCCAAGCGGCGCTGAAGAACTCTTCCATCCGGGCGATGTCATCTTCCAAGAGGCGCTGAAGAAGTCTTCTATCCGGGCGAGGTCATCTTCTAAGGCGGTTCTTGAATCTTCATCCCGCCGACGCGGAACATCCATTTTTTCCCGACGGACTACCGACGAATGAAGGCTCCTTTAAGGGACGTCATCCAAGATGCCGTCCCTCGAATTCCGATTGACTGATAGGATTCTATCAGCCAATCGGAATTAAGGTAGGAAAAATCTGATTGGCTGATTGAATCAGCTAATCAGATTCAAGTTCAATCCGATTGGCTGATCCAGTCAGCCAATCAGATTGAGCTTTCATTCTATTGGCTGTTCCGATCAGCCAATAGAATGCGAGCTCAAACTTAGGTTAGTTTTTAGTTTACAGTTACATTTCTCTTTATTTTAGCTAGGTAAGCTATTAAATAGTTAATAACTAATAGCTATTGTACCTAGTTAAAATAAATTGAAAGGTACCTGTAAAATAAAAATAAATCCTAAAATAGCTACAATATAATTATTATTTATATTGTAGCTATATTAGGGTTTATTTTATAGGTAAGTATTTAGTTTTAAATAGGATTAATTTAGTTCATAATAGAAATATGATTTAGATTTATTTAATTAATATTTAAGTTAGAGGGGTGTTAGGGTTAGTGTTAGACTTAGGTTTAGGGGTTAAAAATTTTATTACAGTGGCGGCGGTGTAGTGGGGGGCAGGATAGGGGTTAATAAATGTATTATAGGTTGCGACGGTGTAGGGGGGGCAGATTAGGGGTTAATAAATTTAATATAGGTTGCGGCAGGGTCATTGAGCGGCGGTTTAGGGGTTAAACTATTTATTTATTTGCGGCGAGGTGTGGGATTGGCAGGATAGGGGTTAATAACTTTATTATAGAGGGCGGCGGTATAGGGGGGGCGGGGATTACTAGGTATAATGTAGGTGGCGGTGGG
The DNA here is from genome assembly GCF_027579735.1 of Bombina bombina. Taxonomy (NCBI): domain Eukaryota; kingdom Metazoa; phylum Chordata; class Amphibia; order Anura; family Bombinatoridae; genus Bombina; species Bombina bombina. The sequence goes on along the minus strand of NC_069499.1, from coordinate 647,096,477 downwards.
CTCCGGGAGCGGCGGTTTAGGGGTTAATATGTATAGAGTAGCTTGCGGTGGGCTCCGTGAGCGGCGGTTTAGGGGTTAATCATTTTATTTAGTTGCGGCGGTGTAGGGGGGACAGATTAGTGGTGTTTAGACTCGGGGTACATGTTAGGGTGTTAGGTGTAGACAGCTCCCATAGAAATCAATGGGATGTCTGGCAGCAGCGAACTTGTACTTTCGCTATGGTCAGACTCCCATTGATTCCTATGGGATCCGCCGCCTCCAGGGTGGCGGTTTGAAAACCAGGTACGCTGGGCCGTAAAAGTGCCGAGCGTACCTGCTAGTTTTTTGATAACTAGCAAAAGTGTGCGGAACATCTGGAGTGACGTAAGAATCGATCTGTGTCGGACTGAGTCCGGCGGATCAAAGTTTACGTCACAAAATTCTACTTTTGCCGGTCTCTAGCCTTTGATAACTAAGGCGAATCAGCCTCGCCATAAATACGCTGCGGAATTCCAGCGTATTTGAGGTTGACGGCTTGATAACTACCCCCCATAGTCTAATGAGCACTTGTTAAGTATATGGCACCATTTTTTCCTGAACTCTGGGTTTTCCCTACCTATTGTGGGAATGTTTTTAACCCTAAAACCCAATCCTATAGTACTCTGATAGGTAACTACCATGGAGAGTTAAATCAATCTCTCTTTTTTTAAGTTTTAATAAAGCATAGAATAAATTGACAGGGATCTCACCAATTGTTCTGCTGATCGGTGCAAATAAGATCCTGCCTGCATCACCCCGTGTGTATGATATTGTGCCGGTCTGAGCCCCCCTTGCTTGTGTCTCTGGGTCCTCAGAGAGTTCTTGTATGGTGCTCTCACTTTCAATGGGTACTTGTGGTTCACTGGATATGACATTTTCTGGCTCCATCCTTGACTTGTATCATGGTTTCCTTAGGGAGTTGTCCAAATTAATGTGATATATGTGATAAGAAAAGGATATTAGATACAGTTCATAAAAATAGTACTAGCAACTCACAAACACTGAGTGTCAATGGTAAACAGGAATGGGGGAATCACTGTTTTGCAATATAATATCTCAATCCATGTAACAGGATCACCCTCCAACTGGACATCTGCCTGGGTGCAAAAATGACAATGAAAGACTGAAAAAATGATGCACTCTCAGGTCTTTGTGAACAAATAGCTTCAGTTTAATGAAACATTTTCGGGGACAACCTCCCCTTCATCAGCATATGTTTGAATATCGGTGTGGTATACCCCACAGCTGGGCTTGTAAAATGTTGATACTCAAGTCAAAGGAACTGCATGGACTACTGTATAGTGATCGATATCCATGCTCAATTTTAGTGTGGAGTCACACACATGGATTACAACATAGACATCTCATTCTTTTTAGAGTGAGGAGGCAGTCAATAGGTCCTGTAAAAATATTCTTTGACATGGTCCTGTAATGTTGGTTAGGAGTCCACATCAGACACTCCCTGACATGTACAACAACACACGTAGTGTATCTACTCTTTTGCCCATGCTCACTGTGTTATGTGGGAAAGACAAGCCGAACTCTACGTGAACGGATGGAGAAACACAGGAGAGCCATACATGTGGCGTTGGATAAAGGAGAATCAGATCAGCCTGTTGCAAGACATTGTGCTCGAATGAAACATCAGGTATCATCGATCCGATACACTTTGATCGACCACCTTCCCAATCTGGATAGGGGAGGAGACAGAAATAAAGCTCTGCTGATCCGTGAAGCAGAATGGATGTATCGATTGGGGACTATACACCCAGGGGGTCTCAATTCACCACCAAATTTCAAATCCTTAATCTAGGTGGGAGCTACATACCTGGGGTGTATACGTGGTATCCACAAGTCACGCGTATTGGGGGACTAGGGCCACGCCATTTGGGTGGGGAGGTCCTGTCTTACCTTTCCTTCACCATGCAGGGATGGGTCCCCTTTAGGGTCTTTGCGTGCTGTGGGTGAGACAGTGGCGCTATTTGGTCACCCATTATACAATCTTGCTCTCTTACACCTAGTAATCTTGGGGTTTGGTATATCGGTGTGGTATACACCACAGCTGGGCTTGTAAAAGGTTGATACTCAAGTCAAAGGAACTGCATGGAGTGAGGAGGCAGTCAATAAGTCCTGTAAAAATATTCTTTGACATGGTCCTGTAATGTTGGTTAGGAGTCCACTCTGCTATGTATGACTTGACAGTGATATATTACCAAAGTGTAGATGCCTTTTGATTGTATATGTGTGAAGTAACCACAGAAGTGCTGTGGAATCCAGTTGAAGTATACACTGGACTGCTTCCTAGTGGCATGTACGAAACTACAAGTTGGGTAATATATACACTGAGATGGGAAGAGGATTTAGATAGTTTGTACTGCAACTCAATTGCTACTATGTAGTAAGCAACTGTTTGTTTTTTGTATATATATATTCTATTTAGTGTATCGCCAAGGTGACATTGTCACAGTTGTCGAATGTATCAGATATATAGTTGTAACAATTTATTGTGGGATGTAAAAGTATTGCTTTAGGGATACTTCACTAAGGGGTTAAATGTTAGAACATAGCACCAGTCATTTATGGTAGATGTTTGCCGGGATGCTGCATATGCATATACAACTCACAAGAGGGGGTTTGTCATCATAGATATGGTATTTGGCTGAAAGAATCTGGCAGAACATGAAGTCAATCTTATACAGTACACATTAAAAATATATTTGCGCTAGTGATGTCCAGTTCATGAACGAATTGTTCATTTGAACTGGTTCTTTTCAGTGAACTGTATGAATCAGTTCACCAGACTGAACTGATTTGTTTGCAAACAGTTCACTTCTTGAGTCTGCAGCAGCACTGGTAATACTATCCTAGAGTGAGTTCTGCTTCTGCTAACTCCTCCTTTGCAATGAATCACACATCAGAATCTCACTCTAGGATCATATTACCAGTGTTGTTGAATCAGTGTACACACATATATTTATATATATATATATATATATATATATATATATATCTATCCATATTTAGACATGTATGTGTATGTATCTCCGTTAAAGCCCTTTGCAGTAACACCTTAGACCTCATATCTTTGGGCCCCTATAACTTTTCTGTGCTAAATTTATTTTTTATTTTTATTACATTGTGTTATTATGAGTGTAAGTGTACTTTGTAATGCATTTTTGATGTGTTATTTTAAACTTTTTTTTGTTTCACGAAACAGTTAACCAAAGATCTGAGATCACACTCACTAACTTCAATTGTACTCAAATGCGTTTCCATTCCAATTCTAATACGAGCAAAATACTCAAACTGTCAGCGCTCGACTCATAATCTAGCCCGTAATTTGCTATTGTGTTTTCTCATTGTAGGTATATTCATGCTAAATGGCTATTGTATTAGTGACTTGCATTTTTATTAGGTGTAACTGTTTCTGGTAACTTTGTAACAAGAATCACGGTTTTCTTTCAAGTCTGGTAAGTTGCATTAGTTTTTCTAGAGTGGGAGAACTTTAAACTTGAAATACATGCTCACTAATGCCTGCAATATACTCGCGGTAGCAGTTTTACATGGGTGCAATTTATCCTAGAAAGTAAAAAGCGCAAGTGGAGCGCAAAAATATTCTTGAGCTCATATTAAAAGTTAAAAGTAAAACTTTTTCACTCAAGGGAAAGCCTCAGGAGCACTAAAATTTGGAAGTTGGTTACTGTGGCCATGATAAGCCTTTCTTACCACTTCTATGGGGCATACTATAAAACTCTGTACTGGCTTTTTCTTTCACGCTAACCCAAAGTTGAACTAAGCCAAGTGCGCTTAAGCACCCTTATTTTCTTCCCCCTATATGCCTTGCCCCAGGTATAGCCCACCTCTGTCCAAACAATTTTACCTATGTAAAGAATAACAGTATATATTACACATCATGATACCATAAGCACGTCTTCATAAACTAAATACAGGCTGTACATTGCACTTTCTCATATCCTCACCTCTAAAATTGCAGGCCCCCCAAAGAATGGACCCCTGGGTAGGTGCTCCTCTTACTCTGCCCAAATGGCAGGGTTGGCAAAAGCCACCTGAATTACTAACTGGATTGCACATCTGCTTCTAAAATATAATGTGTAACATTTACCATTGTAGTTATATAGGTACCTAACATTGTAATCCTGCCAAGGCATATACGGTGCCAGTAAAAAAGAAAAAGGGTCCAGATGCAACAGCATAAAAAATTACAAAATCTTTATTCCTTAAATTTTAAAGTCAATTGTATATCCATTGATTAGTCAAATTTAAAAAGTTACATGAGCAGGAATGGACTGTGCCAGTGCCTCCTATTATTATCTATTGTATTCTATGTGCGTGTACCTTCTAATTATAGAGGTATAATCATCTTGCTTGTCTAGAAATGCAGCAAAACACATCCTCCAATGAGATTAAATTTACACAGAACAAATAAGTTTGTTTACTCAAACACTATAGAAACACTAGACACATAGATAAATTACAAAAAAAAGCTTATAACAACTCGAATCAGGCTAAACACATTCGAACAATATCCCCAGCTTAATCTGTATCAGCATGCATTTGTAGATTATTATTTTATATATACATAAAAATATACAGTCGTATGCAAAAGTTTAGGCACCCCTGACAATTTCCATGATTTTCATTTATAAATAATTGGGTGTTTGGACCAGCAAATTCATTTTGATCTATCAAATAACTGAAGGACACAGTAATATTTCAGTGAAAAAATAGATTTATTGGATTAACAGAAAATGTGCAATATGCATCCAAACGAGATTAGACAGGTGCATAAATTTGGGCACCCTAACAGAAATATTGCATCAATATTTAGTAGAGCCTCCTTTAGCAGAAATAACAGCCTCTAGACACTTCCTACAGCCTGTAATGAGTGTCTGGATTCTGGATGAAGGTATTTTGGACCATTCCTCCTTGCAAAACATCTCCAGTTCAGTTAGGTTTGATGGTTGCCGAGCATGGACAGCCCGCTTCAAACCACCCCACAGATTTTCAATGATATTCAGGTCTGGGGACTGGGATAACCATTCCAGAAAATTGTACGTGTTCCTCTGCATAAATGCCAGAGTAGATTTTAAGCAGTGTTTTGGGTCGTTGTCTTGTTGAAATATCTTGCCCCGACGTAACTTCAACTTTGTGACTGATTCCTCAATATTATTCTCAAGTATCTGCTGATATTGAATGGAATCCATGTGACCCTCAACTTTAACAAGATTCCCAGTACTGGCACTGGCCACACAGCCCCACAGCATAATGGAACATCCACCAACGTCTACTTTGGGGAACGCTGTGTTCTTTTTCTTCCATGCATAATGCCCCTTGTTATGACCAAATAACTCAATCTTTCTGTTTCATCAGTCCACAGCACCTTCTTCCAAAATGAAGCTGGCTTCTCCAAATGTGCGTTTGCATACCTCAAGTGACTCTGTTTGTGGCGTGTGTGCAGAAAAGGCTTCTTCCGCATCACTCTCCTATACAGCTTCTCCTTGTGCAAAGTGCGCTGAATTGTTGAACGATGCAAAGTGACACCATCTGAAGCAAGATGATGTTGTAGGTCTTTGGAGGTGGTCTGTGGGCTGTTTTTGACTATTCTCACCATCCTTTGCCTTTGCCTCTCCGATATTTTACTTGGCCTGCCACTTCTGGCCTTAACAAGAACTGTGCCTGTGGTTTTCCATTTCCTCACTATGTTCCTCACAGTGGACACTGACAACTTAAATCTCTGTGATAGATTTTTGTAGCCTTTCCTTAAACCATAATGTTGACCAATCTTTGTTTTCAGGTCATTTGAGAGGTGTTTTGAGGCCCCTATGTTGCCACTCTTCACAGGAGAGTCAAAGAGAACATCAACTTGCAATGAGGCCACCGTAAATACCTTTTCTCATGATTGGATGTACCTGTCTATGAAGTTCAAGGCTTAATGGGCTCACCAAACCAATTGTGTGCTCCAATTAATCAGTGCTAGGTAGTTACAGGTATTCAAATTAACAAAATGACAAGGGTGCTTAAATTTATGCACCTGTCTAATTTTGTTTGGATGCATATTGCACATTTTCTGGTAATCCAATAAACCTCATTTCACTACTGAAATATTGTTGTGTCCTTCAGTTATTTTGATAGATCAAAATGAAATTGCTGATTCAAACACCCAATTATTTATAAATGAAAATCATGGAAATTGTCAGCGGTGCCTAAACTTTTGCGTACAACTGCATATGTACTGTATATATATATATATACAGGGAGTGCAGAATTATTAGGCAAATGAGTATTTTGACCACATCATCCTCTTTATGCATGTTGTCTTACTCCAAGCTGTATAGGCTCAAAAGCCTACTACCAATTAAGCATATTAGGTGATGTGCATCTCTGTAATGAGAAGGGGTGTGGTCTAATGACATCAACACCCTATATCAGGTGTGCATAATTATTAGGCAACTTCCTTTCCTTTGGCAAAATGGGTCAAAAGAAGGACTTGACAGGCTCAGAAAAGTCAAAAATAGTGAGATATCTTGCAGAGGGATGCAGCACTCTTAAAATTGCAAAGCTTCTGAAGCGTGATCATCGAACAATCAAGCGTTTCATTCAAAATAGTCAACAGGGTCGCAAGAAGCGTGTGGAAAAACCAAGGCGCAAAATAACTGCCCATGAACTGAGAAAAGTCAAGCGTGCAGCTGCCAAGATGCCACTTGCCACCAGTTTGGCCATATTTCAGAGCTGCAACATCACTGGAGTGCCCAAAAGCACAAGGTGTGCAATACTCAGAGACATGGCCAAGGTAAGAAAGGCTGAAAGACGACCACCACTGAACAAGACACACAAGCTGAAACGTCAAGACTGGGCCAAGAAATATCTCAAGACTGATTTTTCTAAGGTTTTATGGACTGATGAAATGAGAGTGAGTCTTGATGGGCCAGATGGATGGGCCCGTGGCTGGATTGGTAAAGGGCAGAGAGCTCCAGTCCGACTCAGACACCAGCAAGGTGGAGGTGGAGTACTGGTTTGGGCTGGTATCATCAAAGATGAGCTTGTGGGGCCTTTTCAGGTTGAGGATGGAGTCAAGCTCAACTCCCAGTCCTACTGCCAGTTTCTGGAAGACACCTTCTTCAAGCAGTGGTACAGGAAGAAGTCTGCATCCTTCAAGAAAAACATGATTTTCATGCAGGACAATGCTCCATCACACGCGTCCAAGTACTTGCGTGGCTGGCAAGAAAGGGTATAAAAGAAGAAAATCTAATGACATGGCCTCCTTGTTCACCTGATTTGAACCCCATTGAGAACCTGTGGTCCATCATCAAATGTGAGATTTACAAGGAGGGAAAACAGTACACCTCTCTGAACAGTGTCTGGGAGGCTGGGGTTGCTGCTGCACGCAATGTTGATGGTGAACAGATCAAAACACTGACAGAATCCATGGATGGCAGGCTTTTGAGTGTCCTTGCAAAGAAAGGTGGCTATATTGGTCACTGATTTGTTTTTGTTTTGTTTTTGAATGTCAGAAATGTATATTTGTGAATGTTGAGATGTTATATTGGTTTCACTGGTAAAAATAAATAATTGAAATGGGTATATATTTGTTTTTTGTTAAGTTGCCTAATAATTATGCACAGTAATAGTCACCTGCACACACAGATATCCCCCTAAAATAGCTATAACTAAAAACAAACTAAAAACTACTTCCAAAACTATTCAGCTTTGATATTAATGAGTTTTTTGGGTTCATTGAGAACATGGTTGTTGTTCAATAATAAAATTAATCCTCAAAAATACAACTTGCCTAATAATTCTGCACTCCCTGTATATATATATATATATATATATATATATATATATATATATATATATATATATATATATATATATATATATAGCGCAAGGCCTGGTTATAAATGGAAGATATGTAAGACCAAGTATTGTAAATGGTAAAATGGTATTTCTCCTTTCAATTAAAAACCCAGGGAGAGAGTGTGTGTATTTGATTGTGCAGTTTGTAAACTGTATTCTGGGTCCCTGGGGTTGGGATGATTGGGATGATTAGGAGAAGGGTGGGCCATATTCCCAGGCAGCTGTGAAGCTGTCCAGTTCAGGTTTTTGATTTAGCATCTAATCACAGGTGTGATTAAATAGAAGCTGTGAGAGTTTAAATAGGAGTCTGACTGATGCCTATTAGAGAGTTACCCAGCTAGAGGAGCTGGTGTGTGTGTGTGTGTTAAAAGACATTTGTTTCTGTGAACTACTGAAAAGGACATTATTTTTGCAAAGCACTTTAAAATGCTATGAAGTGCTGGGATATGCTTGAAAGTACAGTACATTGCTGCAGAGGAAGGATTTCCCTCTTTATAAACTGAACTGCCTGTTGTTGCTGTGAAAATAAATCCTTTTAAACTACAATGGACTGTCTTGTTCTGCATTTGTGCCCTAGAAGACTGTGGTTAAAAGTGTTCCTATTACACTTGGTGGAGAATCCGGGTAACCAAGTTGTATGTCTGTGGGCATTATAATCTGCAAGCAATATGGAGGAAGTCATTAAAACTTTGATCCATTCTAATGCTATACAGCAGGAGACTAACAGAAAAGCTGCTGAAAATAGTGCAGAACTGCAACAGTTGGTCTTGGCCGAGTCAGAGAGTGCTATGCTGCTACTAAATCACAGAGGGAGAACACTGAAATGTTGATACAACAGATGGCCACTGTCCAAGCTGAGACATTCAGGAAGACCCGGGAAGATCAACAAAGTGCTACACAAACTCTGCAATGAGAGGTTCAAGCCATATCAGAAAAACTGAACTCTGATTATGTTGGTAGCAGCCAAGGTTCCAGAGTAATAAGGGCTAGTCATAATCTTCAAAAGATGACAGCAGCTGATGATGTTGATGTGTATCTTTTGGCGTTTGAACGCACAGCAGAAAGAGAAAAGTGGCCGACAGCTGAGTGGGTGAGTATACTTACGCCATTTTTTAGTGGTGAACCTCAGAAGGCTTACTATGATTTAGAGCCAGCACAAGCTAGTGACTATGAGAAATTGAAAGCGGAAATCCTTACATGCCTGGGGGTGACTTCGGCAGTCCGTGCACAAAGATTCCATTCCTGGATGTTTTCATCTCATAATGCTGCAAGATCCCAGCTGTTCGACCTTATACACCTTGCCAGGAAGTCACTGCAACCAGAGGTTCATTTGGCTACCAAAATAGTGGAACTACTGGAGATGGAACAGTTTCAGTGTGGATGACCTGCTTCCCTGCAGCAGTGGGTTAATCAAGGTGATTCTCAAACAGCGGACCAGTTGATTGTGTTGGTCGAAAGATTTATAGCTTCAGGAGAAGCTTTGCAACAGTCTTCAGCGGATCAGCCTCACAATTCTAAGCCCCAGAACTCTACAAGAACTGGTAAGTCTGTTCAGGGGATAGGAGAGCAGCAGCTGTATATGCAGAACACCAGAGACATTTCCACAGGAACTAAGGGAACATTTAAATATAACCAACCTGTAAGATGTTTTAAATGTAATGAGGTTGGTCATATTGCCAGAGACTGTGATAAAGATGAACTTATGGACTGTAATGTTGCACATTCACTATTGTCTAATTGCAACAGCTCTGTCAGTAACGATTCCCATTGGTGTACTGTGAAGGTTAATGGTAAAGTGTCTAGAGCTTTACTTGATTCAGGAAGTATGGTTACACTAGTGGCTAAATCTATAGTACCTGTTGTAGTATTAGATTATGTGGAAAAAATGGGAATTATCTGTGTTCATGGAGATAAACGTGAATATCTTACAGCTGAGGTGGAGATTGAGACTCAGTGTGGTAAGTTAAAATATTTTCTGGGTGTAGAACCAAATTTAGCCCATGAGGTGGTGATAGGGAGAGATTTTCCAACATTTCTGGAGTTCTGGGAATCTCCAGAAATATGTCAAACTACTGATATTTATGTATTTCCTTTCTCTGAATTGATCTGGAAGGGGTTTCTATTGAAAAGGAGAAAAATAAGATGTATTGCCCTATGCCTGTATTAGTAGGTGATCAACCTTCTCAGAGTAGTGAAGTACCGAGTACTAGCTCAGAAAATACTGATGATTTGATAGATATGGTTGGTGGCCCTGGTAATTTTAAAAAAGCCCAATGGGAGGATCCAACATTGGTAGAGGCAAGAAATAATATTAGGGTTGGTGTTGTGGCACAGCCAGAAAATGTATTACCCTATCTTTATTTTGAAGCATTTAATGATTTGGTATATCGTGTAGAAAAGAAAGGAACAGACATTGTTAAACAACGTTTGGTGCCCCAGACTTTTAGAAACACTGTATTAAATCTTGCACATAACCACATTCTAGGGGGACATTTGGGAGTTGAGAAAACCAAAGAGAGAGTTCTTAGAAGGTTTTATTGGCCATCAAGGATTGTGCTTCATGCCATAAGTGTCAATTTCTTTCATGTAATTAACAAGAGTCCATGAGCTAGTGACGTATGGGATATACATTCCTACCAGGAGGGGCAAAGTTTCCCAAACCTTAAAATGCCTATAAATACACCCCTCACCACACCCACAAATCAGTTTTACAAACTTTGCCTCCAAGGGAGGTGGTGAAGTAAGTTTGTGCTAGATTCTACGTTGATATGCGCTCCGCAGCAAGTTGGAGCCCGGTTTTCCTCTCAGCGTGCAGTGAATGTCAGAGGGATGTGAGGAGAGTATTGCCTATTGAATGCAGTGATCTCCTTCTACGGGGTCTATTTCATAAGGTTCTCTGTTATCGGTCGTAGAGATTCATCTCTTACCTCCCTTTTCAGATCGACGATATACTCTTATATTTACCATTTCCTCTACTGATTCTCGTTTCAGTACTGGTTTGGCTTTCTACAAACATGTAGATGAGTGTCCTGGGGTAAGTAAGTCTTATTTTCTGTGACACTCTAAGCTATGGTTGGGCACTTTATTTATAAAGTTCTAAATATATGTATTCAAACATTTATTTGCCTTGTCTCAGAATGTTCAACTTTCCTTATTTCCAGACAGTCAGTTTCATATTTGGGATTATGCTTTAAATTATCATATTTTGTCTTACCTCAAAAATTTGACTTTTTTCCCTGTGGGCTGTTAGGCTCGCGGGGGCTGAAAATGCTTCATTTTATTGCGTCATTTTTGGCGCGGATTTTTTTGGCGCAAAAATTCATTTCCGTTTCCGGCGTCATACGTGTCGCCGGAAGTTGCGTCATTTTTTGACGTTATTTTGCGCCAAAAATGTCGGCGTTCCGGATGTGGCGTCATTTTTGGCGCCAAAAGCATTTAGGCGCCAAATAATGTGGGCGTCTTATTTGGCGCCAAAAAATATGGGCGTCGCTTTTTTCTCCACATTATTTCAGTCTCATTTTCATTTGCTTCTGGTTGCTAGAAGCTTGATGTTTGGCATTTTTTTCCCATTCCTGAAACTGTCTTATAAGGAATTTGATTTATTTTGCTTTATATGTTGTTTTTTCTCTTACATATTGCAAGATGTCTCACGTTGCATCTGAGCCAGAAGATACTACAGGAAAACCACTGCCTGCTGGATCTACCAAAGCTAAGTGTATCTGCTGTAAACTTTTGGTAGCTATTTCTCCAGCTGTTGTTTGTAATAATTGTCATGACAAACTTGTTAAAGCAGATAATATTTCCTTTAGTGATGTACCATTGCCTGTTGCAGTTCCCTCAACATCTAAGGTGCAGAATGTTCCTGATAACATAAGAGATTTTGTTTCTGAATCCATAAAGAAGGCTTTGTCTGTTATTTCTCCTTCTAGTAAACGTAAAAAGTCTTTTAAATCTTCTCTCTCTACAGATGAATTTTTAAATGAACACCATCATTCTGATTCTTTGGACTCTTCTAGTTCAGAGGATTCTGTCTCAGAGATTGATGCTGATAAATCTTCATATTTATTTAAGATGGAATTTATTCGCTCTTTACTTAAAGAAGTACTAATTGCTTTAGAAATAGAGGATTCTAGTCCTCTTGATACTAATTCTATACGTTTGGATAAGGTTTTTAAAGCTCCTGCGGTTATTTCAGAAGTCTTTCCTGTTCCTAATGCTATTTCTGCAGTAATTGCTAAGGAATGGGATAAATTGGGTAATTCATTTACTCCTTCTAAACGTTTTAAGCAATTATATCCTGTTCCGCCTGACAGGTTAGAATTTTGGGACAAAATCCCTAAAGTTGATGGGGCTATTTCTACCCTTGCTAAACGTACTACCATTCCTACGTCAGATGGTACCTCGTTTAAGGATCCTTTAGATAGAAAAATTGAATCTTTTCTAAGAAAAGCTTATCTATGTTCAGGTAATCTTCTTAGACCTGCTATATCATTGGCTGATGTTGCTGCAGCTTCAACTTTTTGGTTGGAAACTCTAGCGCAACAAGTAACAAATCGTGATTCTCATGATATTATTATTCTTCTCCAGCATGCTAATAATTTCATCTGTGATGCCATTTTTGATATTATTAGAGTTGATGTTAGATTTATGTCTCTGGCTATCTTAGCCAGAAGAGCTTTATGGCTTAAGACTTGGAATGCTGATATGGCTTCTAAATCAACTCTACTTTCCATTTCTTTCCAGGGAAACAAATTATTTGGTTCTCAGTTGGATTCTATTATTTCAACTGTTACTGGTGGGAAAGGAACTTTTTTACCACAGGATAAAAAGTCTAAAGGTAAAAACAGGGCTAACAATCGTTTTCGTTCCTTTCGTTTCAACAAAGAACAAAAGCCTGATCCTTCGTCCTCAGGAGCAGTTTCAGTTTGGAAACCATCTCCAGTCTGGAATAAATCCAAGCCTGCTAGAAAGGCAAAGCCTGCTTCTAAGTTCACATGAAGGTACGGCCCTCATTCCAGTTCAGCTGGTAGGGGGCAGGTTACGTTTTTTCAAAGAAATTTGGATCAAATCTGTTCAAAATCTTTGGATTCAGAACATTGTTTCAGAAGGGTACAGAATTGGTTTCAAGATGAGACCTCCTGCAAAGAGATTTTTTCTTTCCCATGTCCCAGTAAATCCAGTGAAAGCTCAAGCATTTCTGAATTGTGTTTCAGATCTAGAGTTGGCTGGAGTAATTATGTCAGTTCCAGTTCCGGAACAGGGGATGGGGTTTTATTCAAATCTCTTCATTGTACCAAAGAAGGAGAATTCCTTCAGACCGGTTCTGGATCTAAAATTATTGAATCGTTATGTAAGGATACCAACGTTCAAGATGGTAACTGTAAGGACTATATTGCCTTTTGTTCAGCAAGGGAATTATATGTCCACAATAGATTTACAGGATGCATATCTGCATATTCCGATTCATCCAGATCATTATCAGTTCCTGAGATTCTCTTTTCTAGACAAGCATTACCAATTTGTGGCTCTACCGTTTGGCCTTGCTACAGCTCCAAGAATTTTCACAAAGATTCTCGGTGCCCTTCTGTCTGTAATCAGAGAACAGGGTATTGTGGTATTTCCTTATTTGGACGATATCTTGGTACTTGCTCCGTCTTTACATTTAGCAGAGTCTCATACGAATCGACTTGTGTTGTTTCTTCAAGATCATGGTTGGAGGATCAATTTACCAAAAAGTTCTTTGATTCCTCAAACAAGGGTAACCTTTCTGGGTTTCCAGATAGATTCAGTGTCCATGACTCTGTCTTTAACAGACAAGAGACGTCTAAAATTGATTACAGCTTGTCGAAACCTTCAGTCACAATCATTCCCTTCAGTAGCCTTATGCATGGAAATTCTAGGTCTTATGACTGCTGCATCGGACGCGATCCCCTTTGCTCGTTTTCACATGCGACCTCTTCAGCTCTGTATGCTGAACCAATGGTGCAGGGATTACACGAAGATATCTCAATTAATATCTTTAAAACCGATTGTTCGACACTCTCTAACGTGGTGGACAAATCACCATCGTTTAATTCAGGGGGCTTCTTTTGTTCTTCCGACCTGGACTGTAATTTCAACAGATGCAAGTCTCACAGGTTGGGGAGCTGTGTGGGGATCTCTGACGGCACAAGGAGTTTGGGAATCTCAGGAGGTGAGATTACCGATCAATATTTTGGAACTCCGTGCAATTTTCAGAGCTCTTCAGTTTTGGCCTCTTCTGAAGAGAGAATCGTTCATTTGTTTTCAGACAGACAATGTCACAACTGTGGCATACATCAATCATCAAGGAGGGACTCACAGTCCTCTGGCTATGAAAGAAGTATCTCGAATTTTGGTTTGGGCGGAATCCAGCTCCTGTCTAATCTCTGCGGTTCATATCCCAGGTGTAGACAATTGGGAAGCGGATTATCTCAGTCGCCAAACGTTGCATCCGGGCGAATGGTCTCTTCACCCAGAGGTATTTCTTCAGATTGTTCAATTGTGGGGGCTCCCAGAGATAGATCTGATGGCCTCTCATCTAAACAAGAAACTTCCCAGGTATCTGTCCAGATCCCGGGATCCTCAGGCGGAGGCAGTGGATGCATTATCACTTCCTTGGAAGTATCATCCTGCCTATATCTTTCCGCCTCTAGTTCTTCTTCCAAGAGTAATCTCCAAGATTCTGAGGGAATGCTCGTTTGTTCTGCTAATAGCTCCGGCATGGCCTCACAGGTTTTGGTATGCGGATCTTGTCCGGATGGCATCTTGCCAGCCATGGATTCTTCCGTTAAGACCAGACCTTCTGTCACAAGGTCCTTTTTTCCATCCGGATCTGAAATCCTTAAATTTAAAGGTATGGAGATTGAACGCTTGATTCTTGGTCATAGAGGTTTCTCTGACTCCGTGATTAATACTATGTTACAGGCTCGTAAATCTGTATCTCGAGAGATATATTATAGAGTCTGGAAGACTTATATTTCATGGTGTCTTTCTCATCATTTTTCTTGGCATTCTTTTAGAATACCGAGAATTTTACAATTTCTTCAGGATGGTTTGGATAAGGGTTTGTCCGCAAGTTCTTTGAAAGGACAAATCTCTGCTCTTTCTGTTCTTTTTCACAGAAAGATTGCTATTCTTCCTGATATTCATTGTTTTGTACAAGCTTTGGTTCGTATAAAACCTGTCATTAAGTCAATTTCTCCTCCTTGGAGTTTGAATTTGGTTCTGGGAGCTCTTCAAGCTCCTCCGTTGGAACCTATGCATTCATTGGACATTAAATTACTTTCTTGGAAAGTTTTGTTCCTTTTGGCCATCTCTTCTGCTAGAAGAGTTTCTGAATTATCTGCTCTTTCGTGTGAGTCTCCTTTTCTGATTTTTCATCAGGATAAGGCGGTGTTGCGAACTTCTTTTGAATTTTTACCTAAAGTTGTGAATTCCAACAACATTAGTAGAGAAATTGTGGTTCCTTCATTATGTCCTAATCCTAAGAATTCTAAGGAGAAATCATTACATTCTTTGGATGTTGTTAGAGCTTTGAAATATTATGTTGAAGCTACGAAATCTTTCCGTAAGACTTCTAGTCTATTTGTTATCTTTTCCGGTTCTAGGAAAGGCCAGAAAGCTTCTGCCATTTCTTTGGCATCTTGGTTGAAATCTTTAATTCATCTTGCCTATGTTGAGTCGGGTAAAACTCCGCCTCAAAGAATTACAGCTCATTCTACTAGGTCAGTATCTACTTCCTGGGCGTTTAGGAATGAAGCTTCGGTTGACCAGATCTGCAAAGCAGCAACTTGGTCTTCTTTGCATACTTTTACTAAATTCTACCATTTTGATGTATTTTCTTCTTCTGAAGCAGTTTTTGGTAGAAAAGTTCTTCAGGCAGCGGTTTCAGTTTGAATCTTCTGCTTATGTTTTTTGTTAAACTTTATTTTGGGTGTGGATTATTTTCAGCAGGAATTGGCTGTCTTTATTTTATCCCTCCCTCTCTAGTGACTCTTGTGTGGAAAGATCCACATCTTGGGTAGTCATTATCCCATACGTCACTAGCTCATGGACTCTTGTTAATTACATGAAAGAAAACATAATTTATGTAAGAACTTACCTGATAAATTCATTTCTTTCATATTAACAAGAGTCCATGAGGCCCACCCTTTTTTGTGGTGGTTATGATTTTTTTGTATAAAGCACAATTATTCCAATTCCTTATTTTATATGCTTCGCACTTTTTCTTATCACCCCACTTCTTGGCTATTCGTTAAACTGATTTGTGGGTGTGGTGAGGGGTGTATTTATAGGCATTTTAAGGTTTGGGAAACTTTGCCCCTCCTGGTAGGAATGTATATCCCATACGTCACTAGCTCATGGACTCTTGTTAATATGAAAGAAATGAATTTATCAGGTAAGTTCTTACATAAATTATGTTTTACAGCTCCTGCTAAAGATTTTTATAACCTTTAGTGCCGTTGCCTATACAGGGAGTGCAGAATTATTAGGCAAATTAGTATTTTGACCACATCATCCTCTTTATGCATGTTGTTTTACTCCAAGCTGTATAGGCTCGAAAGCCTACTACCAATTAAGCATATTAGGTGATGTGCATCTCTGTAATGAGAAGGGGCGTGGTCTAATGACATCAACACCCTATATCAGGTGTGCATAATTATTAGGCAACTTCCTTTCCTTTGGCAAAATGGGTCAAAAGAAGGACTTGACAGGCTCAGAAAAGTCAAAAATAGTGAGATATCTTGCAGAGGGATGCAGCACTCTTAAAATTGCAAAGCTTCTGAAGCATGATCATCGAACAATCAAGCGTTTCATTCAAAATAGTCAACAGGGTCGCAAGAAGCGTGTGGAAAAACCAAGGCGCAAAATAACTGCCCATGAACTGAGAAAAGTCAAGCGTGCAGCTGCCAAGATGCCACTTGCCACCAGTTTGGCCATATTTCAGAGCTGCAACATCACTGGAATGCCCAAAAGCACAAGAAGTGCAATACTCAGAGACATGGCCAAGGTAAGAAAGGCTGAAAGATGACCACCACTGAACAAGACACACAAGCTGAAACATCAAGACTGGATCAAGAAATATCTCAAGACTGATTTTTCTAAGGTTTTATGGACTGATGAAATGAGAGTGAGTCTTGATGGGCCAGATGGATGGGCCCGTGGCTGGATTGGTAAAGGGCAGAGAGCTCCAGTCCGACTCAGACACCAGCAAGGTGGAGGTGGAGTACTGGTTTGGGCTGGTATCATCAAAGATGAGCTTGTGGTGCCTTTTCAGGTTGAGGATGGAGTCAAGCTCAACTCCCAGTCCTACTGCCAGTTTCTGGAAGACACCTTCTTCAAGCAGTGGTACAGGAAGAAGTCTGCATCCTTCAAGAAAAACATGATTTTCATGCAGGATAATGCTCCATCACACGCGTCCAAGTACTCCACAGCGTGGCTGGCAAGAAAGGTTATAAAAGAAGAAAATCTAATGACATGGCCTCCTTGTTCACCTGATCTGAACCCCATTGAGAACCTGTGGTCCATCATCAAATGTGAGATTTACAAGGAGGGAAAACAGTACACCTCTCTGAACAGTGTCTGGGAGGCTGTGGTTGCTGCTGCACACAATGTTGATGGTGAACAGATCAAAACACTGACAGAATCCATGGATGGCAGGCTTTTGAGTGTCCTTGCAAAGAAAGGTGGCTATATTGGTCACTGATTTGTTTTTGTTTTGTTTTTGAATGTCAGAAATGTATATTTGTGAATGTTGAGATGTTATATTGGTTTAACTGGTAAAATTAAATAATTGAAATGGGTATATATTTGTTTTTTGTTAAGTTGCCTAATAATTATGCACAGTAATAGTCACCTGCACACACAGATATCCCCCTAAAATAGCTATAACTAAAAACAAACAAAATACTACTTCCAAAACCATTCAGCTTTGATATCAATTAGTTTTTTGGGTTCATTGAGAACATGGTTGTTGTTCAATAATAAAATTAATCCTCAAAAATACAACTTGCCTAATAATTCTGCACTCCCTGTAATTGATGTGCCTTTTGAGAGAATTTCTATAGACTTGGTGTGTCCACTGGTTAAATCTGCTAGAGGACATCAGTATATACTGGTAGTCCTTGATTATGCTACTCGCTATCCTGAGGCAGTTCCCCTTCCTAACAGCAAGGGAACTCATGCTAATGTTAGCAGGGTCGGGATACGTAACGAAATTTTGACAGACCCAGGAACTCCATTTATGTTCAGGGTTACAAAAGAATTGTGTAAGTTGTTTGGCATAAATCAACTAAGGACCTCAGTATATCATCCTCAGACTCATGGTTTAGTGGAAAGTTTTAACAAAACTCTCAAAAGTATGCTAAGAAAGGTAATTGACACAGATGGGAGAAATTGGGACCTTTTGTTACCCTATTTAATGTTCTCCATCAGGGAGGTTCCCCAGGCTTATACAGGTTTTTCCCCACTTGACTATTATATGAGCTGCATCCCAGAGGACTACTAAATATAGTTAAAGAGACATGGGAGCAAGAGACAACATCTTATCAAAGTGTTATATCCCAAATGCAGGACCGTATGGAAGCTGTCATGCCCATTGTAAGGGAAAAGCACAGGAAGCACAAAAGTATAGCTATAACCATAATGCTAGAGCCAGAGTGTTCCAACCTAGGGATAGGATGTTAGTTCTGCTCTCTAGAGTTGAAAATAAATTCTTGGCTACTTGGCAGGGCCCATATAACATAATTGACAAAGTGAGTGATGTCAATTACAAAGTAAGTAAGCCAGGGAGAAGAAAACCTGAGCAAATATATCATATAAATCTTTTAAAACCTTGGAAAGATAGGAAACTTTTAGTTGCCTTAAAACTTACAGAACTCCCTTTCACTGAACCAGAGGAAAATATATCTGAAACCCTATCTGTACATTAGAAGTGAGAGGTCATCCATTACCTTTAACATATTTTACCCAGCCCTTTAACACATCATTGCAATGCAGGCATTTAATGTAACTTAACCTTATTTTTTTCCCTGCACTGCTTCATTTTCTACATACCACTGTCTGTATTCCTTGACTAGCTAAAGTTCTGGATATGTCTTGCTCTGCTAAAGTTTTCACAGCTGAGGTATGCCATACTTTGACTCCTTTAAATAGAGTATTAAAATAGCCTATGGCTGCCCTGTACTACGACTGCAGAACATCGCTGTATTTAGCCAAGCCCCAGCTGGGGATTTGTTATGTTGTGTTTCATGTTCCCAACCCTAAATGCTCAGGACAAGTAATTAGATAGAGCACAGCCTATAGGGTAGGATTGCAAGAAGCCATCGCACACATTTTGTTGTATAATTTGGAGTATAGTTTATTCATAATTTTTACCTAGATCTCCTGCTCCTTTATATTTAGTGTGGGATGCTTTTTCCTGTATTTAACAATAAGCAGAGATAGCAATGGATGACAACCTACATTAGGCTCGATATACATAAAGTTATGGTTATTGCTTGTATTTAATGTTGCTCTATATCTGAGAGCCAGTTTATTTCCTCTTTTTCTATATGGTTAAGATGTCACTGTCTGCCACTACATATTTCTACCTAAGTAGCTTAACTCTTAATGGCACAACTAACTCATGTTTACAGTGACCATGAGCACAGTATAATATGCACATGCACAAAATACTACATATAGAGCTCTCTAATTTTAACTAAGGGTCTGAACCAGTTCACACATTGTTTTATATATATTATAGAATATATAAGAGGAGTTAAACGTTTCATATAACTGGTTTGCTGTCACACTCTCCTGAAGGGATTAGCTTACTTTCCCTAGAATGCAAGATGATGTGAACTGGTTAGACCTGCAGAGGTTATGCCCTCCTATATTGTTCTTATATTGTACTTCTCTTCCCATGCCATTTTTATAAGAATTGTTTACTGTATGCTGTACACTCTGTTATGTAATAGGCAACTCAATTTACAGGGAGAGTATTCTCATAACTTTCTTACAATTTACTATTTTTATACCATGTAGGGTTAAACATCCTGCTAAAATAGAAAGTTAGGAGCGGTATCTCCCCCCTCCCTTTCCCACCCTGTTTGTCAGGGTGGGTCATACCCAATTTCCCTTTCCCGTCAGTGTCCGGTGGAGACAACAACCCCTGGGGGGAGATACAAATTATATTCCTCACCTATAGTAGTTGTAACATAAAGGTCTCATGGGTATAAAATAAGCTTCGCATTGGAGGCCGATCTGTTGATATTACACATATATGCTTATTGCTATATTAATATACTTCTGATTTCAACCTAATGTCACTTTGAAGCTTTAATGTAGCCTATATGGGAGACCTGCTGGTGCCTGCTGTTCAATACCTACTACTATTTACCCTGACTAATATTCGCAAAATCCTACATCTAGATATATCACAATGTGTTCAGTTCTAGCCAGGACACCGTTCTCAACATACATGTTAATGGACACCAGTTCTCATTGCAGTCAATATTTTTTCTTCACACGCCTAGGTAAGGCTATATTACATTTTGTGCAGCCATATAGGCCTTTTTACTCTAGCTCTCCCGAAGTGGTCCTATCTCAGTAACTGAGGCACTATCTTCTATATATACCATATGGCGTGATTTTGCCCTTACAGTAACGTTAGGCTATATGTTTAACAACTAGTCCAGTTCTCACATTGAGAATAAAAGATGTCTAAAGCAACTAAATCACTTAAGGATTTTCATATTAGAGATTATAGAACAGCCCACTATAAAGCCACTTCACCTAGCATAGGACTCTGATCATCAATAATGTACTTTTTAGACCTACAGGTATAAATATCTACCACACTAGAGACTCTGTTTAGATTGAATGTAACTACTATCCCTTATCTTGTAAGTCTTTGCAAATTCACCATGCCTGAGATTGGGGAACATCTAGTTATGCACCGGCAGGTTTCCCTCTTTCGCCCTTTAGACTCCAAACATACATCCAGAATATTTACCAGGTTCATCCACCTCCCCTTTTATACTTTTATATTTTTATACCAGCCACATTCCATACAGAGAATTTTATAATAGCTCCACCCCCCCCCATATTGGGTCCTATACCCATTTTTCTTTAATTCAAGCGGCTCTTGTCCGCTGTAATCTTTCCTTCTCTCACAATATTCTTGTTAAGTTATATCCCTTCACCGATACAGATTTCATGATTAATCCAAAAGTTCCCGCCAGCTACTAGTTAAATGTATCTTTTACCACAAGTAGACTCGCAGATCTCTCACCATATTATTATTCAAAACCCACTTCAGTCTACAGGAAGTGGTTTTCTTGCCCTATCCCATTACGAAGCAGGGATATAACTTTGTTAACTTATATGCATAATATCCTATATAATATTAAAAAGAGACCATATACTTCTTTCTGAGCAACCCCACCTCTATGCTCTCCAAGAAATGAAAAACTACGTATGTGGAAAGAGCAAGCTAATCTTCATCATACCAATATCTAAGATTTATTGTTTACCTTTATATCGGCTAGATTTGGAGTTTTGTCGGTAACAACCCGAAAAACTAACGCCGGCTTTTTTCTGGCCGCACCATAAAAATAACTCTGGTATTGAGAGTCCACATAAAGGCTGCATTAGGCTCCAAAAAAGGAGCGTAGAGCATTTTTAACGCAGCTTCAACTCTCGATACCAGAGTTGCTTACGCAAGCGGCCAGCCTCAAAAACGTGCTCGTGCACGATTCCCCCATAGGAAACAATGGAGCTGTTTGAGCTGAAAAAAAAACCAAACACCTGCAAAAAAGCCGCGTTCAGCTCCTAACGCAGCCCCATTGTTTGCTATGCGGAAACACTTCCTACGTCTGCACCTAACATCAGCCAATAGAATGCGAGCTCAATCTGATTGGCTGATTGGATCAGCCAATCGGATTGAACTTGATTCTGATTGGCTGATTCCATCAGCCAATCAGAATATTCCTACCTTAATTCCGATTGGCTGATAGAATCCTATCAGCCAATCGGAATTCGAGGGACGCCATCTTGGATGACGTCCCTTAAAGGAACCATCATTCGGCTAGTAGGCGTCGGGAGAAGAGGATGTTCCGCGTCGGAGGTCTGCAAGATGGATCCGGAAGAAAGAAGATTGAAGATGCCGTTGATAGAAGACTTCATCCGGATCATGGACCTCTTCAGCTCCCGCTTGGATGAAGACTTCATCCGGATCATGGACCTCTTCAGCTCCCGCTTGGATGAAGACTTCAGCCGGATCATGGACCTCTTCAGCCCCCCGCTTGGGCTTGGATCAGGACATCGGAGGAGCTCTTCAGGACGGATCGGTGAACCTGGCAGGGTGAAGATAAGGTAGGAAGATCTTCAGGGGCTTAGTGTTAGGTTTATTTAAGGGGGGTTTGGGTTAGATTAGGGGTATGTGGGTGGTGGGTTGTAATGTTGGGGGGGGGGATTGTATGTTTTTTTTTACAGGCAAAAGAGCTGAATTCTTTGGGGCATGCCCCGCAAAGGGCCCTGTTCAGGGCTGGTAAGGTAAAAGAGCTTTGAACTTTAGTAATTTAGAATAGGGTAGGGCATTTTTTTATTTTGGGGGGCTTTGTTATTTTTTAGGGGGCTTAGAGTAAGTGTAATTAGTTTAAAATTGTTGTAATATTTTTCTTATGTTTGTAAATATTTTTTTATTTTTTGTAACTTAGTTCTTTTTTATTTTTTGTACTTTAGCTAGTTTATTTAATTGTATTTATTTGTAGGAATTGTATTTAATTAATTTATTGATAGTGTAGTGTTAGGTTAATTGTAGGTAATTGTAGGTAGTTTATTTAATTAATTTATTGATAGTGTAGTGTTAGGTTTAATTGTAACTTAGGTTAGGGTTTATTTTACAGGTAATTTTGTAATTATTTTAACTATTTTAGCTATTAAATAGTTCTTAACTATTTAATAGCTATTGTACGTGGTTAAAATAAATACAAAGTTACCTGTAAAATAAATATAAATCCTAAAATAGCTATAATATAATTATAATTTATATTGTAGCTATATTAGGATTTATTTTACAGGTAAGTATTTATCTTTAAATAGGAATAATTTATTTAATAAGAGTTAATTAATTTCGTTAGATGTAAATTATATTTAACTTAGGGGGGTGTTAGTGTTAGGGTTAGACTTAGCTTTAGGGGTTAATACATTTATTAGAATAGCGGTGAGCTCCAGTCGGCAGATTAGGGGTTAATAAGTGTAGGCAGGTGGAGGCGACGTTGAGGGGGGCAGATTAGGGGTTAATAAATATAATATAGGGGTCGGCGGTGTTAGGGGCAGCAGATTAGGGGTACATAAGGATAACATAGGTGGCGGCGCTTTGCGGTCGGCAGATTAGGGGTTAATTATTGTAGGTAGCTGGCTGCGACGTTGTGGGGGGCAGATTAGGGGTTAATAAATATAATATAGGGGTCGGCGGTGTTAGGGGCAGCAGATTAGGGGTACATAAGGATAACGTAGGTGGCGGCGCTTTGCGGTCGGCATATTTGGGGTTAATAAGTGTAGGTAGGTGGAGGCGACGTTGTGGGGGGCAGGTTAGGGGTTAATAAATATAATACAGGGGTCGGCGGTGTTAGGGGCAGCAGATTAGGGGTACATAAGGATAACGTAGGTGGCGGTCGGCAGATTAGGGGTTAAAAAAAATTATTCGAGTGTCGGCGATGTGGGGGGACCTCGGTTTAGGGGTACATAGGTAGTTTATGGGTGTTAGTGTACTTTAGAGCACAGTAGTTAAGAGCTTTATAAACCGGAGTTAGCCCAGAAAGCTCTTAACTACTGACTTTTTTCCTGCGGCTAGAGTTTTGTCGTTAGATGTCTAACGCTCACTTCAGATACGACTCTAAATACCGGAGTTAGAAAGATCCCATTGAAAAGATAGGATACGCAATTGATGTAAGGGGATCTGCGGTATGGAAAAGTCGCGGCTGAAAAGTGAGCGTTAGACCCTATTTTGAGTGACTCCAAATACCGGCGGTAGCCTAAAACCAGCGTTAGGAGTCTCTAACGCTGGTTTTCACGGCTAACGCCAAACTCTAAATCTAGGCCTAAGTTTGTAATTCCTATGCACATACTCTTGTGGAGTTGTATCACTTTACTCTGTTTTGTTTGTCTCAATAAAAATATTTAAACAAAAAAAAAAAAAAAGAAGTGAGAGGTCAAGGATTTTATTAGGAGAAATAAAGCGGAATTTTCTGTGGTACCGGGAAAAACTAATGTTATTAAGCATGATATAATAACAGAACCAGGGAAGAAAGTCTGCCTTAAGCCTTATAGGGTCCCTGAGGCTCGTAGAAAGGCCATTAAACCGGAGGTAGAAAGAATTTTAAAGCTTGGAGTAATTGAGGAATCACAAAGTGAGCGGAACAGCCCAATCGTGCTTGTTCCAAAGCCAGACAGTTCATTAAGGTTCTGTAATGACTATCGTAAGCTTAATTGTGTTTCCAAATTTGACACCTATCCAATGCCTAGAGTAGATGAATTGATAAAAAAGGTTAGGAAAAGCATGTTATCTCAATACAATTGATTTAACAAAATGGTATTGGCAGGTGACTCTCACTAATCAAGCGAAGGAAAAGACAGCTTTTTTCAACCCTAGTGGGCTTATTCCAGTATATTGTATTGCCATTCGCTTTACATGGGGCCCAGGCAACATTCCAGAGAATGATGGATAGAATTCTGAAACCCCATCGGCTAGATTTAGAGTTCTGCGTTAGCCTTAAAAAGCAGCGTTAAGGGGTCCTAACGCTGCTTTTAACACCCGCTGGTATTATGAGTCAGGCAGGAAAGGGTCTACCGCTCACTTTTCTTCCGCGACTTTTGGCTACCGCAAATCCCCTTACGTCAATTGCGTATCCTATCTTTTCTATGGGATTTGCCTAACGCCGGTATTACGAGTCTTGGAAGAAGTGAGCGGTACAGCCTCTACCGCCAAGACTCCTACCGCCTAAAAAAGTCAGTAGTTAAGAGTTTTATGGGCTAACGCCGTAACATAAAGCTCTTAACTACAGTGCTACAAAGTACACTAACACCCATAAACTACCTATGAACCCCTAAATCGAGGCCCCCCACATTGCAAACACTATAATACATTTTTTTAACCCCTAATCTGCTGACCGGACATCGCCGCCACCTACATTATACTTATGAACCCCTAATCTGCTGCCCCTAATATCGCCGACACCTACATTATATTTATTAAACCCTAATCTGCCCTCCCTGGCATCGCCGCCACCTACCTACAATTATTAACCCCTAATCTGCCGCCCCCAACATCGCCGCTACTATAATAAAGTTATTAACCTCTAAACCGAAGTCTAACCCTAACCCTAACACCCCCCCCTAAATTAAATATAATTTAAATAAATCTAAATAAATTTACTATAATTAAATAAATTAATCCTATTTAAAACTAAATACTTACCTATAAGATAAACCCTAATATAGCTACAATATAACTAATGGTTACATTGTAGCTATTTTAGGATTTATATTTATTTTACAGGCAACTTTGTATTTATTTTAACTAGGTACAATAGCTATTAAATGGTTAATAAGTATTTAATAGCTACCTAGTTAAAATAATTACAAAATTACCTGTAAAATAAATCCTAACCTAAGCTACAATTACACCTAACACTACACTATCAATAAATTAATTAAATAAATTACCTACAATTATCTAAACTAAAATACAATTAAATAAACTAAACTATATTACAAAAAAAAACCCCACTAAATTACAAAAAATAAAAAAATATTACAAAAAGTTTAATCTAATTACACCTAATCTAAGCCCCCTTATAAAATAAAAAAGCCCCCCAAAATAATAAAATTCCCTACCCTATACTAAATTACAAAAGTAATCAGCTCTTTTACCAGCCTTTAAAAGGGCTTTTTGCGGGACATTGCCCCAAAGTAATCAGCTCTTTTACCTGCAAAAAAAAAATACAAGACCCCCCCCAACATTACAACCCACCACCCACACACCCCTACTCTAAAACCCACCCGATCCCCCCTTAAATAAACCTAACACTACCCCATTGAAGATCACCCTACCTTGAGCCGTCTTCACCCAACAGGGCCGAACTCTTCATCCGATGCAGGCACAAGTGGTCCTTCAGCCGGGCAGAAGTCTTCATCCGATCGGGGCAGAAGAGGTTCTCCATCCACGCGGCATCTTCTATCTTCATCCTTCCGGCGATGAGCGGCTCCATCTTGAAGACCTCCGGCGCGGAAAATCCAGCTCTACCGACGACTACCCGACAAATGACTTGTCCTATAAATGACCTTGCATTCTATTGGCTGATCCAATCAGCCAATCGGATTGAACTTCAATCCGATTGGCTGATTAAATCAACCAATCAGATTTTTCCTACCTTAATTCCGATTGGCTTATAGAATCCTATCAGCCAATCGGAATTCGAGGGACACCATCTTGGATGATGTCATTTAAAGGACCAGCCATTCGTCGGGTAGTCGTCGGTAGAGCTGGATGTTCCGTGCCGGAGGTCTTCAAGGTGGAGCCACTCATCGCCGGAAGGATGAAGATAGAAGAAGATGCTGCTTGGATGAAGACTTCTGCTGGATGGAGGACCTCTTCTGCCCTGATCGGATAAAGACTTCTGCCCGGCTGGAGGACCACTTGTGCCCGCATCGGATGAAGAGTTCGGCTCGGTTGGGTGAAGACAGCTCAAGGTAGGGTGATCTTCAATGGGGTAGTGTTAGGTTTATTTAAGGGGGGATCGGGTGGGTTTTAGAGTAGTGGTGTGTGGGTGCTGGGTTGTAATGTTGGGGGGGTCTTGTATTTTTTTTTTACAGGTAAAAGAGCTGATTACTTTGGGGCAATGCCCCACAAAAAAAACCCTTTTAAGGGCTGGTAAAAGAGCTGATTACTTTTGTAATTTAGTATAGGGTAGGGAATTTTATTATTTTGGGGGGCTTTTTTATTTTATTAGGGGGCTTAGATTAGGTGTAATTAGATTAAACTTCTTGTAAAAAAAATTTGTGGTAATTTAGTATTTGTTTGTTTTTTGTAATATAGTTTAGTTTATTTAATTGTATTTTAGTTTAGATAATTGTAGGTGATTTATTTAATTAATTTATTGATAGTGTAGTGTTAGGTGTAATTGTAACTTAGGTTAGGATTTATTTTACAGGTAATTTTGTAATTATTTTAACTAGGTAGCTATTAAATACTTATTAACTATTTAACAGCTATTGTACCTAGTTAAAATAAATACAAAGTTGTCTGTAAAATAAATATAAATCCTAAAATAGCTACAATGTAACTATTAGTTATATTGTAGCTTTATTAGGGTTTATTTTATAGGTAAGTATTTAGTTTTAAATAGGATTAATTTATTTAATTATAGTAAATTTATTTAATTTATTTAAATTATATTTAATTTAGGGGGGTGTTAGGGTTAGGATTAGACTTAGGTTTAGGGGTTAATAACTTTATTACGGTAGCAGCGACGTTGGGGGCGGCAGATTAGGGGTCAATAATTGTAGGTAGGTGGCGGCGATGTTAGGGAGGGCAGATTAGGGGTTAATAAAATTTATTATAGTGTTTGCAAGGAAGGAGTGCGGCGGTTTAGGGGTTAATACATTTATTATAGTGGCGGCGATGTCCGGTCAGCAGATTAGGGGTTAATAAGTGTAGGTAGGTGGGATTAGCAGATTAGTGGTTCATAGGGATAATGTAGGTGGCGGCGGTGTCCAGAGCTGCAGATTAGGGGTTAATAATAAAATGCAGGTGTCAGCGATAGCGGGGGCGGCAGATTAGAGGTTAATAAGTGTAAGGTTAGGGGTGTTTAGACTCGGGGTTCATGTTAGGGTGTTAGGTGTAGACTTAGAAAGTGTTTCCCCATAGGAAACAATGGGGCTGCGTTAGGAGCTGAATGCTGGTTTTTTGCAGGTGTTAGGTTTTTTTCAGTTAGCTCAGCCCCATTGTATCCTATGGGGATATCGTGCACGAGCACGTTTTTCCAGTTTACCAATACTGTAAGCAAAGCTGGTATTGAGGGTTGAAGTGGTGCTAAATTTGGCTTAATGCTCACTTTTCTGAGGCTAACGCAGCAATTCAGAAAACTCATAATACCAGCGTTGGCTTAAGGGAGCGCTGGAAAAAAAAGGAGCGTTAGAGCCGCAGGTTTTTACAGACAAAACTCTAAATCTAGCCACATGTTTGTTATGTGGCAGCATGTTTGGATGATTTTCTAATTTATAGTACAGATTGGGAATCCCATCTTCCAAAAGTTCAAGCAGTACTTGATGCAATATGGTCCGCTGGATTAACTGCTAATCCTGCAAAATGTACTGTTGGTTTACAGGAAGCTAAGTACTTGGATTATACTATTGGTAGAGGATTAGTTAAACCTCAGACAACAAAGTAGAGGCCATAAAGAACTAGCCACAACCTCTAACTAAAAAACAAGTGAGCATTTATTGGGATAGCTAATTATAATAGAAGGTTCATCACAAATTTCACTACAATTGCGGGACCCTTGGCATATCTCATAAAAGCAAGGGCCCCAATTATGATAAAATGGTCCCCAGAAGCATAAAAAGATTTTAAGCATTTGAAAGATGCCCTTTGTGCCCATCCAGTTTTAGTAACCCCCAATTTCGCTAAAGATTTTATTGTACAGACAGATGCCTCTGATGTTGGTTTAGGAGCAGTACTCTCGCTGGAGTGTCAGGGAAAACAGCATCCTGTCCTTTTCCTAAGCAGAAACCTTATCCCACAGGAAAATAACTATTCTATAGTGGAGAAAGAATGCCTTGCAATTAAGTGGGCTATTGTCATATACACTACTGTTGCTTTAAGGAGAATGCTCTCTATCAGATATACTACTGTTGCTTTAAGGATACTCCTCCCTCTAAACAGCCTATTTAAATCAAGCCTTTCCATCTATTCATTGCTTGATTATTTGCTTGCTGTCTAGAGGTTACTCCTCAGAAATTATAAATAATTTACACCTAGATTACGAGTCTTGCGTTAGGGTTAAAAAGCAGCGTTAAGGGGTCCTAACGCTGCTTTTTAACGCCCGCTGGTATTACGAGTCTTGAAATGACAGGTGTACCGCTCACTTTTTTGTCCAGACTTGTTAATATCGCAAATCCACTTACGTAAATTGTGTATCCTATATTTTCAATGGGACTTGCATAACGCTGGTATTACAAGTCTGCAAAAAAGTGAGCGGTACAGCCTCTCCTGTCAAGACTGGTACCGCATTTAAAAGTCAGTAGTTAAGAGTTTTATGGGCTAACGCCGTAACATAAAACTCTTAACTGAAGTGCTAAAAAGTACACTAACACCCATAAACTACCTATTAACCCCTAAACCGAGCCCACCCCCCACATCGTAAACACTTAAAAAATATTTTTAACCCCTAATCTGCCGAACCGGACATCGCTGCCGCTATAAAATATATATTAACCCCTAAACCGCCACACTCCCGCATCACAAACACTAGCTTAATTTTATTAACCCCTAATCTGCCACCCCCAAACGTCGCTGCAACTATATTATATGTATTAAGCCCTAAATCTAAGTCTAACCCTAACACCCCCTAACTTAAATATAATTTAAATAAATCTAAATTAAATTACTATCATTCACTAAATTATTCCTATTACAACTAAATACTTACCTATAAAATACACCCTAAGATAGCTTCCCCTCTCTCTTTTGCACGCTCTCTCTCCCCTCTTTTGCTCTCTCTCCATCTCTTTTGCTCTTTCTCTCTCTCTCTCTATTTTGCACTCTATCTCCCCCCTCTCTTTTGCTCTCTCTCGCCCCCTCTCTTTTCCTCCCTCTCTTTTGCGCTCTCTCTTCCCCTCTCTTTTGTGCTTTCCCCCCTCTGATTTGCGCTCTCCCCCTCTCTTTTGCTCTTACTCTCCCCCTCTCTTTTACTGTCTCTCTCCCTCTCTCCCTCTCTTTTGCTCTCTCTATCCTCCCTCTTTTCTCTCTCTCTATCCCCCCCTTTCTTTTGCTCTCTCCCCCCTCTTTTATGCTGTCTCTCTCCCTCTCTTTTGCTCTCTCTTCCCCCCATTTTGCTCTCCCTATCCCTCCTCTTTTGCTCTCTCACCCCCTCTCTTTTGCTCTCTCTCCCCCCTCTTTTCCCCCTCTCTTTTGCATGCTCTCTCTCTCCCCTCTTTTGCGCTCTACTCCCTCTCTCTTGCTCTCTCTCCCCTCTCTTTTCCCCTCTCTCCCCCTCTCTTTTGCTCTATCTCCCTTCTTTTTAATTCTCTCTCTCCCCCTTCTCTTTTGCTCTCTCTTTCCCCCCTATTTTGATCTCCCTATTTTGATCTCCCTATCCCCTATTTTGATCTCCCTCCCTCCTCCACTCTTTTCCCCTCTCTCCCCCTCTCTTTTACTCTCTTTCCCCTCTGTTTTGCTCTATCTTCCCTCTCTTTTGCTCTCTCTCCCCCTCTCTTTCCCCCTCTCCTTTTCATGCTCTCTCTCTCTCCCATCTTTTGTGCTCTCCCCCTCTCTTTTGCAATCTCCCCCTCTCTTTTGCTCTCTCTCCCCTCTCTTTTCCCCTCTCTCACCCTCTCTTTTGCTCTCTCTCCCCCCTCTCTTTCCCCCTCTCTTTTGCTCTCTCTCCCCTTTCTTTTTATCTATCTCCCTTCTCTTTTGTTCTCTCTCTCCCCCTCTCTTTTGCTCTCTCTTTCCCCCTATTTTGCTTTCCCTATCCCTCCTCTTTTGTTCTCTCTCCCCCCTCTCTTTCCCCCCCTCTCTTTTGCATGCTATCTCTCTCCCCTCTTTTGCGCTCTACCCCCTCTCTTTTGCTCTCTCTCCCTTCTCTTTTCCCCTTTCTCCCCCTCTCTTTTGCTCTCTTTCCCCTCTCTTTTGCTTTCTCTCTCCCCCCTCTCTTTCCCCCTTCTCTTTTGCACTCTCACCTCTCTTTTACCCTTTCTCCCCCTCTATTTTGCTATCTCTCTCCCTCTCTTTTGCTCTCTTTCCCCTCTCTTTTGCTCTCTATCCCCTTTCTTTTGCGCTATCTCTCTTCTCTTTTGTTCTCTCTCTTCCCCGCTCTTTTGCTCTCTCTTTACCCCTATATTGCTCTCCCTATTCCTTCTCTCTTTTGCTCTCCTTCTCCCCTCTCTTTTGCTCTCTTTCCCCCTCTCTTCCCCCTTCTCTTTTGCATGCTCTCTCTCCCCTCTTTTTAGCTCTCCCCCCTCTCTTTTGCTCTCTCTCCACTCTCTCCCCCTCTCTTTTGCTCTCCCTCTCCCCTCTCTTTTGCTCTATCTCTCTCTCTCCCTCTCTTCCTCCCTTTCTTTTGCACGCTCTCCCCCTCTCTTTTGCTCTCTTTCCCCTCTCTTTTCCCCTTTCTTCCCCTCTGTTTTGCTCTCTCTCCCCTCTCTTTTGCTCTATCTCCCTTCTCTTATGCTCTCTCTCTCCCCCTTCTATTTTTTCCTTCCTCTCTTTTGCACTCTCTCTCTTTCGATCTCTTTTGCTCTCTACCCCCTCTCTTTTGCGCTCTCCCCCTCTCTTTTGCGCTCTCCCCCTCTCTTTTGCTGTCTCTCTCTCTCTCCCTCTCTTTTGTTCTCTATATCCCCCCACTTTTGCTCTCTCTCTCCCCTCCTCTCTTTTGCTCTCTCCCCATCTCTTTAGCTGTCTCTCTCCCTCTCTTTAGCTCTCTATCTATCCCCCCTCTTTTGAGCTATCTCATGGCCCTGCCCAGCCCTGCCCACGGCACACCTGGCCCCGCCTAGCTCCACCTGTGTCACATCTGGTCCCATCCACATCACGTCTGGCCCCGCCCATGTCACGCCCCCCTCACACCCGGTCAGGATGCCAGGAGGTTAGTCTGTAGAAGGCCAGGTGTGTTTGTCCTCGCGCAGTCTCTACTACGCATGACAGCTTAAGAAAAACACACTTGGTCTTTTATATTATAGGATTTCCTCTGAGTTACCCGGAGTCACAACTTGTCATGGTTGTTGACCAGAAGATCCCCTGAAATTTAGTTTTTAATATGTGGTTTAGGTGTTAAAAAACAAAATGTTAACTTTAGTAATTTCAAAGAAAGAAAAATTTAGTAATTTTAGTTACATTATTATAATGATTATAATTATTTTTGTGGCACAAACAGTATATCAAATATTTTGTGTTACCTTGTTGTTATTCAGAATAAACAACTGAATAATATCAGTTTGGTATGTAGAGTAAATGTAATAGATATCTAGACTTATAGGCCTAGATTTGGAGTTTGGCGGTAGCCATGAAAACCAGCGTTAGAGGCTCCTAACGCTGGTTTTAGGCTACCTCCGGTATTTGGAGTCACTCAAAAAAGGGTCTAACGCTCACTTTTCAGCCGCTACTTTTCCATACCGCAGATCCCCTTACGTCAATTGTGTATCCTATCTTTTTAATGGGATCTTTCTAACTCCGGTATTTAGAGTCGTGTCTGAAGTGAGCGTTAGAAATCTAACGACAAAACTCCAGCCGCAGAAAAAAGTCAGTAGTTAAGAGCTTTCTGGGCTAACGCCGGTTTATAAAGCTATTAACTACTGTGCTCTAAAGTACACTAACACCCATAAACTACCTATGTACCCCTAAACAGAGGTCCCCCCCACATCGCCGCAACTCGATTACATTTTTTTAACCCCTAATCTGCCGACCGCCACCTACGTTATCCTTATGTACCCCTAATCTGCTGCCCCTAACACCGCCGACCCCTATATTATATTTATTAACCCCTAATCTGCCCCCCACAACGTCGCCGCCAGCTACCTACACTTATTAACCCCTAATCTGCCGTCCGCACGCCGCCGCCAGCTACATTATCCCTATGTACCCCTAATCTGCTGCCCTAACATCGCCGACCCCTATATTATATTTATTAACCCCTAACCTGCCCCCCACAACGTCGCCGCCACCTACCTACAATAATTAACCCCTAATCTGCAGACCGCAAAGAGCCGCCAGCTACATTATAGCTATGTACCCCTAATCTGCTGCCCCTAACACCGCCGACCCCTATATTAGATTTATTAACCCCTAACCTGCCCTCCCTAACATCGCCGACACCTAACTTCAATTATTAACCCTAATCTGCCGACCGAATCTCGCCGCTATTCTAATAAATGTATTAACCCCTAAAGCTAAGTCTAACCCTAACACTAACAAAATAGTTAAAATAATTACAAATTTACCTGTAAAATAAATCCTAACCTAAGTTACAATTAAACCTAACACTACACTATCAATAAATAAATTAAATAAAATACCTATAATTATCTACAATTAAACCTAACACTACACTATCAATAAATAAATTAAATACAATTCCTACAAATAACTACAATGAAATAAACTAACTAAAGTACAAAAAATAAGTTACAAAAAATAAAAAAATATTTACAAACATAAGAAAAATATTACAACAATTTTAAACTAATTACACCTACTCTAAGCCCCCTAATAAAATAACAAAGCCCCCCAAAATAAAAAAATGCCCTACCCTATTCTAAATTACTAAAGTTCAAAGCTCTTTTACCTTACCAGCCCTGAACAGGGCCCTTTGCGGGGCATGCCCCAAGAAGTTCAGCTCTTTTGCCTGTAAAAAAAAACATACAATACCCCCCCCCAACATTACAACCCACCACCCACATACCCCTAATCTAACCCAAACCCCCCTTAAATAAACCTAACACTAAGCCCCTGAAGATCATCCTACCTTGTCTTCACCATACCAGGTTCTCCGATCCGTCCTGGCTCCGAAATCTTCATCCAACCCAAGCGGGGGCTGGCGATCCATCTTCCGGCGGCTGAAGAGGTCCAGAAGAGGCTCCAAAGTCTTCATCCTATCCGGGAAGAAGAGTAGATCCGGACCGGCAACCATCATCTTCCAAGCGGCATCTTCTATCTTCATCCGATGAGGACCGGCTCCATCCTGAAGACCTCCACCGCGGACCCATCTTCATCCGGCGACGTCCAACTGAAGAATGACGGTTCCTTTAAGGGACGTCATCCAAGATGGCGTCCCTCGAATTCCGATTGGCTGATAGGATTCTATCAGCCAATCGGAATTAAGGTAGGAATATTCTGATTGGCTGATGGAATCAGCCAATCAGAATCAAGATCAATCCGATTGGCGGGTCCGCGGTGGAGGTCTTCAGGATGGAGCCGGTCCTCATCGGATGAAGATAGAAGATGCCGCTTGGAAGATGATGGTTGCCGGTCCGGATCTACTCTTCTTCCCGGATAGGATGAAGACTTTGGACCCTCTTCTGGATTTCTTCAGTGGATGTCTAGCCCCCGCTTGGGTTGGATGAAGATATCGGAGCCAGGACGGATCGGTGTGATACCCGGTGAGGTGAAGACAAGGTGGGATGATCTTCAGGGGCTTAGTGTTAGGTTTATTTAAGGGGGGTTTGGGTTAGATTAGGGGTATGTGGGTGGTGGGTTGTAATGTTGGGGGGGGTATTGTATGTTTTTTTTTACAGGCAAAAGAGCTGAACTTCTTGGGGCATGCCCCGCAAAGGGCCCTGTTCAGGGCTGGTAAGGTAAAAGAGCTATGAACTTTAGTAATTTAGAATAGGGTAGGGCATTTTTTATTTTGGGGGGCTTTGTTATTTTATTAGGGGGCTTAGAGTAGGTGTAATTAGTTTAAAATTGTTGTAAGATTTTCCTTATGTTTGTAAATATTTTTTTATTTTTTGTAACTTAGTTCTTTTTTATTTTTTGTACTTTAGTTAGTTTATTTCATTGTAGTTATTTGTAGATAGTGTATTTAATTAATGTATTGATAGTGTAGTGTTAGGTTTAATTGTAGGTAATTGTAGATATTTTATTTAATTAATTTAATGATAGTGTAGTGTTAGGTTTAATTGTAACTTAGGTTAGGATTTATTTTACAGGTAATTTTGTTATTATTTTAACTAGGTAACTATTAAATAGTTATTAACTATTTAATAGCTATTGTACCTGGTTAAAATAATTACAAAGTTACCTGTAAAATAAATATTAATCCTAAAATAGCTATAATATAATTATAATTTATAGTGTAGCTATATTAGGATTTATTTTACAGGTAAGTATTTAGCTTTAAATAGGAATAATTTATTTAATAAGAGATAATTAATTTCGTTAGATGTAAATTATATTTAACTTAGGGGGGTGTTAGTGTTAGGGTTAGACTTAGCTTTAGGGGTTAATACATTTATTAGAATAGCGGTGAGCTCCAGTCGGCAGATTAGGGGTTAATAATTGAAGTTAGGTGTCGGCGATGTTAGGGAGGGCAGATTAGGGGTTAATACTATTTATTATAGGGTTAGTGAGGCGGATTAGGGGTTAATAACTTTATTATAGTAGCGCTCAGGTCCGGTCGGCAGATTAGGGGTTAATAAGTGTAGGCAGGTGGAGGCGACGTTGTGGTTGTGGGGGGCAGATTAGGGGTTAATAAATATAATATAGGGGTCGGCGATGTTAGGGCAGCAGATAATGTAAGTAGCGGCGGTTTACGGAGCGGCAGATTAGGGGTTAATAATAATATGCAGGGGTCAGCGATAGCGGGGGCGGCAGATTAGAGGTTAATAAGTGTAAGGTTAGGGGTGTTTAGACTCGGGGTACATGTTAGAGTGTTAGATGCAGACGTAGGAAGTGTTTCCGCATAGCAAACAATGGGGCTGCGTTAGGAGCTGAACGCGGCTTTTTTGCAGGTGTTAGGTTTTTTTTCAGCTCAAACAGCCACATTGTTTCCTATGGGGGAATCGTGCACGAGCACGTTTTTGAGGCTGGCCGCGTCCGTAAGCAACTCTGGTATCGAGAGTTGAAGCTGCGTTAAATATGCTCTACGCTCCTTTTTTGGAGCCTAACGCAGCCTTTATGTGGACTCTCAATACCAGAGTTATTTTTATGGTGCGGCCAGAAAAAAGCCGGCGTTAGCTTTTCGGGTCGTTACCGACAAAACTCTAAATCTAGCCGATAGTTTGCAGACTATAAAAAAATAAATTAATTACTGTAGAGAAAACCTTGTGTATTGAATGCCATAAAAATACATGTAGAAGGAAAATCAAAATTAACATAAAAAGAGGTGAATATAAAATAGATTTGTAGTCTTGTATTCAGTATGGAGGCACATTACTTTTCAAAATATTCTTCCTTTTCTGGCAAAGAATGGTATAAAATACATGGGAGTGTTTGTTTTGTCCTCTTGATAATGAGAACATAATAATATTTGAAAGCAATAGTGTAAATTATGCAACAGACATTTGAAATTACCCTTGAAATTAATTATGATTATCTTATTTTTTTCTTGCTGAAATGATATACTGTATTTCTAAAAAGAGGGGAAAATGTGATTATTTTTAAGTCCTGCGTCAGTGGGCAATTGCTATAATTTAATTAAACTGTTCAATAAAATGCTGCTTTTGTAAAGCTAAACAGAAAATGTTTGCATATTTTTTCTTATATTCATATTTTATTTGACTATAAGAAAAAGCTTACTGCAATCTGTTTCTCTGATGCAAGTGGGTTTCTCTGTGTGAGATTTCAATTGTTTGTTGCATAAGAGGGTTGCAAAGTTAAAACTTTTTATTAAAAGGGCTTTATTTAAACTTGTTTATATTCTTTGTTTTTTTTTTCTCTTCAACTGGTTCCTGTTTTTTTTCTACCTTAATCATTGTGTGTGAATAATTAAAGGGAGGGATTATTTTTATTGATTGATATATTAGGATATATCTGTTCAAAACAGTTAGGTGCAAAGGATTATGGGTGAAACACGTGTCGGCTTGTTTGTTTGAAGCTGAAGTTCAGCTGTTAGTTCATATGCAACTCCTGGGAGCTTAAAATTTATGGTCACAAATGGCCCTTTAGTGTGGGATCAAGAAGAAGAGGTCATGTGTTTGGCTTTAAATAGTGTCTTTAATGGAGAGTACAAATAATTCTAACAACAGCTAAAAGCCGTGGGATGTCTGAGTAAATAACCAGAATGGACTAACTAACAGCTAGATTACGAGTTGTGGCGTTATGGCTGCTCGCTAATATTGTGTACGTTATTTTCATTATGCACCTTTCATAACGTAGGTATTACGAGTCTGAAAAGAACCTCATAATGTGTCACGGTAACATGAGTACCGCGTTTATTTACCAAGCGTAATCACGGGCACGTAATTAATTCTCCTATAGCGATCAATGCAAAATAAACAATACACAGATTTTTCTTCTAACACATGTTCTCGCGAGAAATGCACACTGCTTTGACATATTACAGACTTGGACAAGAAAAACAGTCAGCTCAAATGTACAAACAACAATTGCTCATGCAACATAGCACATACGCATTCAACAGTCATAATCGGAAACAACTAATACTACACAACATTTACACTAAACGAGGAATAGGAAAATACGTTGCGATCTGCAACACGGAAAAAAAAGAAATGAAAACAGAATTGCACACTGATACACAAACAAAACATACCCATGCCATAGTTAGATTTTGTTTCATTTACACCAACTTATTGTTTACATATCCTCATTTTCGTCTTTTTTACCATATCTGTGTCTGTTTAATACTCCTTACCCTCTTTTTTTTTATCCCAGTCACATTATTTTGACCCCCTTTCATTTGAGCACATTCACATTTTGATTGAGTATGGCGGGAGGGAGGGATAGGGGGCAGATTAGCCCGGAGCTATTAGAGCTCATTAGGCAGGAATTTAAGGATGAGCTTATGGAGGAGGTTAGGCAGGAGTTTAGGCAGGAGAGAGGGAAGGGGAGAGGAACTAGAGAGAAAGGGGGAGAGGAAGGGGTGGGTGGACCCAGCCACATTGTGGAAGATGAACAAGTGGCTGGGCCCAGTAGTGTGCAGTGCATGAAAGGGTTCTTTACAGTCCAGGGAACAGAGGCTCTCATTACAGGGGAAGCCCAGGCAGAGGGAGGAGAGATATACCATGGAGGAGAAGGAGGCCCTTATAGAAGCTTATATGGAGAGGGCTACAAGGCTGCAGGCACAGAGGGCCTCCCCTTCTGATAAGAGGAAGTTGTGGACGGAGATTACGAATGCCGTTAATGCAATGGGGGACTATAAGAGGGATGTCAAGTCTATCCAGCCCCATTACCGGGACTGCAGAGCTGAACTTAAGAAGAATCTCACAAGGGAGAGGGAACACCTTGCAGCGACCGGTGGTGGTCCGGAACAAACCTTTGTGTACTGCCGCTGGGAGGAAATGCTGCTTCCCAACATCTCCGAGGTGGCCATAGTCGGTATCAGAGGAGTTGATACCGGGAACCTGCGCCTCTCATCTGCCGGTAAGCTCATTTACTAATCTCTTTACTTCCACCTCATAACCCATTCACACGCAAAAAAAATACGGATAGGACTAACGCAATGAACCGTTTTTAAACATTATCACGTAAACGCGTTCACAATTAACTTGAGAAAGTTGCATTCGAAGAAAATCCATCACATTAGTAGCTAGTCTACAGATTAGGTGTGCATTTCAACAGATTTAAGACAAACGCAAAAAAGACATTTAGATTGACCATACAGATATCAGAAAGACGGGTTTGAAAATACAAAAATTGTATTGATTGCTTTGGCTTACAATTGAATTAGGAAGCCAGCCTCATTAACATTTACATCTTTATTTGGAAATGTGCTAATATCCCGAGGAGGAAGCACAGCACCAACAGGCTCCTCCTTCACCCAGGCATGAGAGTGGTACAGATGACTCGCCACCTCTGGGAGAAATGGAAGACATCCCGGAAGAAGCCCCCGCAGCAGAAGAGATCCCTGTAACAGCATCCCCCCATGAACCAGCAGCCCGCCATGCACCAGCAGCACACCATGCACCAGCAGCTCCTCCTGAGGAGAACATACCCCCAGAGGTGGAGATCCTGAGGAACTTCCTTGAAGAGATGCGTGCCTCCCGGAGGGAACAGGCGGAATACAGGGTGTTCATGACAGGAGTAATGAACCAACTGCTAGAAGGACAAACTAATATCTTGAATACGTTAAATAATATGCTGCAGGTCCTCTGAGAGGTGCCAAGCGGAGCGGGGGTAATAGTGTCTGCTCCTGGACCATCTGCTCTTGGGCCTCCATCTTTTCCTCTGCCTCAATCTCCTCCTCAGTCTGGTAATCCCTTAACTACTCATAGTACTCCTCCTTCCCTTCTTCCACAACCATCTCCTAGGAGAATTTGTTAGAGGAGGGGGCAGTTGCCCTCCCCAGAGTATATATTTTTTGTAATTTAATGTGTAAAGGATAAGTATGTGATGATGTTGTCTTCTTACACTTGTAGAGCACACTCTGTATTTAATAGGCTTCTATGGGACCGGGTCCATGGAGGCATATTTTTTGCAGAGTGTGTTTTACAAATGTGTGGAGACAACATCATCACATGCTGTCCTTGTTGATTCAATTGATTGGTTTTTGCGTTGTGATGTCCAAACTGTTCTCCTAATACAAAATATTGACCATTAGTATTTGGTAATAAGCCTGTATACCATATTTCTTGTGTTAAATAAAGTGTATATTTTTCAAGCTACATTATAGTGTTTTACTCATTTATGAAATCGATTTCCTTTAAAAGGTGTATGAAAGCAGAACATTCGCATACATGATTTTGACAGAGCATAACATTTTAAACAACATTCATGTTTAATCTTATTCGGACAAGTTATCTTGCTAGCCTTTGCTGAAAGGTTTATCTAGGAAAGCTCAGGAGCAGTCAAGAACATAGCTTACATCTGCTGATTGGTGGATTCATATATCTACAGATTGTCATTGCCTCACCAATGTGTTCACTTAAAAACCAGTAGTGTATTGATGCCCCTTCAACACATTATACGAAGAGTATTAGAATAGAGGAGAATTTGAAACCTGGTTATAATTGTGTTTCACATAACTAATGAAAGATACATTTAGGGTTTCATAGCCCTTTAAGAGTTACATTTGAAAGATGTGCTCACAGTACTATAATTGGAGAAAAACAATGTGGAATCGATACATGACATGATATTGAGCATTTACATTAAGAAGAAATATCAGGACATAACATATAGAATAAGTAGAGATCCTATATATATTTATCAGATGATAAAGGTCAATGCATATTAAATAATTAAAATACAAAAGCACATGTTTAGGAATTATATATGTAGAAAATGAAACACAACACAATAATTATTTAGTAAATTTAAAATATTGTTGACAAACATATTAAACAAGATGGAGTATATTCATTGTTGAACATTCATGGATTAGAACTTGCCTCAAAATATATTCTGGATCAAAAACACATTGCCTTCATTTGTTTCTTCCATGAGACAGCCAGCAATAGATATTTATTTGCACTTTATCATCTATGTTTCAACAATCTTCATGATTGACACAATTAATAATCCAAGAAAATCATGGTTTCAAACTTGTTTTCTCATTCGCAAACGTGGCAAATCCAATATTGTGAAACAATGTCATCCAATCAAAGGACGGATTTAACACCTTTGCATGAGACATTTTACGCAACATGGCGCACCCGAGATCGTGTAAAAAAGTCATCCATTCAAAGGACGTATTTAACACCTGTGCATGAGATGTCTTACGCAACATGGCGCATCCGAAATTGAATAAAAACTTCATTCAATCAAAGGACGGATTTAACACCTTTGCATGAGACGTCTTACACAACACGGCGCATCCGAGATCACGTAAAAATGTCATCCAATCAAAGGACGGATTTAACACCTTTGCATGTCAATAACAAATGTATTTATTTATATTTAAAAAAATAGAGTATGTGCTATATTGTTATCTATGAAGCGTGTTTGTTTCATGTAATGCACAGCTTCACATAATGTAACGCTAGATAACATAATACTCTGATATATGAAATATAATCCATAAGTAAGTATATATTTCATTACAATAGGAAGATTAGGAAATATTTTGGAAGCAGCAGGGTTTAACAAAAATAATGCTACTATATACATTACGAAAATGTGGATTGTTTATACATTATATGTTACCTATGTAGCAATATATTGTTGTATAATTAAATATAATCACAAATAATAGAAAGAGATTAATCATCTACAATGTGTACATTACACACAGTTATTTCTTTGGATATACTACTACAATAAGATGTAAGGAAAATTGGAAAATATGTGTTGTCAACATTCAGATAAGTCTGTTTTAAAGATATTATATGTGTATGTTGATGTCAAAAGAAATAATTAAAAAATGTTCATTATGATTGCATATCCATAAATTAAGAATTGTGGTCAGCATCTTTTAAGGATTATCAACATAAAAGATATTTTATTAGAAATGGCATTAATAAATAAATTAGAAACATAACAGATTAATGACATTATTTTTAATATGATAAATATGATTATGAATGTCATAAAACATAAAGAAATAAGATCATTGAAAAAAAAAGTCAGAATGAGAAAACAGCCCCTTTGGAGCCATCTCACAAGGTGACATAGTGCATCACAGTCCTTGGAGGGAGTTGACAAGGGCAAACAAAGGCCAATACAGCCCCCTTGGAGCCATCTGACAAGGTGACATAGTGCATCACAGTCCTTGGAGGGAGTTGACAAGGGAAAACAAAGGCCAACACAGCCCCTTTGGAGACATCTGACATGGTTACATAGTGCATCACAGTCCTTTCAGGAAGTTGACAAGGGCAAACAAAGTCCAACATGGCCCCTTAGTATAAATCTGACAAGGTGAAATAGTCCAACAGGCAGTACAACAATAAAACAAAAATAGGCCAAATGGCAACAAATACAAAAAACTAAATAACAACAGGTGGATGGAGGAGTTATTAGTTTTCCCTCGGGTCATCTCTGGATCCTCCACTTATGGGGAATTCAGCATCACCTACATCATCCTGCTCCCCTCTAGCTGTGGCTTCATGCATTGCCTCTAACCGCATTATTCGGGCTAGATTCAAGCGATGAAGCCGCAGTTGGATACACATGGTGTCATGCATCCTTCCCAGCAACTGATTGGAACTCAACCTAAACAAAAATAAATATTACAAATATTAATAATTACAGAACATAATAAAAATAGAGCAAAGAGACATTGTTCTAATTAAAATACAAATCATTATTATAATAAAATATGCTATAGAGAAGAAGATTTATACATTAAATATTTTCTTCAGAGATAGACCATTAAGATATTAAGAAAAATCAAAACCCTATCAATCTTGAAAAAAATATTTCTTTGGTTTATGACATACTGTGAAAAGGGCAGTGCTAACAAATCCAAAATATTAGCATATATACATAATAGATATCCAACATCTAGCCAATCTTGTTTAAATATTAGAAAATGTGGATGTTGATTTCAAAAACTGAAAATCGGAAAGATTTACATTAATCAAATAAAGAAAAGGTTTAGAGAAAAAAAAAATTCTATTTGAAATCAATTTATGTATAATTAGATCAGTATAATGTCCCTTTAAGAATGTATGTTCTAATGTTGATTTGTAATGAAACTTACATCGGTGACTGGGAAGGACAATCTGACACCCAGGACAATGATGGTGGGATTAGGGTAAAGATGTTGTTGGGGAGGGATGGGGCGAGGGATGGTGCAAGGGGGAGGGATGGGGCGAGGTGGGGGATTGGGTTCCTGCTCCGGTGGAGCCTGCACAGCTGGGGAGTCATGGGCTGGGGGATTTGGTGGCTGTGCAGGTGAGTAGAAGCAGGACGGGCAAAACGGGGAGAGCAGTGGAGGGCAGGGATTTTTTGTGGCGAAGGGCTGGGTGAGGGGTCAGGACAAGAAGGGCCGGGAGAGGGGTCAGGATGGGAAGGGCCGGGATGCTGATGCCCAGAAGTAGAAGTTCCATCTGAAATATATAATACAATTTTATAAATACATATATTATATGAAAATATATTATTATCTTGAGAGAAATCAATATTCACCATCATTTAAAATCTGTATTCTTGTTCTCATAAAATATTTATACAAAGTCACAATAATGACTATGTTTAAAGGTATTGATTTGAATCAAGTCTAATTAATAATATTTAATTGATCCTTAATTGATCCTTGAAACTCTGATTGTTCAATGGTTTTTTTCAATTGTTCCTATCTGTATACCTTTTATCTCATGGTTGCGCCTATGTTGCTGGCTAAAGCCTCTATTGCAATAGCAAATAATGCGGGTGAGAGGGGGCAGCCCTGCCTTGTCCCATTAGTGATATAGAAAGGATACCATTAACCTTTATTTGTGCGTTCGGTTGCGAGTATAAGGCAAAAACTGTTT
The DNA here is from genome assembly GCF_027579735.1 of Bombina bombina. Taxonomy (NCBI): domain Eukaryota; kingdom Metazoa; phylum Chordata; class Amphibia; order Anura; family Bombinatoridae; genus Bombina; species Bombina bombina. The sequence continues at coordinate 647,053,265 of NC_069499.1, read as the reverse complement.
TAGAAATTTATCACTGAACCCCACTGAACCTCCACTGTCAAAATAGTGCCCCTCAGGAAGGCCCAGTTCACCCTGTCGAAGGCCTTCTCTGTGTCCGTAGACAGCAGAGCAAGGGGTATCGACTTTGCCGTGGAGTAAGCTATGAGATGGAAGATTTTCAGGGTATTATCCCTGGTCTCCCTACCAGGAATGAATCCCACCTGGTTAGTGGAAATTAATTTTGCAAGATATTTATAAATTCGTGTTGCTAGGGCTTTTGCTAGTATCTTAATATCGCTATTAAGAAGGGAGATGGGCCTATAACTTTCGGGTTTGTCTAGAGCCTTCCCGGGTTTTGGTAATACTGTGATATATGCTGATAACATTGATTTAGGCAGTGACCGGAGTCAGTTAACTCATTGAATAAGTATTGTAGGTAGGGTAAGAGCAGTGGAAGAAAAGTCTTATAATATTTGTTACTCAGTCCGTCGGGGCCAGGGCTCTTCCCAGTCGGGAGTTTTTTTATTGCTTTTTGAGAAAGTGGGGCCTCTAAGTTATCAGATTCTTCTAATGTCAATTTTGGTAGTGCAGTATGAGCCAAATATTCCTGTATTTTCTGGGTATGCGCAGTGCCCCCCTCCACTTCAATATTATATAGCTTGTCATAGTAGCTATGAAAGATTTTTGCTATGCCCCTACTGTCCTGTCTCATCCTTCCCTGGTCATCTTTCATGGTGTATATGTAAGATTTTAATCTTTGGCGTGTAAGAGCTTTTGCCAATAATTTACCTGCCTTGTCCCCGCCTTCATAGTATTTTTGTTTCAGTTTTAATGCAGAGCATTGGTTTTCCTCTTGTTAGTGTGCCCTAAGGTCAAGTCTTGCCTGGGAAAGTTCATTTTCTAGTGGTATGTTTGTTACATCTTTTTTATGTCTCTCTTCTAGTGTATGGATGGTATGGAGCATAGCGTTATACTTTTCTCTGCGTTGTCTGGTTATTTTAGACTTGTGTTTAATTAAAATTCCTCAGAGGACAAATTTATGTGCCTCCCAGACCGAGGTAAGTGGAAGGTTGTTTTGTGTGTTAATGAGGAAATATTCAGTCATCGCAGTCTCTATGGCTGTTTTTATTTCAGGGTTGTCTAAGAGGGTGTCCTCAAGTTTCCATAGAAATGGGGTATCAAATGAGTTTGGCCATGCTATGTTGCAGGAAACGGGTGCATGGTCCGGCCAGGTTATAGAGGAGATATCGGTGTGTGTGATGTGTGAGATACCCTGTGAGTCGGAAAATAGGTAATCTATCCGAGAGTACTTCCGGTGGGGATTGGAGTAGAAAGTAAAGTCTCTGTCGGTTGGGTGCATGGTCCTCCATATATCGTGAAGGAGAAGGTTTTTGAGTAGTGAGTTGATTTGTTTCAGTGTATGGTGTGGTACGCTAGACACCCCGTTAGAAGTGTCTGATAATGGAATTAAGGGGGCATTGAGATCCCCACCCACAAATAGGACTCCTTTTGATACCTCTTGGATTTTACGGACGACCACTTTTAGAAAGTTGTCCTGCTTTGTGTTAGGGGAATAGATGTTAACCAGTGTGATCATTTTACCGTGAAGTTGTCCTATAAGCATGATATACCTGCCTTCCCTATCCTTTTCAAGTTATAGTAGTTTAAATGGGAGCTTGTGGTGAATAAGAATTCCCACTCCATTTTGTTTGTTTGGTCCTGAAGACAGGTAAGCAGCTGGGTATATATGGTTGTGCCACTTAGGTTATTTAGATCTGACAAAGTGAGTTTCTTGGAGAAACACAATGTCTCCACTCATCCTTTGCAAGTCCCTCGTCACTATGGAGCATTTTCCCAGGTTATTGAGGCCTTTAATGTTCACTGTCAACAGTTTAATTGGATGTATCTTGTATGTGGTGTGTAAGCCTGCCATCCTAGGACCTCACAGTTGGGTATGTGGAGTATCAGTTAAAATGTTATGATTGAGTAATCAAGCAAAAGAGCAAGTCACTCAGTTGTAGTCAGAGCGCCGGGGTCCACCCTGAGCAACGTCTCGTATGAGATAATAGAAATGTACAAAATGAAAACAACAATTGGACTGTGTACAAATATGTTATAAGAAGATAAGTCTAGAGGGATGTGCCCTGCTAGGCCCGTAAAACAATAAAGGTAAGGAGCTTAACCAAAATGCCTGAACCATAAACAATATGAACAAGATTATAATCTGTAGGTAGTATCAGCGGATTCACCGCCTATCCCCCCACAACCTGTAGAGCACAGTGAGGATCTCACAGTTATAACTTTTAAGATATTAAGAGAAGTAGCTAGGGCCCAAAAGAGCCCAAGCTAGTTACACCTAGGCCATGCATCCACATGGTTAGTACTGGATCGTCAGTGTGCTCCGTGGGGATACATATATAACTGTAACAATGTCGCCAGGACACTAAACATTTTATATTATCTAACAATTATTTAAAAACATAGGGATTAACATCTTATTAACAGTAATAAACATAAATAACATTTTCAGTGCTAGTATGTGCTTTTTACAAAAAGACATTTCAACTGAGACCCTATGCAAACCTGGTCATTGGTTCTTTTTCAGTGTTGTGGGTTGTCAGCACCCTGGTAATTAGAATCAGTGGGGTTAGTTGCAGCTCTCTCTTCTTGTGGTGGTCTTGGGATGGATGAGGGTGTTACACCCAGCGAGTGACAAAAAGGGCCAAGGTCTTCTATAGTTCTGTAAATTGCTGTATGGTCTCCCCTGGTAGCTATAATGCTCGTAGGGAAGCCCCAGTGATAGGTGATCTTATGTTCCTGAAGAGTGCTTGTAATGAACTTCAGTTCCCTCCTCTTTTGCAGGGTGGTTGGACTTAGGTCAGAGAAGATCTGTAGGGTTACTCCGGCATGTGTGATCGGATGTTTGTTCCTGCTATACTTCAGGATTTCCTCTTTGTCTTTAAAATTTAGCACCCGGAGAATAACGTCTCGTGGAGGTGCTTTTGCTGGTGGTTTAGGGCGCAAAGCCCTGTGGGCTCTTTCTATTTCAATGGTAGGTGACATTGGTGTCCCTTTAATTGTCCTGAATAGGTCTTGTAAATAACCCAATAGTGCAGATGCGTGTATAGATTCCAGAATTCCCCTAACCCGCAGGTTATTCCGCCTGCCGCGGATGTCTAGGTCTTGCACCCTGTCCATTAAGCTGTGTATCATATCAGTGTTGTATTGTGCCCTAGAAGATGTTTCTTTAACCTCCTCTATAGTGTTTTCATGGCTTTGTTCCACTCTGGTGACCCTCTGCGTTAAGTCATTGACGTCTTTCCGGAGCTCACCAAAAAGGCTCTTGACTTCTGCCATAACCCCCTTAATGTCTTCTTTTGAGAATAATGTCTTCAGGTCCTCCTTGGTAACATAGGATGAAGGCATCCAAGTCATCTCATGTGTCTGTGTGGAGGCCCCTTGTTTTGATTCAGAGTGGGGTGTTGTTGCTTCTGGAGTAGAAGGGTCAGAAGGTTTAAGGTAATGGTTCATATTGCTCTTCTTTTGGGGCATTCCAGATTGCTAATCACACAGGTCAGCAGTGTCCCGCACCTTTGTAAATATGCGCTGTCTTAGATAGTCCCTCAATGTATTAATTTAGGGGTATCTGTTTTAGGTTAATAGCCAATGTCCAGAATATACTTTAAGCAACCCTGTCTGAACCGGTTCTCATAGTTATTTTTTCCCCCAACTCTGTTATGTTTAAAACTTTCTGCCTTGATCTTGATGACAGAAATATTAGGTCAGGGCCTATGCGCGTTATGTTTTTATAGCTCAGGTATACAAGAATATTATAATAAGGTAGGCAGTCTTGTTTGTTGCTTTTTAATTTATGCTATGAGGTTTTAGCGATATTTATTGATAGCTGAGTTGTGCTCAGTTAAACTGCTAAGCTCTCCCTCAATTCAGGTGCAACTATGTGTGACTCTCAGAGATCGCGGTGGAGTTCCGTACCCCTGATGTGTTGTCTCCGGGTATAAGCCGCATCGACTTCAGCCGCTTGCCACCTATGAGTATCTCCACCTGGGTGATGGAGCTGAACCAAAGTTAGTCATTTCATAATTTTGATGGAGCATGCAAATGAAAAATATATATATATAATTATCGATGATTAATAATTAAATGTGATTGTCTGTATTTTGTAAATCAGGAAAAAAGCATAGTACATGGAACATTTAATAGTTCTCATGTGTGTATCGCTTGATGATTGTTTACATTTATAAAAATATCAACATGTGCTAGCCATGTTCTGAAGCACAAAGGTGTAGACTAAGAAGCTTTGAAATCTTAATATTAAAATAACAAATATATATATATATATATATATATATATATATATATATATATATATATATATATAGGGAAAAAAGGATTAACAGCACCTATAAATCCTTATACATAGACATTTTGATATGTAGTAAATGAGTCTATAATAATAATAGAAAATTAATTCTTGAATAGTACGTAGCAATGTGGATCCTAGTGGTATTGGAATGTAAAGAATACCCTTACCAGAAATTACCCCAATCTAATGAGGTAAGTATGCCGCACTGGGGGGTATATAGGTGGTAATCAATTCTGGAAACCGGTAGATGCTCCTTTCAATCTCGACTGCCTCTTGGAGTATGTGGGGATGCAGTTCTTTCAATGAAGATATCCCAAAAACTTCTTATGCAGGTGTGCTTGCTGCCTCTTGGAGTTTTCTTGGTCTTGGTATGAACTTTCTCCTCCGTAGATATACCCAAGTAAACAAGAGGTCATAGATAGTGTAATACAGTTTTTAATAATAGGAGCAGTTAAAAAATTAAGTGCACTTTCAACTCACATTTTCTGACCTCAAACACTATGAGGTATGTTAACAGCACATAAGATAATAGGCGGTCTCTCAGTAGATTTACCAGATGTATATCCAAATGCATGCCCATGTTTACAGTTGACAATGTCTAATTATCTGATGCCAGAGACTGTCTGTATGCTTTATGCAATGTGCTGAACCAGCAGTGCAGGCTTGCCACCTATCATAACACTATTGTTTTTATATCCAGATTTTGCAATCCTAATAGATATGGGCCCGTACCTGATAATATACATTAATATACTCCACATATATGCCTATTTTCTTATACCATCTAAGGAATTGATCACTAGTTAGAACTACAAATACCGTGAGGCCATTCACAAAAAACTACAATACGTAATGACGCAACGTCATACGCCATATGCAAATCAATCTCAAAATAATGCCTGTGGTCATAGAATTACATACGTCATACGTTACACTCTACCAAACACCGTAATAGTATGCCTGACATCATTATGTCAGGTCACATGGTCTCTGATAGCCTATCAGACGTAGAGGGCGTGCCGCCGCCCCATACGTTTAAAAGATTCGCTATCCGAGCACAATAATCACCCCTCTGAAGAAGAAGGATAATTAAGAAACCTTTGAAATGCGTCAGGGTATTTATATACTGGTTTTTATACTATCTATGTTTTATATCTGATATTTATTGCCTTTTAATTGCGAAAGACTTTTACACTTGTTTGCCTGATGAGGCAATTTTACTGGACACTGCTCATTACATATTTCTGAACTGCATTTGGATATACATCTGGTGAATCTACTGAGAGACCGCCTATTATCTTATGTGCTGTTAACATACCTCATAGTGTTTGAGGTCAGAAAATGTGAGTTGAATGTGTGCTTAATTATTTATCTGCTCATATTATTAAAAACTATATTACACTATCTATGACCTCTTGTTTTCTTGGGTATATCTACAGAGGAGAAAGTTCATACCAAGACCAAGAAAACTCCAAGAGGCAGCAAGCACACCTGCATAAGAAGTTTTTGGGATATCTTCATTGAAAGAACTGCATCCCCACATACTCCAAGAGGCAGTCGAGATTGAAGGGAGCATCTACCGGTTTCCAGAATTGATCTACCACCTATATACCCCCCCGTGCGGCAAACTTACCTCATTAGATTGGGGTAATTTCTGGTAAGGGTATTATTTACATTCCAATACCACTAGGATCCACATTGCTACGTACTATTCAAGAATTGATTTTCTATTATTATTATAGACTCATTTACTACATATTAAACTGTCTATGTATTAGGATTTATAGGCGCTGTTAATCCTTTTTGCCCTATACCTACTCTCACTTTACTGAGGTCTTTGCCTTATTAAGTGCTTGTCCATAATAGCTGCCTAACATTTCCTTCATCCATCTGACTAGCGCAACTTTCTGAGTATCGCTTGTTTCTACCCAGGTTCCCTGAGTTGTTACATTCTACTTGCTTTTTTATATATATATATATATATATATATATATATATATATATATATATATAATATCAGAAACAGACCTTGCACTCGCTGGATTTTTTAACAAACTTTTTTACTTGGCAAAATTAGTGACGTTTCGGGGACAGTGTATCCCCTTCCTCAGACAGTGAATGCTTCAAACATTGGTGAATTTATACAAACTAACAAATAAATAACCCCTCCCCCCAATTAGCAAAAAAAACCACCAAAGTGTTGCTATGGTGACCATATGTCACAAAGTGAACATCGTATATAAGTTATAATATAAGCAATCAATGCTGTGACAGTGAAGATGATCAAATTAAAAGACCTATAGCAGTATGAACATGGTAAACAACTTAACGTTCCACAGTAGTGGTAATCTTAACATACCCCTAATATCCGTTACTATCCGGGGAGCCAACCAATAATGAAAGCCTTATATGATGTTACCTAGATGGTCAGGCATAAAGTACACACTCAAAACCTACCATGATTGTAAAACAAACAAAGTACAAATGTAGATCGCCGTGTAACACGCCACCGCAACTGCAACCGCACTGGATAGAAAAGACAAACCCGGAAGTGCATCGGCCAATCACGTGTGTGGCCATGCACCAATCACTCGGGTTGCGGTTGGAGTTGTCATGGCAATGGGTCACAACGATCCAAATAGCAACACAGAAACAAGTCAAACAAATTAGCTACTAAGCATATCATTGTAATAATACACATCAATCGATACTTATAATGCGCGCTGCTATAGTGGCAATACCACTGCTAGAAATATAACCAATAAATAATATATATAGCATAGCATTCCTGCCGTACTGTACTGGGGGTATATTAATATATTACATTAACCCTAAAGCGCATATCTATCGTAGTGGACGCTACTACAGGGACTATACCGCTATTGTACATTTACTATCCAATATACACAGTGTACCATGATGAAGGGTATGTACAAATTTTATACACGGTAATACCACCCATTTAAAGAGAGTGATCTGAGATGCCATAACCCATGAACCTTCCCAAGAGAGAGTACCAAAGACCCCGAAGAAAAAGAATAAGAATAAACCAAAGTAAATGCAAACACCAACTATACATCGTGATACAAGGTAAACCAAACAGACAATAAAAGGGAAAAAAATGGGAAAAAAATGGGAAAAAAAGGGGAAAAAATTGGGAGAAAAACAACAAACAGAATATATAAAAGAAAAAAATATATAAAAGAAAAAATAAAACTAAGAATAGACACCAAAGGCAAACAAAGACAATAGAATAACAATAGGAGAAACAAGAGGGGAAAAGGACAGAAGGAAAACAGAAAGAAAAAGAAAAATAAAAGAAGAAAAACACAAAAAAAGAATAAGAAAAATAAGAGAACACGCCACGAGTGAGGCAGAATAGAAGGTTAACAGCAAGAGGAGAATAAAAGGTAAACCAAAAACCAACAAAACATCAAATAGAGTGTGGACTCTCAAGTAGAAAAAATCAGGATAACATGGACTCCCATGGTAAATAAGGCAGATCTCCATAAGGGCTGGATCTAATTTACAAGAAACAATGCCAGTCAAACATAGTATTAAGTCCATGTGGTTGCAGGGTATTCAATCGAAAGATCCATTTGGCCTCAACTTGTAGGAGAAGTGTATCCCTATCACCACCCCGCCTTAATGGGGGGACATGATCAATTAGGGTGAATCTCAGATCATGGAGTCCGTGGCCTTTCTCCACGAAATGCCGGGCCACAAGTTGATCACTAGAGCCCTTCTTAAGAGCCGTTCTGATGGATGATCTGTGGTTAGCGAACCTGGTCCGGGTATCGTCAGTTGTTTTTCCCACATAGAACCGCCCACAGCTGCAATTTAGTAGGTATACCACATGAGAGGTGGTGCACGTTAGCACATGCCTAATCTTGAACCTCTGATTGCGGTGGGGATGTCCAAACGTTGGTCCTGGAATCATGGCATTACAGGTGGTACATCCCACACACCTATAGCATCCTGGTTTCTTTCTCTGTGTCAACCATGTCTCAGGGTTGTAGCAATGGGTGGGATCCGTGAGCATCAACAGATCTTTTAAATTTTTATCACGTTTGTAACCCACTCTCGGAGGTTGCCACTTGTTGAATGGAAGAGAGGGGTCACCTTGTACGATGTGCCAGTGCTCTCTTAGTGTTATACCTAAGGCTCTGGTTGAGGGACTATATACCGTGGTAAAGGTCATCCGCTGCTCATCTTTAGGATCGGTTCGGGTAAGCATCGTGGTATCCCTTTCCACTCCCATTCTACTTTGTTTAACAAGGTGCGGATTATATCCTCGTTTTACAAATCGTTGTTGCATCTCATCAAGTTGCTGGTGTCTTCTGGTCTCATCACTATTATTTCTTGCGGCCCGCTGCAGTTGTGACCCATTGCCATGACAACTCCAACCGCAACCCGAGTGATTGGTGCATGGCCACACACGTGATCGGCCGATGCACTTCCGGGTTTGTCTGTTCTATCCAGTGCGGTTGCAGTTGCGGTGGCGTGTTACACGGCGATCTACATTTGTACTTTGTTTGTTTTACAATCATGGTAGGTTTTGAGTGTGTACTTTATGCCTGACCATCTAGGTAACATCATATAAGGCTTTCATTATTGGTTGGCTCCCCGGATAGTAACGGATATTAGGGGTATGTTAAGATTACCACTACTGTGGAACGTTAAGTTGTTTACCATGTTCATACTGCTATAGGTCTTTTAATTTGATCATCTTCACTGTCACAGCATTGATTGCTTATATTATAACTTATATACGATGTTCACTTTGTGACATATGGTCACCATAGCAACACTTTGGCGGTTTTTTTTTGCTAATTGGGGGGGAAGGGTTATTTATTTGTTAGTTTGTATAAATTCACCAATGTTTGAAGCATTCACTGTCTGAGGAAGGGGATACACTGTCCCCGAAACGTCACTAATTTTGCCAAGTAAAAAAGTTTGTTAAAAAATCCAGCGAGTGCAAGGTCTGTTTCTGATATTGTATCTAATTTCACTAGCACCCTGGTTGCTGCAAATAGGTGAGAGTGCACATCTTTGCTAAACGGATATATATATATATATATATATATATATATATTAGAGGAGTCCATTATACGTTTTATTTAAATGGAATTCTTCATCATAATCATGATCAGAATATTTTTAAAAAAAACACCTTTAATGACATATGAATGAGTCAATGGACTTACCAGAACCCTGCAAAGGCAGGTCTATGCCAGTGCTGGATCCCTCCGAGTCTGTCAAAATAACTAGATCTATTAATATAGGCCTAGATTTAGAGTTGGGCGGTAGCCGTCAAAACCAGTGTTAGAGGCTCCTAGCGCTGGTTTTGGGCTACCGCCGGTATTTAGAGTCAGTCATTAAAGGGTCTAACGCTCACTTTCCAGCCGCAACTTTTCCATACCGCAGATCCCCTTACGTCAATTGCGTATCCTATCTTTTCAATGGGATCTTTCTAACGCCGGTATTTAGAGTCGTGTCTGAAGTGAGCATTAGAATTCTAACGACAAGACTCCAGCCGCAGAAAAAAGTCAGTAGTTAAGAGCTTTATGGGCTAACGCCGGTTTCTAAAGCTCTTAACTACTGTGCTCTAAAGTACACTAACACCCATAAACTACCTATGTACCCCTTATATTTATTAACCCCTAATCTGCCCCCTCAACGTCGCCTCCACCTGCCTACACTTATTAACCCCTAATCTGCCGAGTGGACTGCACCGCTACTATAATAAAGTTATTAACCCCTAATCCGCCTCACTCCCGCCTCAATAACCCTATACTAAATAGTATTAACCCCTAATCTGCCCTCCCTAACATCGCCGACACCTAACTTCAATTATTAACCCCTAATCTGCCGACCGAATCTCGCCGCTACTGTAATAAATGGATTAACCCCTAAAGCTAAGTCTAACCCTAACCCTAACACCCCCCAAAGTTAAATATAATTTAAATCTAACAAAATAAATTAACTCTTATTAAATAAATTATTCCTATTTAAAGCTAAATACTTACCTGTAAAATAAACCCTAATATAGCTACAATATAAATTATAATTATATTATAGCTATTTTAGGATTTATATTTATTTTACAGGTAACTTTGTATTTATTTTAACCAGGTACAATAGCTATTAAATAGTTAAGAACTGTTTAATAGCTAAAATAGTTAAAATAAATACAAAATTACCTGTAAAATAAATCCTAACCTAAGTTACAATTAAACCTAACACTACACTATCAATAAATAAATTAAATAAAATACCTACAATTACCTACAATTAAACCTAACACAACACTATCAATACATTAATTAAATACAATACCTACAAATAACTACAATTAAATAAACTAACTAAAGTACAAAAAATAAAAAAGAACTAAGTTACAAAAAAATAAAAAAATATTTACAAACATTAGAAAATATTACAACAATTTTAAACTAATTACACCTACTCTAAGCCCCCTAATAAAATTACAAAGCCCTCCAAAATAAAAAAAAATGCCCTACCCTATTCTAAATTAAAAAAGTTCAAAGCTCTTTTACCTTACCAGCCCTGAACAGGGCCCTTTGCGGGGCATGCCCCAAGAAATTCAGCTCTTTTGCCTGTAAAAAAAAACATACAATACCCCCCCCCAGCATTACAACCCACCTTTTTTCAATGCAGAATGTGTATGTACAAATGATTACTCACATGGGATGGAGCTATAGCCAAGCTCAGGTTAATGCGCACACCCGATATTATACTGTTGGGTAAACAGTTGCTTGAACAGGATTTTGAATAAAAAGATTTATTTAAAATACAAATATAAAAAGCGCCACAAGAGCTGCTAGGACCACCAAATACAATAGGATTGGCAATACAATAAAGTATTTGCTCAAGTTGAGCTTATACACAATACCAGAGACCGTGGTAAGGAGTGCAGAAATTTAACCACACAACCTCCCCCTTAAGAGTCCAGTATATGTTGCTCTCCTTACTGGTGTGCAGATTCTTGGAAGGACGCCAAAGAACAATGTATCCGACGTACGTTTCGCTAATGAGCTTTATCAAGGAATGGTGTGCGCATGTCCGAAAACCTTATTGAATACTTCAGATTCGTTAAACCGGATATCCGGTATTTAGTCCTCCATTTTGGAAGTGGTCGTAAGGTGTTGTTTATGGTCAATAATTGGACTTCCTTAAATTGAGGGTATTTCAAAAGAAAACTCTAAACGATATATATGTATCTGTTAAGGACAATCTTAGTTTATGCAAATATTCACTTATAAGCGTCCTACACCTAATTTGTTAAAACAATATTTGCTAACGTGTCTAATATGTAACATATTAGTTAATAACATTTACAGTTTACTATGTAACAAATTAGTTAAGAACATTCTTATCCCTTACTAATATTCTAATATTCCTTATCTATAACAAGTTTGTACACACTTATGTTCATCAAAATAAGGTCCTGTTTTCTTAATGATAACATCAGAAACTTAGATTCACAATATATATATATAAACAATCTTCTACACATAATACTATTTGATATCATTTTTACGCGTAGATGAAGATTATAGATTATAATATCAGACACAGATATTCATCTTGATATCACTAGTTCTTTATATTTTGTAATTATTACATGTCTGTCTTAAAATAAATAAGGGTATTGTTAGTTAGTAAAAGGATTTCTTAGGGATGGAAAGTGAGTCGTACATTTATAAGAAATGATGTAACTCAAAATCCTTATTAAGGCCGTTCGGTATGAAACTGTCCATAATATGGATCCATTTCATCTCTAGACGACCCAATTGATTCTGTACATCACCTCCTCTCCAACTATATTCTACCTTCCTAATACCAAGAAATTCAAGGTCATCTATTCTCCTATTATGTTTTCTGTCAAAGTGTGCCGATAATGAATGTTTTTGAAAGCCTTTTTCTATATTATAGATATGCTCATTTAGTCTAGTTTTGAGAAGCCTAGAAGTGCGACCTATGTAAATTAAATTGCACGTACAACGTAACAAATATATTACGTTCTTGCTGTTACATGTGATGAACTGATTAATATCATAGGTTTTATTACCATCAGCAGAATGGAATGTATTACATACTCTGGGTCCCTTTCTCATTCTCTTGCAGGCGTTACAGAACTGGCACCTTCTAAATCCCACTTGGGGAGAGGGTAACCAGTTATTATTTAAACTCATTTTTTCTACCTTTGTTATCTTATGTGAGAGTTGTAATTTTAAGTTGGGTACCTTTCTAAAAATTATATTTGGTCTGTCTTCTATGACTTCTGTTAAACTTGGGTCTCTAAATAGAATATCCCAGTGCTTCTGTATAATCTCTCTAACTTCGTTACTCTGAGTGCTGTGTTGTAGAATAAGTCTACTTGCTGTTTTGTTATTATCCATTATCGGTATCCCCTTACTTTTATGTTTATACTGCAATAACTTATTCCTATCTAGTTTCGCAACTTACTCTATTTTTTCTTCTAGGAAGGCATTAGGATAGTTTTTTTCTCTGAATCTATCTTTTAGTATTTTAGCTTGGGTTTGGAAAACAGCCTCATCCCTACAGTTGCGTCTAAGACGAACAAATTGCCCCTTTGGTATATTTTTTAACCAATGTTTTCTGATGACAGCTATTAAGACTAATATAGTTGTTCACATCAATACTTTTGAAAAAGTTTTTTGTTTTTAACATATTATTTTCTATATAAATTTCTAATCGAGAAATTCTACCCTAGTACTACTATGGGTCCATGTTAGTGCTATATTAAACTCATTACTTGCCAGATATTTTTTGAATTCGCCCAATTGACACTCGGTTCCTGACCAAATCAGGAACAGGTCGTCTATATAACGACGATAGGACACCAGATATTGCGCCCAGGGGGAATTGTAGATGTAGAAATTTTCCCAATTAGCCATATAAAGATTGGCATAACTGGGCGCAAATCTGGTGCCCATCGCCGTTCCACTTATCTGAAGATAATAGTCTTTGTTGAACCAAAAATAGTTGGTTTCAAGTATGATCCTAATCCCATCTAAAATAAACTGTAATTGTTTAGGGTCAAGGGTAGTGTCTTTTTTTAAAACATTTTGCACTGAAGTGATACCCAACTCCTTGTCTATAATGGTATAAAGAGATGTTACATCTCCGGTTACTAGCAGCCAGTCTTTATTCCATTTGATGTTTTCCAAATCATTCAATATGCTGATCGTATCTTTCAAGTACGATTTAGTATTTTTGACATATGTTTGCAAGAATGTATCTATATAAGCTGACAGATTGCTAGTATGTGAATTGACCCCAGACACAATAGGTCTCCCTGGAGGGTTTTTTAGATCTTTATGGATCTTGGGGAGTACATAAAAGTTAGCAGTCTTGGGGAATTGATTATATATGTATTGATATTCCTTCTTATTTAGAATACTTTCTTTTAACCCTTCATTCAGATATTTTTCAATTCTTTTTTTGAAGGTAAATATAGGATTTGAATCTAATTTTTTATATGTACTTGTATCGTTCAACTGTCTGAGACATTCTTCATTATATTTATCTCTGTACATTATAACTGTGCCACCGCCCTTATCGGCCGGCTTCACCACTATCTCATTATTATCTTGTAATTCTTTTAATGCTACCTGTTCCTCCTTAGTCAAATTGGATGTATAATTAGTTTTAAGGTGTTTAATGTCCCTATGAACTAATTCCAGGAAAGTTTCCATTGGGGCTGATTTGTATTGAGTGGGATTAAATACAGATGTGTTTTTCACTTCTGTATGTCTGTATTTATTAGATTCCGGGATACTATTTTTTACAATTGGACTGTTCAAAAAATACTTTTTAATGCACAAATTACGTATAAATTTTTGCACTCCTATGTATGTATCGAATTTATTGATCCTATAACTGGGGGCAAAGTTTAATCCCCTATTTAGGACTGAAGTCTGTGCTTCTGTTAGTGTTACTTTGGATAAATTAAAGATCCCTATGCCTGACTTTTCCTTATTTTTATTCTCTATTGCAGGTTTTCGTTTAATGATTTTTTTTGTTTATCAATGTTCTACCCTGTCCATATTTCTTCTCCTTTTGTTGAACAGGTCTGAGTCTGTTCGATTGTATTTCCTTTTGCCTGCCTCTAAAAAAACCTCCTCATCTTCTTCTGAGCTAAATCTATTTAAATTGTCAAATCTATTGTGTGTAGGGATATCTTCCTGATAATATACTCTCTGTTTTTTAAAGGGATTTCTGGGTTGCTGCCAGTTATATTCTTCCTTCCTCTGTTGTTCTGTGCGGTGATAGTTCCCTTTATGTTGCATATGATTGCTGCTACCTGATTCATATTGGTAATCGTTCCCTTTATGACCCTGTCTTAAGTCTCTCTCATTGTTGTGCGAGTACTAATTCTCTCTCTCCCTATGTGCCAAAGTATTCTTATAGTATCTGTTCTTTTTACCATTATTTTGCATGACTCTATTATTTTGCCCTGATCTATTCTCACTATAACGGCTTTCTATGTTGTTTCTACTGCTATTGTTATAGTTATTGACTCTAGAGTTCCTAGTTTTAAAATTTCTTTCTTTTCTCTCTTTATAATCGTCATGATCTCTGAAGTATTTCTTTCTTTTAGTATTTTTTATTTCTTTCTTTAAAGAATCTAGATTCTCGGCTATTTTTTGTGACAATTCCTCATAATTTTTGTTATTCATATGGGGAATGATTTTTTGCTCTAACATATTTATTATTATTATTATTAACATGAGGTTATCTTGTCCAAAAGTAGGATTTTTAAAAATCCTCAGACCTCTTGGTGTAATTTGTTCTTTCAGGTATTTTTCTAATGTAACTATTTCAAGATGGTATTTAATTTCTTTAGACATATGTTTTTCTACCTCACTTAATAGATTTTCTAAACTCTCATTAGTAGTGTCCGAATTATCAAAAAAATCATCAGCACATGATGTAGTTGTGCGTCTGTTAAGGAATAAAGACATCCTTAATCTTTGTTTTGTCTTAGATGGAAATCTTATCTGGGTAACAATAGAATAGTGAGTATAATGGTCTTCTGATACCAATAGAACTTTATCTCAATATCGTGCCTATCCTTATTCGTGCCTATTAAAGTTAGTACATGAATAATGTAAGTGTTAAAAAGCGACTTGCAATATAATGTCCTCCCTCCACAGTTGTGTATGTGCCTGCGGATGGTATATAGTACAAAAACTCATACTGAATAATTAACCAAACGTGTTATAAAGTATACAAAGTGCGTATAAAACTACTTGCACTATCAAATCCCCTCGTATAATAATGGATAATAAGATCCAATTTATAATAAAGTTCTACGAAATCTAAAATATATCTTAAGAAATATATACACAATTTTAGACAATAGAATCTTGTGCACAAACAGAAACGGTATCAAATACAGAAAATAATAACAAATACCATAGTATCACAAAAACGCAAAAAATTTGAAATAAATGTGATAAAATTGTAAACAAAAAGTGATCATAAAATATACATAATGTGTGAAACCTAAATATTTTTAAAAGTTCATATAAGGATATATGTGTTCTTTTCCAAAATCTTCACGCTTCTATTTTTCTTTTGATCCTCATATGAAAAGAAAGAAGAAATGCCACATAGCGTAACTCTGTAACCTTTTTTCAATGCAGAATGTGTATGTACAAATGATTACTCACATGGGATGGAGCTATAGCCAAGCTCAGGTTAATGCGCACACCCGATATTATACTGTTGGGTAAACAGTTGCTTGAACAGGATTTTGAATAAAAAGATTTATTTAAAATACAAATATAAAAAGCGCCACAAGAGCTGCTAGGACCACCAAATACAATAGGATTGGCAATACAATAAAGTATTTGCTCAAGTTGAGCTTATACACAATACCAGAGACCGTGGTAAGGAGTGCAGAAATTTAACCACACAACCTCCCTCTTAAGAGTCCAGTATATGTTGCTCTCCTTACTGGTGTGCAGATTCTTGGAAGGACGCCAAAGAACAATGTATCCGACGTATGTTTCGCTAATGAGCTTTATCAAGGAATGGTGTGCGCATATCCGAAAACCTTATTTGAATACTTCAGATTCGTAAAACCGGATATCCGGTATTTAGTCCTCCATTTTGGAAGTGGTCGTAAGGTGTTGTTTATGGTCAATAATTGGACTTCCTTAAATTGAGGGTATTTCAAAAGAAAACTCTAAACGATATATATGTATCTGTTAAGGACAATCTTAGTTTACACAAATATTCACTTATAAGCGTCCTACACCTAATTTGTTAAAAACAATATTTGTTAACGTGTTCTAATATGTAACATATTAGTTAATAACATTTACAGTTTACTATGTAACAAATTAGTTAAAAACATTCTTATCCCTTACTAATATTCTAATATTCCTTATCTATAACAAGTTTGTGCACACTTATGTTCATCAAATAAGGTCCTGTTTTTCTGAATGATAACATCAGAAATTTAGATTCACAATATATATATATAAACAATCTTCTACACATAATACTATTTGATATAATTTTTACGCGTAGATGAAGATTATAGATTATAATATCAGACACATATATTCATCTTGATATCACTAGTTCTTTATATTTTGTAATTATTACATGTCTGTCTTAAAATAAATAAGGGTATTGTTAGTTAGTAAAATTACAACTCTCACATAAGATAACAAAGGTAGAAAAAATGAGTTTAAATAATAACTGGTTACCCTCTCCCCAAGTGGGATTTAGAAGGTGCCAGTTCTGTAACGCCTGCAAGAGAATGAGAAAGGGACCCAGAGTATGTAATACATTCCATTCTGCTGATGGTAATAAAACCTATGATATCAATCAGTTCATCACATGTAACAGCAAGAACGTAATATATTTGTTACGTTGTACGTGCAATTTAATTTACATAGGTCGCACTTCTAGGCTTCTCAAAACTAGACTAAATGAGCATATCTATAATATAGAAAAAGGCTTTCAAAAACATTCATTATCGGCACACTTTGACAGAAAACATAATAGGAGAATAGATGACCTTGAATTTCTTGGTATTAGGAAGGTAGAATATAGTTGGAGAGAAGGTGATGTACAGAATCAATTGGGTCGTCTAGAGATGAAATGGATCCATATTATGGACAGTTTCATACCGAACGGCCTTAATAAGGATTTTGAGTTACATCATTTCTTATAAATGTACGACTCACTTTCCATCCCTAAGAAATCCTTTTACTAACTAACAATACCCTTATTTATTTTAAGACAGACATGTAATAATTACAAAATATAAAGAACTAGTGATATCAAGATGAATATCTGTGTCTGATATTATAATCTATAATCTTCATCTACGCGTAAAAATGATATCAAATAGTATTATGTGTAGAAGATTGTTTATATATATATATTGTGAATCTAAGTTTCTGATGTTATCATTAAGAAAACAGGACCTTATTTTGATGAACTTAAGTTTGCACAATTTTTTTATAGATAAGGAATATTAGAATATTAGTAAGGGATAAGAATGTTCTTAACTAATTTGTTACATAGTAAACTGTAAATGTTATTAACTAATATGTTACATATTAGACACGTTAGCAAATATTGTTTTAACAAATTAGGTGTAGGACGCTTATAAGTGAATATTTGCGTAAACTAAGATTGTCCTTAACAGATACATATATATCGTTTAGAGTTTTCTTTTGAAATACCCTCAATTTAAGGAAGTCCAATTATTGACCATAAAAAACACCTTACGACCACTTCCAAAATGGAGGACTAAATACCGGATATCCGGTTAAACGAATCTGAAGTATTCAAATAAGGTTTTCGGACATGCGCACACCATTCCTTGATAAAGCTCATTAGCGAAACGTACGTCGGATACATTGTTCTTTGGCGTCCTTCCAAGAATCTGCACACCAGTAAGGAGAGCAACATATACTGGACTCTTAAGGGGGAGGTTGTGTGGTTAAATTTCTGCACTCCTTACCACGGTCTCTGGTATTGTGTATAAGCTCAACTTGAGCAAATACTTTATTGTATTGCCAATCCTATTGTATTTGGTGGTCCTAGCAGCTCTTGTGGCGCTTTTTATATTTGTATTTTAAATAAATCTTTTTATTCAAAATCCTGTTCAAGCAACTGTTTACCCAACAGTATAATATCGGGTGTGCGCATTAACCTGAGCTTGGCTATAGCTCCATCCCATGTGAGTAATCATTTGTACATACACATTCTGCATTGAAAAAAAGTTACAGAGTTACGCTATGTGGCATTTCTTCTTTCTTTTCATATGAGGATCAAAAGAAAAATAGAAGCGTCAAGATTTTGGAAAAGAACACATATATCCTTATATGAACTTTTAAAAATATTTAGGTTTCACACATTATGTATATTTTATGATCACTTTTTGTTTACAATTTTATCACATTTATTTCACATTTTTTGTGTTTTTGTGATACTATGGTATTTGTTATTATTTTCTGTATTTGATACCGTTTCTCTTCGTGCACAAGATTCTATTGTCTAAAATTGTCTATATATTTCTTAAGATATATTTTAGATTTCGTAGCACTTTATTATAAATTGGATCTTATTATCCATTATTATATGAGGGGATTTGATAGTGCAAGTAGTTTTATACGCACTTTGTATACTTTATAACACGTTTGGTTAATTATTCAGTATTAGTTTTTGTACTATATACCATCCGCAGGCACATACACAACTGTGGAGGGAGGTCATTATATTGCAAGTCGCTTTTTAACACTTACATTATTCATGTACTAACTTTAATAGGCACGAATAAGGATAGGCACAATATTGAGATAAAGTTCTATTGGTATCAGAAGACCATTATACTCACTATTCTATTGTTACCCAGATAAGATTTCCATCTAAGACAAAACAAAGATTAAGGATGTCTTTATTCCTTAACAGACGCACAACTACATCATGTGCTGATGATTTTTTTGATAATTCGGACACTACTAATGAGAGTTTAGAAAATCTATTAAGAGAGGTAGAAAAACATATGTCTAAAGAAATTAAATACCATCTTGAAATAGTTACATTAGAAAAATACCTGAAAGAACAAATTACACCAAGAGGTCTGAGGATTTTTAAAAATCCTACTTTTGGACATGATAACCTCATGTTCATAACAAAATGGAACCACATTCTGGAAGAATGTACTAAAAAACTCATGAATCTAATCATAAATGAAAGAAAGAAACTATTAGATGAAGCAAATGAAGAAATAATATTGTTTAGAGCAAAAAATCATTCCCCATATGAATAACAAAAATTATGAGGAATTGTCACAAAAAATAGCCGAGAATCTAGATTCTTTAAAGAAAGAAATAAAAAATACTAAAAGAAAGAAATACTTCAGAGATCATGACGATTATAAAGAGAGAAAAGAAAGAAATTTTAAAACTAGGAACTCTAGAGTCAATAACTATAACAATAGCAGTAGAAACAACATAGAAAGCCGTTATAGTGAGAATAGATCAGGGCAAAATAATAGAGTCATGCAAAATAATGGTAAAAAGAACAGATACTATCAGAATACTTTGGCACATAGGGAGAGGGAGAATTATTACTCGCACAACAATGAGAGAGACTTAAGACAGGGTCATAAAGGGAACGATTACCAATATGAATCAGGTAGCAGCAATCATATGCAACATAAAGGGAACTATCACCGCACAGAACAACAGAGGAAGGAAGAATATGACTGGCAGCAACCCAGAAATCCCTTTAAAAAACAGAGAGTATATTATCAGGAAGATATCCCTACACACAATAGATTTGACAATTTAAATAGATTTAGCTCAGAAGAAGATGAGGAGGTTTTTTTAGAGGCAGGCAAAAGGAAATACAATCGAACAGACTCAGACCTGTTCAACAAAAGGAGAAGAAACATGGACAGGGTAGAACATTGATAAACAAAAAAATCATTAAACGAAAACCTGCAATAGAGAATAAAAATAAGGAAAAGTCAGGCAAAGGGATCTTTAATTTATCCAAAGTAACACTAACAGAAGCACAGACTTTCAGTCCTAAATAGGGGATTAAACTTTGCCCCCAGTTATAGGATCAATAAATTCGATACATACATAGGAGTGCAAAAATTTATACGTAATTTGTGCATTAAAAAGTATTTTTTGAACAGTCCAATTGTAAAAAATAGTATCCCGGAATCTAATAAATACAGACATACAGAAGTGAAAAACACATCTGTATTTAATCCCACTCAATACAAATCAGCCCCAATGGAAACTTTCCTGGAATTAGTTCATAGGGACATTAAACACCTTAAAACTAATTATACATCCAATTTGACTAAGGAGGAACAGGTAGCATTAAAAGAATTACAAGATAATAATGAGATAGTGGTGAAGCCGGCTGATAAGGGCGGTGGCACAGTTATAATGGACAGAGATAAATATAATGAAGAATGTCTCAGACAGTTGAACGATACAAGTACATATAAAAAATTAGATTCAAATCCTATATTTACCTTCAAAAAAAGAATTGAAAAATATCTGAATGAAGGGTTAAAAGAAAGTATTCTAAATAAGAAGGAATATCAATACATATATAATCAATTCCCCAAGACTGCTAACTTTTATGTACTCCCCAAGATCCATAAAGATCTAAAAAACCCTCCAGGGAGACCTATCGTGTCTGGGGTCAATTCACATACTAGCAATCTGTCAGCTTATATAGATACATTCTTGCAAACATATGTCAAAAATACTAAATCGTACTTGAAAGATATGATCAGCATATTGAATGATTTGGAAAACATCAAATGGAATAAAGACTGGCTGCTAGTAACTGGAGATGTAACATCTCTTTATACCATTATAGACAAGGAGTTGGGTATCACTTCAGTGCAAAATGTTTTAAAAAAAGACACTACCCTTGACCCTAAACAATTACAGTTTATTTTAGATGGGATTAGGATCATACTTGAAACCAACTATTTTTGGTTCAACAAAGACTATTATCTTCAGATAAGTGGAACGGTGATGGGCACCAGATTTGCGCCCAGTTATGCCAATCTTTATATGGCTAATTGGGAAAATTTCTACATCTACAATTCCCCCTGGGCACAATATCTGGTGTCCTATCGTCATTATATAGACGACCTGTTCCTGATTTGGTCAGGAACCGAGTGTCAATTGGGCGAATTCAAAAAATATCTGGCAAGTAATGAGTTTAATATAGCACTAACATGGACCCATAGTAGTACTAGGGTAGAATTTCTCGACTTAGAAATTTATATAGAAAATAATATGTTAAAAACAAAAAACTTTTTCAAAAGTATTGATGTGAACAACTATATTAGTCTTAATAGCTGTCATCAGAAACATTGGTTAAAAAATATACCAAAGGGGCAATTTGTTCGTCTTAGACGCAACTGTAGGGATGAGGCTGTTTTCCAAACCCAAGCTAAAATACTAAAAGATAGATTCAGAGAAAAAAACTATCCTAATGCCTTCCTAGAAGAAAAAATAGAGTAAGTTGCGAAACTAGATAGGAATAAGTTATTGCAGTATAAACATAAAAGTAAGGGGATACCGATAATGGATAATAACAAAACAGCAAGTAGACTTATTCTACAACACAGCACTCAGAGTAACGAAGTTAGAGAGATTATACAGAAGCACTGGGGTATTCTATTTAGAGACCCAAGTTTAACAGAAGTCATAGAAGACAGACCAAATATAATTTTTAGAAAGGTACCCAACTTAAAATTACAACTCTCACATAAGATAACAAAGGTAGAAAAAAATGAGTTTAAATAATAACTGGTTACCCTCTCCCCAAGTGGGATTTAGAAGGTGCCAGTTCTGTAACGCCTGCAAGAGAATGAGAAAGGGACCCAGAGTATGTAATACATTCCATTCTGCTGATGGCAATAAAACCTATGATATTAATCAGTTCATCACATGTAACAGCAAGAACGTAATATATTTGTTACGTTGTACGTGCAATTTAATTTACATAGGTCACACTTCTAGGCTTCTCAAAACTAGACTAAATGAGCATATCTATAATATAGAAAAAGGCTTTCAAAAACATTGATTATCGGCACACTTTGACAGAAAACATAATAGGAGAATAGATGACCTTGAATTTCTTGGTATTAGGAAGGTAGAATATAGTTGGAGAGGAGGTGATGTACAGAATCAATTGGGTCGTCTAGAGATGAAATGGATCCATATTATGGACAGTTTCATACCGAACGGCCTTAATAAGGATTTTGAGTTACATCATTTCTTATAACTGTACGACTCACTTTCCATCCCTAAGAAATCCTTTTACTAACTAACAATACCCTTATTTATTTTAAGACAGACATGTAATAATTACAAAATATAAAGAACTAGTGATATCAAGATGAATATCTGTGTCTGATATTATAATCTATAATCTTCATCTACCCGTAAAAATTATATCAAATAGTATTATGTGTAGAAGATTGTTTATATATATATATATTGTGAATCTAAGTTTCTGATGTTATCATTAAGAAAACAGGACCTTATTTTGATGAACATAAGTGTGCACAAACTTGTTATAGATAAGGAATATTAGAATATTAGTAAGGGATAAGAATGTTCTTAACTAATTTGTTACATAGTAAACTGTAAATGTTATTAACTAATATGTTACATATTAGACACGTTAGCAAATATTGTTTTAACAAATTAGGTGTAGGACGCTTATAAGTGAATATTTGCGTAAACTAAGATTGTCCTTAACAGATACATATATATCGTTTAGAGTTTTCTTTTGAAATACCCTCAATTTAAGGAAGTCCAATTATTGACCATAAACAACACCTTACGATCACTTCCAAAATGGAGGACTAAATACCGGATATCCGGTTTAATGAATCTGAAGTATTCAAATAAGGTTTTCGGACATGCGCACACCATTCCTTGATAAAGCTCATTAGCGAAACGTACGTCGGATACATTGTTCTTTGGCGTCCTTCCAAGAATCTGCACACCAGTAAGGAGAGCAACATATACTGGACTCTTAAGGGGGAGGTTGTGTGGTTAAATATCTGCACTCCTTACCACGGTCTCTGGTATTGTGTATAAGCTCAACTTGAGCAAATACTTTATTGTATTGCCAATCCTATTGTATTTGGTGGTCCTAGCAGCTCTTGTGGCGCTTTTTATATTTGTATTTTAAATAAATCTTTTTATTCAAAATCCTGTTCAAGCAACTGTTTACCCAACAGTATAATATCGGGTGTGCGCATTAACCTGAGCTTGGCTATAGCTCCAACCCATGTGAGTAATCATTTGTACATACAAATTCTGCATTGAAAAAAGGTTACAGAGTTACGCTATGTGGCATTTCTTCTTTCTTTTCATATGAGGATCAAAAGAAAAATAGAAGTGTGAAGATTTTGGAAAAGAACACATATATCCTTATATGAACTTTTAAAAATATTTAGGTTTCACACATTATGTATATTTTATGATCACTTTTTGTTTACAATTTTATCACATTTATTTCACATTTTTTGCGTTTTTGCGATACTATGGTATTTGTTATTATTACAACCCACCACCCACATACCCCTAATCTAACCCAAACCCCCCTTAAATAAACCTAACACTAAGCCCCTGAAGATCTTCCTACCTTATCTTCACCTCGCCGGGTATCACCGATCGGTCCTGGCTCTGATATCTTCATCCAACCCAAGCGGGGGCTGGCGATCCATAATCCTACGGCTGAAGAGGTCCAGAAGAGGCTCCAAAGTCTTCATCCTATCCGGGAAGAAGAGGCGATCCAGACAGGCAACCATCTTGATCCAAGCGGCATCTTCTATCTTCATCCGATGAGGAACGGCTCCATCGAGAAGACCTCCAGCGCGGATCAATCTTCTTCCAACGACGTCCAACTAAAGAATGACAGTTCCTTTAAGGGACGTCATCCAAGATGGCGTCCCTCGAATTCCGATTGGCTGATAGGATTCTATCAGCCAATCGGAATTAAGGTAGGAAAATTCTGATTGGCTGATGGAATCAGCCAATCAGAATCAAGTTCAATCCGATTGGCTGATCAGATCAGCCAATCAGATTGAGCTCGCATTCTATTGGCTGATCGGAACAGCCAATAGAATGTGAGCTCAATCTGATTGGCTGATCGGATCAGCCAATCGGATTGAACTTGATTCTGATTGGCTGATTCCATCAGCCCAATCAGAATTTTCCTACCTTAATTCCGATTGGCTGATAGAATCCTATCAGCCAATCGGAATTCGAGGGACGCCATCTTGGATGACGTCCCTTAAAGGAACCGTCATTCTTCAGTTGGACGTCGTCGGAAGAAGATTGATCCGCGTTGGAGGTCTTCACGATGGAGCCGTTCCTCATTGGATGAAGATAGAAGATGCCGCTTGGATCAAGATGGTTGCCGGTCTGGATCGCCTCTTCTTCCCGGATAGGATGAAGACTTTGGAGCCTCTTCTGGACCTCTTCAGACGCAGGATTATGGATTGCCAGCCCCCACTTGGGTTGGATGAAGATTTTGGAGCAAGGACCGATCGGTGATACCCGGCGAGGTGAAGATAAGGTAGGAAGGTCTTCAGGGGCTTATTGTTAGGTTTATTTAAGGGGGGTTTGGGTTAGATTAGGGGTATGTGGGTGGTGGGTTGTAATGTTGGGGGGTATTGTATGTGTTTTTTTTACAGGCAAAAGAGCTGAATTCTTTGGGGCATGCCCCGCAAAGGGCCCTTTTCAGGGCTGGTAAGGTAAAAGAGCTTTGAACTTTTTTAATTTAGAATAGGGTAGGGCATTTTTTTATTTTGGGGGTCTTTGTTATTTTATTAGGGGGCTTAGAGTAGGTGTAATTAGTTTAAAATTGTAATATTTTTCTAATGTTTGTAAATATTTTATTATTTTTTGTAACTTAGTTCTTTTTTATTTTTTGTACTTTAGTTAGTTTATTTAATTGTAGTTATTTATAGGTATTGTATTTAATTAATGTATTGATAGTGTAGTGTTAGGTTTAATTGTAGATAATTGTAGGCAGTTTATTTAATTTATTTATTGATAGTGTAGTGTTAGGTTTAATTGTAACTTAGGTTAGGATTTATTTTACAGGTAATTTTGTAATTATTTTAACTATTTTAGCTATTAAATAGTTCTTAACTATTTAATAGCTATTGTACCTGGTTAAAATAAATACAAAGTTACCTGTACAATAAATATAAATCCTAAAATAGCTATAATATAATTATAATTTATATTGTAGCTATATTAGGGTTATTTTACAGGTAAGTATTTAGCTTTAAATAGGAATAATTTATTTAATAAGAGTTAATTTATTTCGTTAGATTTAAATTATATTTAATTTAGGGGGGTGTTAGGGTTAAAGTTAGACTTAGCTTTAGGGGTTAATAAATTTATTAGAGTAGCGGTGAGCTCCTTTCGGCAGATTAGGGGTTAATACTTGAAGTCAGGTGTCGGCGATGTTAGGGAGGGCAGATTAGGGGTTAATACTATTTATTATAGGGTTATTGAGGCGGGAGTGAGGCGGATTAGGGGTTAATACATTTATTATAGTAGCGCTCAGGTGCGGTCGGCAGATTAGGGGTTAATAAGTGTAGTTAGGTGGAGGCGACGTTGGGGGCTGCAGATTAGGGGTTAATAAATATAATATAAGGGTCGGCGATGTTAGGGCAGCAGATTAGGGGTACATTGCTATAATGTAGGTGGCGGTGGTGTATGGAGCGGCAGATTAGGGGTTAATAATAATATGCAGGGGTCAGCGATAGCGGGGGCGGCAGAATAGGGGTTAATAAGTGTAAGGTTAGGGGTGTTTAGACTCGGGGTACATGTTAGAGTGTTAGGTGCAGACGTAGGAAGTGTTTCCCCATAGAAAACAATGGGGCTGCGTTAGGAGCTGAACGCGGCTTTTTTGCAGGTGTTAGGTTTTTTTTCAGCTCAAACAGCCCCATTGTTTTCTATGGGGATATCGTGCACGAGCACGTTTTTGAAGCTGGCCGCTTCCGTAAGCACCGCTGGTATCTAGAGTTGCAGTGGCGTTAAATTATGCTCTACGCTCCCTTTTTGAGCCTAACGCACTGAAAACCCAGCCATTCTGTGAACTCTAAATACCAGCGGTATTTAAAAGGTGCGGGGGAAAAAAAGCACGCGTAGCTAACGCACCCCTTTGGCCACAGAACTCTAAATCTAGGCGGATATAAATAAATATTATGTAACACAATTTGTAGATCAACTTTAAATATAGATATTTGGTATTCAGAAATAACATTATTCTAAAATATTAGAAATAATATATTTTGAAATGTGAAGACTAGACCACTAATATTAAAAATAAATTCATTAGTTTATCAAGGTGAGTGGAAAGAAAATGATGTCTTTCCCATATGTCAGATTTCTTAAAATATTAGACAGCAAATTCTTATCATATTAATCTATGGCATATCTACAATTAACTATTGTCCCCTCTTTATAAAAGAATCCAGACAGACAACACTTTGAATAACAACTGGTGACAACTAGAGCATAATACATGTAGCACATATATACATTTGTGCAATGTACAGTAATCTGGTTTCTGACACAACACATATTGATCACAATGCAAGACATAAGATATATTTTAAACTATGTCATCATGGTGCTGTTAGAATTTGCTTAAATATAAAGGTAGTCCAAGAGGGAAAGATGTGATTTAAATCACAGTATTGTTTCATCAAAACAGTGTAATGATTAATAAAGATATTGTTTATCTATAGATAAATTCAATACCAATATTTGAGAATGTCACTCTAAAGGAATTGGCTATTCTATATGTTGATGTAATGATTCGGAGAGAGCATGCAATTTCTAAAATATATATAATTTTCTCCTATCATCATGAATATTTCATTCTCCTTCTCTCTTAATGATAAGAAGACAATATCAAAGCATATGAGATGTGTATTGATATATTCTGCACATGTGTAAAAATGTGTTAGTGTTGTCTAAATCTAGCCACCAACTGTCAAACACTACCCAGGTGCAGAATACAAAATGGGCAAGACCATAATATTACATTCAAAAAAAGATTGCAAGAATCAGAGCAATATCTTTGAATACTACTAAATTGTGATTTGGATTACAATGGAATTCGATCTCTGAACCGTGATTCTTTTTTTTTAAATACACTTAAAATCGAATTAGAGGATCCATGTTAATATAGATCAATGTGAATGGATTAGGCAATGTTATGTCCAAATTTGTAAGACAAAAGTAGAGTATAATGAGACATACCAGACTGGGACAAACCCGAGCCAGAGGGTCCAGCACCAACATCCATCGCTGTAAAATATTAAATCAGGATTGTATATCATTAATACAAATCAGAACTTTGACACAAACAATCATAGTGTTTTTCAAATTGACAAAGTTAAACATTCTAATTCTTCACATAAGTTCATGGTTTTAAAAAATGTATTTATAAATAAAGAGATCATTTTTATTTTTTAAGCTTATATGTTGTTGACTGTCCCTTTAAGTCATTTTATGTCTTCTTGCATTGTCATCAATTGTTAGACATTGAGCAGACATTTTTTCTTTTTATATTGCTAGTATAGCTTTTGTAATTTATAAGATTGAAAATCAGGATATTGTATTCTTCACATTTATACTAATTAATGTATACATTTGACAAACATGTCTAAAGTAATGCCACTGGTACAGCAAACCCATATTCACGTCTCTGCGCAATTATATCTTCCATGAGTATTGCGCAATAATTAAAAGCGTAATTGCGCATCCGTGATTATGAATTGATTTGGATCTATTAGTGTCATGAGTATAATTTGAAAATCTTTAGAATATATTTACAATTGTGTGTATCACGATATTCCAATAGGATCATTGTAAAGATTGAATAATACAAATTAATATTTCTAACTTTTGTATGAATCGATATTCAAGGTATGAAATGGCGGAGCATAGGGATTTCACGGATGCACAATTCCATTTTAGCTCTGTGACTGTCACGCCGCACCGCTCTAGGTGCTAGGGGCACGGCGTCTCCTTCTCTGCTCATTGTCAGGAGGCAGTGTCGGCTCTGGATGCACGCGGCACTGACGT
Source organism: Bombina bombina (assembly GCF_027579735.1). Taxonomy (NCBI): domain Eukaryota; kingdom Metazoa; phylum Chordata; class Amphibia; order Anura; family Bombinatoridae; genus Bombina; species Bombina bombina. The sequence goes on along the minus strand of NC_069499.1, from coordinate 647,024,705 downwards.
CATCGCCGCATGCTCCAGATGCCGCGCGGACCTCTGAGGCACGAATCTGCACCTATTTAAATCTGGGAGGAACGATCTGTCACTGCCCAAGTATGGGTGTTACTCTGTGTGCTCCAGGGTGTGACAGATCGTTCCATTTAGCTAATACCATTGCTGCTGAACCTGCCTGTTTGCTGACTACTCTGCCTGTTTAACCCCTGAATTGCTAGATTGATTTACTGCTGCTGAACTCTGCCTGTCTCACTACTCTGCCTGTTTAACCCCTGAATTGTTGGACTGATATACTGCTGCTGATCCCTGCCTGTCTGACTACTCTGCTCATTAACCCCTGTTGTTCTGGATTGCCTCTTTGTTGCCAAACCCTGCCTGCCTGACCATTCTAGTGGTGTGCCCTTGGACTGCTTTACTGTTGCCGAACCCTGCCTATTTGACCATTCTAGTGGTGTGCCCTTGGACTGCTTTACTGTTGCTGAACCCTGCCTACCTGACTATTCTAGTGGTGTGCCCTTGGACTGCTCTGCCATTGCCGTTGGGACTGTCCTGCCTATGGTGAGTGCTGCTCTCCTCATCTTACTAGCTTTCTCTGCTCCATGCCGCTCCTGTTGCTACACCACCAGCCCCTGCTCCCAGTGCTGTGGCTTCTTCCTCCACTTCTGGAAGCATACCCCAGATACCCTTGCCTAACAAGTATGACGGTACTACTGACTGTAAGGGCTTTCTAAACCAATGCAGGCTGCACTTCCACAATGATCCTGACACCTTCCAGTCTCATCAGTCAAGGGTAGCCTTTGCCATTTCCTTGCTAAAGGACAAAGCTCTAGCCTGGGTCTCTCCCCTTCTGGAACAGAATGCTACACTCCTACATGATGCTGATGAGTTCATGTCTGCTTTGTCTTCTGTGTTTGGGACTTCTGGCTGTACATCTGCTGCAAAATATTCACTCCTGGATCTCTGCCAAGGCAGTAAAACTGTGGCACAGTTTGCCATTGAGTTCCGTACCTTGACACTGGAAACCACATGTGATGGCAGTATTCTCAAGGCAGCCTTTAGGAGGGGTCACCATGAACGCATCAAAGATGAACTCACTTGTTGTGATATTCCTTCTTCTTTGGGCGATTTTATAGAACTTTGTATCAATCTGGACTTTCAGGAAAGGCAAGCCGAGAGAGATAGAACTAGGAGGGTCCTTCCCGCCCGACCTCCTGTTCGCCCAGTCTTGGCAGCAATCGCTACCCCTTCAGCTACTCCAGTTACCACAGTAGAGGAACCCAAAAGGATATTTTCTACCTTAATTCCGATTGGCTGATAGAATTCTTTCAGCCAATCAGAAATTGAAGGGACGGCATCTTGGATGACGTCATTTAAAGGAACCTTCATTCAATCGTCGCCCGTGGAAAGAAGAGGATGCTCCGCGTCGGATGTCTTGAAGATGGACCCGCTCCACGCTGGATGGATGAAGATAGATGATGCCGTCTGGATGAAGACTTCTGCCCGTCTGGAGGACCACTTCTGCCCGGTTGGATGAAGACTTCTCCCGGCATCATTGAGGACTTTGGCCCGGTTGGGTGAAGACATCTCACGGTAAGGTGATCTTCAGGGGGTTAGTGTTAGTTTTTTTTAAAGGGGGATTGGGTGGGTTTTAGAGTAGGGTTGTTTGTGTGGGTGGTGGGTTTTAATGTTGGGGGGGTATCTGTACTTTTTTTTACAGGTAAAAGAGCTGATTTCTTTGGGGCAATGCCCCGCAAAACGCCCTTTTAAGGGCTATTTGTAATTTAGTGTAGGGTAGGGTTTTTTTTATTTTGGGGGCTTTTTTTATTTTGCTAGGGGGATTAGATTAGGTGTAATTAGTTTAAAAATCTTGTAATTTCTTTATTATTTTCTGTAATTAGTGGGGGGGTTGTACTTTAGATAATTGTATTGAATTGTAATTAATTGTATTTAATTTAAGTAATTAATTTAATTGTAGTGTAGTGTTAGGTGTAATTGTAACTTAGGTTAGGTTTTATTACCTAGTTAAAATAAATACAAAGTTACCTGTAAAATAAAAATAAACCCTAAGATAGATACAATGTAACTATTATTTTAGGGTTTATTTTATAGGTAAGTATTTTGTTTTAAATATAAATAATTTAGTTAATTGTAGTAATTTTATTTAGATTTATTTAAATTATATTTAAGTTAGGGGGTGTTAGGGTTAGGGTTAGACTTAGGTTTAGGGGTTAGTAACTTGATTATAGTGGTGGCGACATTGCGGACGGCAGATTAGGGGTTAATAAATGTAGGTAGGTGGCTGCAATGTTAGGGCAGGCAGATTAGGGGTTAATAATATTAAACTAACGTTTACTATGCGGGAGTGCGGCGGTTTAGGGGTTAATATATTTATTATAGTGGCGGCGATGTCCGGTTCGGCAGATTAAGGGTTAAAAAAATTATTCTACACTACGGCGTTGTAGTGTAAAACTCTTAACTACTGACTTTAAAATGCGGTACCAGGCTTGACAGGAGAGTGTCTACCGCTCACTTTTGGTCAGACTCGTAATACCCGCTCTATGCAAATCGCATTGATAATATAGGATACACAATTGACATAAGTGGATTTGCAGTATTTCCGAGTCTGGCCAAAAAAGTGAGCAGTACACCTGAACCTGCAAGACTCGTAATACCAGCGGGCGTTAAAAAGCAGCGTTAGGACCTCTTAACGCTGCTTTTTAAGGCTAATGCAAAACTCGTAATCTAGGCCTATGTATGTAAAGATATTTATTTTAAAAAAAAATCTAACAAATCTATATTAGTTTTGGAATTCATCAAAAATGAAAATCTGTAAGAAAAAAAATAAAAATAAAGATTAGAAAATGAAATCAATTATGTTATTTAATGAACACATGACTAAATACATTTTTTGTAAATCTAATCATTTAAAATCCATGTTCTGTCTATGCTCTTTTTTGATATTAAAGCCAGGTTCAGAATGTAGAGCGGGATCTATATCATCTCTATCTATCTACACATAATTTAACATTAATCACACTAAATTGTCAAAATAATGCCTAATATCCAAATTTTATCAAATATTCCTAATTATTCAATTGTATGAGGGACATAATTGAATGTAATATTTCCTGTCTCTTAAAAACTAAGATACCGAAATGTCAAATATGAAATGTATCTCTATATCTGTCTGATTGATCACAATCTCTCTAGAACAAAGTAGGGGGAATGTATATTAAATAAATGTATTCAAAAATAGGACATGTTTAAAATTGTCTCACACATTCAATATATTATGAATTAGTTGCACATTATTCCTACTATGATTCTTAATAGCATGCATTGTGCAAACTAACCTGGATGTATGGTCATTAAAAGGCGATTCTATTGAAAATATCAGTTTATCTTCATTATGTCATATTCATCACTTTCAAAATAGAGAATTGTGAAGTACCATATAAAAGAAATGAAGAAACATAAGTGTTTCCCATAGGATGTATCCTGCATCCCTAGTCTTGTTCAATAGAATTGTGTCCACTGTCCATGTGAAGGTGTCTTTGTATGTTTTTCGAAGTCAGCACAGTACTTCACATAGAATCGTGATTTTACAATCACTTCAGACACTCTGTGATTAGGTCTTTGGCCGAAGTTAATATCAAATACTATATATCAAACACAATAAGAACATATTTGCAAGACATATATTTGGGAAACAATTAACAATCACTTTGTTACAAGGCCTTTGCAAAAGTGAATACCAACACTATATTGAAAACATAAACACATAGGCCTCGCTTCCATTGAGTCGTATTTCAGTTTGCGTGCACTCGCAAACCGATAAATATGCTGTCGGAAGCAATATCGTTTATCGACTGTTTCCAATGGCGCGTTATACCTCAATATCGGCAGCCGGACTTAAGCTGCCGAAAAGATCTTCGCATCCCATAGAAAGTAATAGAAGCCATTAATCGATAAATTATACCAGGATTCCAATGAAAGCGCTAACCGTTAATACACTGTCAGAGGCTGTCGATACATTGAGAAATATTACACCCAGCTCAACTAGGTGTAAAAGAGGAAAATTGTGCTTTTTGAGACCTATTTTCTATTGAAATTATAAAACTTGCAAATAATGCAAGTGTTTAAATGTAGAAATAAATTGTTATAAGTAATATTTATTGTTGTCTCATGTATAGAAATAGTTGAACTTATATTCTAATAGAAATATCAGTATATATTTAAAAATAATAATATATGCAAGAACATATCTACAGAATGCAAACTAGACCTATGCCTAGGGCAGCAATAAATATTACTTATATTTATGAAGGGGTAAATATAATTATATTAGAAAATAGTATTTGATTATTAAACATATGGATGTTTCTTTATTTTTCTTGCGAGGTGATCACCGGTAAGGAGCACGGACGTTAAACGTAAATTCTATAGCGTAAGGTCGGGTTAACTTAACAACTAATTGATTTTCAAGAAATCCAACATCAGATGGAAGCGTAACACAACGTTAACTTACAGCTAAAAGAAAAGAGCGACTACACGCTATCCGCAAAATATTTCAATGGAAACATGGTACTAAAATGGAGTTGTAAATTACTTTTAGCTGTCGGCCGCTTCGGTAGCTTACGGCTCCATTTTTAATGACTCAATGGAAGCGAGGCCATAGTTGGAAAATATACATATGAAATTCATTTCAAATAATCTAGTTTAATATATCACCTATTAACCTACTCCTTTGATTATACCTGTGTTTTGTTGGTAACTCAATATAAATACAAGTGATTGCTACATTTCTTGTACTCTTGCCAATACCTTCATCATATGGAGAGTTTTTTACCTCTGATTTGAAACATTGTTTTAAGCAAGACAATTCATATATATTAACTGTATTTTTATGTAAATTTGTTAATGCATGGATCCATGTATTTATGTTTTTAAACCACTGTTTTTATTAAGCCACTGTATATATTGTGAATCATTAGAAATTGTTTAATAAATATTCCAGCTTAATAAGTTGTTCACTGGTTCTCTCACTCAGACCCAGCCACTGTCAAGCAGGCGCTTTTGGCTACACTATCACCATTAGAATACTACCGTTTGACAGCTAGGTGTCATCCATCCAAGAGCCTAAGGGTCCGTAACTAACAGGCGCTAGGTGTAAATCTTCTTAGCATACAACATCATGAAAACAAACTAAAATCAGATCAAATGTTTAAACAATAATCACTCACACTACATAGCACATACGCATTCAACATTCACAATCCTTTACAACTAATACTAGACAACGTTTACACTAAACAAGGATTAGGAAAATATTTTGCGATGTGCATCACGGAACAAAACAACATGAAAAATTAATTGCACTGTTTGCACACTGATACACAAAAAAAAAAACATTCACATTGCCGATTAGAAAACATTATTAAAAAATAAATGTTTACACTTAACAAATTCGATACGAACAGAAATCAGCATTTATATTTTGGGATACTAAATTAGGAGAATGTTATGCAAAACGATCACTATGACATCATCACATTATACACATTCCACAAATACATATGTGCATTTACAAACTCCATATGAGCATGCACAAATTAAAACAACTACTACACATTGCACACATACAAATTATCACTAAAGCACACCTGGACCTCCTTGACTTTGCAAACCAGTACATCATTAACCATTTACATAGGGTATATAAGCACGCTAGATACATGGCTTCTTTGACTGTATTGCTTTTTCGAGATAGTTGTAGGTCTAGGCATTGGAGGTTTCTGAGAGTTAGCGAGTTAGTTAATGAGAGACAGAGAGAGATAGTGAGTGAGAGTTAGTGAGAGAGAGAGAGTGAGAGTTAGTCAGTGAGAGAGAGTGAGAGTTAGTTAGTGACAGACAGTGAGAGTTTGTGAGTGAGAGTTAGTTAATGAGAGAGAGAGAGAGTTAGTTAGTGACAGACAGTGAGAGTTAGTGAGTGAGAGTTAGTTAGTGAGAGAGAGTGAGTGAGAGTTTGTCTGACTGAGTGTCTGAGTGCTGTTTTTTTGTACATTATGTCAGTATATGGCCGGGTTATAATACAATATATTTAATAATTATTCTTTAAACTAAACCCCAATAAAATGCATATACAAAACCATACAATTAATATAAAATCCCTAAGTTCTTTTTATTAGTTAATATTTATAGACACATTGAAATATATTTGTAGAAAACCAGATATGAATCAATACTAAACACATTTGAATTATTAAAATATGCTATGCAAAGATCATAAAAGTTGCCTTATGCACAATAGTCTCCCAAATCAGAGTTGCATTTAAAATACCACAATGAGACCAGAATCTGAGCCACTAATCTCCAGACAGTACAATCAGCTATTTAGCCACAATTTATCCTATACAATTCTAATTTAAAACATCAGAAATTGTATATATTATTTGTGCAAACAACCAACTCCTATGACAATTTATCTAAGCTGAAATACATTCTTATTTATCTACGATTAAGACAATTCTAAAACATATATATATATATATATATATATATATATATATATATATATATAAATGACAACAAAGCTGGGTAACAGATGTAAAAATAGATGTAAGAACACATCACCTCTGATGAAGTGAAATGCATCAGGTGTTAAGCCCTTGTTATCACCTATGTATTAGCACTTTTGCTTAAACAAATAAATCTACTTTGAACCTGCCTTTTGGATTCAACACCAGTCTCCTTTTTTCTCCTCTCAGGGGACCTTCTATTGTTACATACAGTGGCTGAGATACCGCTTCTGGCTGTTTGCTATCTGGAGCCCGCATCCTGATCCAAGGGGCCTACTACCTCTAGGATCCAGTGGACACCTGGTACGTTCTGGTGGAACTCCTGTGTGACGCTGCACACTCTTCTCACGTTCGACTTTGGTGGACCTCCTGTGCGATACTGCACCCGGCTCTGACGTCTGAGCCCTTGCCTACTGAGGATACATGAGACGGTGATGTGGACATTACCCCCCTGGCGAAACTAGTGGGCTCTAGCCTACCTGGGATCCTCGGAGGAAGTTGTCTTGTTCCCACTTCTACCACAAACTGGTTTGGTCTGTCCACCTAGGAGGTATACCTTTTTCTTTTTCTACTATGCACACTTAGTTGTGCTCAGGCTCTAAGAGATTTCAGCGGGGACTTTGAATACAGCCCACTCTTGTGGTACAAACATAGCTTATATTGGTACTTTCTCACATGTTCTCTCATGCTGTCTGATTACGTTCAGTTCAGCATAAGTGCAGGACTCAGTAACATTACTTTTCAAACATAAACAGACTGAATTACTATTTGCTACTTAGAACTATGGTGCATATCTTTGGCACTAACATCATAGCGTAGCAAAAGATTGGATATCAGCATCAGCTGCAATTTGCTATTTGTACTTGGGAACTTTACATTGATTGTAAACTAAATACATATTGCTGTTCAAGGTCCCATATTTTTACATCTATTTTTACATCTGTTACCCTGCTTTGTTGTCCTTTTTTATTGTATTTATCTCAGCAGATGCAGGAGAGAGGGACAGGGAGGGGGAGAGGGAGAGGAACTAGAGAGGTCGGGGGAGAGGAAGGGGGAGAAGAAGGGGGAGAGGAAGGGAGAGAGGAAGGGGTGGGTGGACTCAGCCACTTTGTTGAAGATGAACAAGTGGCTGGGCCCAGTGGTGTAGGGCAGGAGCACAGACAGGGCACATTACAGTCCAGACAACAGAAGCTCCTCCCCTTCTTCCCCAACCATCTCCAAGGAGGACACGTCAGAGTGGAAGAAGGGAAGGAGGAAGAAGTAATTAGTTAAATCTATATTTTTTTAGTTATTTAATGTGTAAAGGATAGGTACATCAGGATGTTGTCTTCTTACACTTGCAGAGCACACTCTGCATTGAATAGGCTTCTATAGCGCCAGCTCCATGGAAGCAGATTGTTTGCAGAGTGTGTTTTACAAGTGTTTTAAGACAACATCATCACATCCTGTCCTTGTTGATTAGATTGATTGTTTTTTGTGATGTGATGTCCAAACTGTTCTCCAAATACAAAACAATGACCATTACAATTCGACATGATGGCATATCACTGTGTTGATGCCAACAACACAGTTTAAAGGGTCAGTTAACACTTGACTTATTGTTGGTTAAAAAGAAATATGATTCCTTTATTACCCATTACCAACACTTTAATAGAAATACACATTTTTACCTCTGTGATTACCTTTTATCTATGCCTCTGCAAACTGACCCCTTATTACAGTTCTTTTGACAGACCTGCATTTTAGCCAATCAGTGCTCACTCCAGGGTAACTATACGTGCATGAGCTCAATGTTTTCTATATTAAACACATTAACTAATGCCCTCTAGCGGTCAAAATGCATTCGGATTAGAGGCATTCTTCAAGGTCTAAGAAATTAGCATATGAACCTCCTAGGTTTAGCTTTCAACTAAGAACACCAAGAGAACAAAGCAAAATTGGTGATAAAAGTACATTGGAAAGTTGGTTAAATTACATTTCTAATTTAAATCATGAATCTTTTGTTTGACATGACTATCCCTTTAAACAAGAACATATGTTAACATATACTAATCCTTAGGGCTTGCTGGTATATATATATATATATACGTGCTTGTTAAAATAAGCAAATATTTAATTGTTATAATAAGCCTGTATGCCATATTTCTCTTAATGTTTTAAATAAAGTGTATATTTTTCAAGCTAGATTAAAGTGTTTTATTTTGGAAATCTATTTAATTTAAAAGGGGCATCAAAATAGAAAATTTGCTTGCATGATTTTGACAGAGCATAACATTTTAAACAACATTCACGTTTTCTCATATTCTTTGAATTGTTATCCTTTGCAGAAAGGTTTATCTAGGAAAGCTCAGGAGCAGTAAAGAACACAGTTTCGATCTGCAGATTGGTGGATGCATATATCTAACGATTGTCATTGCCTCACCCATGTGTTCACTTAAAAAACTAGTAGTGTATTGATGCTCCTTCAACACATTATACCAAGAGACTTAAGCACATTTGAGAATAAAAGAGAATTGCAAACCGGGTAAAAATTGTATGTTCAACATAACTAAGGACAGATACATTTAGGGTTTCATGTCCTTTTAAGACTTACATTTGAAATACATGCTCACAGTACTATATTTAGAGAATAACAATGTGGAATCGATACATGACACAATATTGAGCATTTACATTAAGAAGAAATATCAGAACATAACATGATAAAGGTGAATGCATATTGAGAAATTAATTCAAATACAAATGCACATGTTTAGGAATTTTCAATGTAGAAAATTAAACATAACACATTAATTATTTTTAAATGGGAAAATATTGTTGACAAACATATTAAACAAGATGGAGTATATTCATCGCTGTTCATTCATGAATTAACACTTGCCTCAAAATAGAATCGGGATCAACAACACTGCCTTCATTTGTTTCTTCCACGTGACAGCCATCAATAGATATTTATTTGTTCTTTATCATCTATGTTTCAACAATGTACATGATTGACACAATCCATAATCCAAGAAAATCATGGTTTGAAACGTGTTCTCATTCGCAAACGTGGCAAATCCAATATTGCGGGATAACGTAATACAATCAAAGAACACCTTTGCATGTGACATGTTACACAACATGGAGTATCCAAGATAGCGTAAACATGTAATCCAAACCAATGACGGATTTTAATCCTTTGCATGTGACGTTTTACGCAACATGGCGCATCTGAGATCGCGTAAAAACGTAATCCAAAATAATGATGCATTTTAATCCTTTGCATGTGACGTCTCAACCAACATGGCACATCCGAGATTGCGTAAAAATGTAATCCGAACCAACAATGGATTTTAATCCTTTGCATGTGACGTCTGACGCAACATGGCGCATCCGAGATCATGTAAAAATGTAATCCGAACCAATGATGGATTTTAATCCTTTGCATGTGATGTCTTATGCAACATGGCACAACCGAGATCGCGTTAAAACGTAATCTGCAACAATGACGGATTTTACACCTTTGCTTGTCAATAACAAACATATTTCTATTTAAAAAAAAAACTAGTATGTGCTATATTGTTATCTGTCAAGCGTGTTTGTTTCATGTAATGCACAGCTTCAAATCATGTAATGCTAGATAACAATACTGTGATATATGAAATATAATCCATTATTGGTAATAAATATATATTTCATTAGAATAGGAAGATTAGGAAATATTTAGGAAGCAGCAGGTTTTAAAATAGAAATAATGCTACTATATACATTACGAAAATGTGTATGGTTTATACATTATATGTTACATATAGCAATATATTGTTAGATAATTAAATATATTCAGAAATAATAGAAAGAGATTAATCATCTATAATGTGTGCATTACACACAGTGATTTATTTTGTTATACTACTACAATAAGCAAAATTGGAATATATGTGTTGCCAACTTTCAGATAATAGTCTGTTTAAAATATATTATATGTGTATGTTGATGTCAAAAGAAGCTATAATAAAATGTACATTATGAATGCATATCCATAAATTAAGAATTGTGGTCAGCATCACTTAAGGATTATCAACATAAATTATATTTTAGTAGAAATTACATTAATAAATAAAGAAGAAAAAAAACATTATAATGACATTCTTTTTATTATGATAAATAGGATTTAAGAATGTCATAAAACTTAAATAAATAAGATAACTTTAAAAATAAGTCAGAATGAGATAACAGCCCATTTGGAGCCATTTGACAAGGTGACATAGTGCATCAAAGTCCTTGGAGGGAGGTGACAAGGGCAAGCAAAGGCCAACACAGCCCCTTTGGAGCCATCTGACAAGGTGACATAGTGCATCACAGTCCTTGGAGGGAGTTGACAAGGGCAAACTAATTGCAACACTGCCCCTTTGGAGCCATCCGACAAGGTGACATAGTGCATTACAGTCTTTGGAGGGAGTTGACAAGGGCAAACAAAGGCCAACACTGCCCCTTTGGAGCCATCTGACAAGGTGGCATAGTGAATCATAGTCCTTTCACGGAGTTGACAAGGGCAAACAAAGGCCAACATGGCCCCTTAGTATAAATCTGACAAGGTGAAATAATGAAAACAATAAAAACAAAATTGGCCAAATAGCAACAAATATAAAGAACAACATAACATGTGGATGGAGGAGTTATTTCTGCTCCCTAAGGCGAGCTCCAGGTTCTCCACTTACTGGGGAATCAGCATCACCATCATCGTCCTGAGCCCCTCCAGCTGCAACTGCATGCATTGCCTCTAACCGCATTATTCTGGCTAGAGTAATGCATTGAAGCTGCAGCTGTATTAGCATGGTGTCATACATCCTTCCCAGCAACTGATTGGAACTCAGCATGGTCTGCTCAATACGCGCTAGAGCCTCTAGTGTCAACCATGCTGAGTCACAACCTAAACAAAAATAAATATTGCAAATTAATAATAATTACAGAACATAATAAAAATAGAGCAAAGAGACTAATTAAAATACAAATCATTATTATAATAAAATATGCTACATGGAAGAAGAATTACACATTAAATACGTTCTTCATAGATAAACCATTAAGATATTAAGAAAACTCAAAACCCTATCAATCTGAAAGAAAACTTTCTTTGGTTTATGACACACTGTGAAAAGGGCGGTGATTACAAATCCAAAATATTGGCATATATATATAATATATATATCCAACATCTAGGCAATATCATTTAGATATTAGAAAATGAGGATGTTGATTTCATAAAAAGTAAATCGGAAACATTTACATTAATAAAATAAAGAAAAGTTGTATAAATAAAATTTCCTATTCAAAATCAATTTATGTATTATTAGATCAGTATAATGTCCCTTTAAGAATGTATGTTCTAATGTTGATTTGTTATGATACATACATTAGTAGCTGGGAAGGACAATCCGACACCCAGGACAATGAAGGTGTGGATTAGGGTAAAGGTGTTGGTGAGGAGGGATGGGGCGAGGTGGGGGTTTGGGTTCCTGCTCTGGTGGAGCCTGCACAGCTGGGGAGTCAGGGGCCAGGGGACGGAAAGGGCCAGGAGAGACATAAGGATGGGAAGGGCTGGTAGAGGGGTCAGGAGGGGAAGGGGCGGGAGGCTGATGCCCACAAGTGGAAGTTCCATCTGAAATATGTAATACAATTTTATAAATACATATATTAAATGAAAATATATTATTACCTTGAGAGAAATCAATATTCACCATCAATTAAAATCAGTATTGTTGTTCTCATAAAATATTTATACAAAGTCACAAAAATTACTGTGTTTAAAGGTATTGATTGATTTGAATCAAGTATAAATAATAATAATATTTAATTGATCCTTGAAACTCTGATTGTTCACTGGTATTTTTCATGGAACGTTTGATCAATACTGTTAGGAATACCAGCTTCCCATTACCCCAATGGCTCTCCGGGTCCTACGGAGAGCTGGAACGGGTGGTGCTGCTGGCAGAGTGGTTGAGTTCTTGGTTGTGTTTTGTTCAGGGGGTGAGTCAGGGGAAGTGGTGAAGTAATTACAAACAGGGGCGATCATATGCTGCTCGTCCGGTGTCCGGAGGAGAGAAGGTAGAGATACACCAAGTAGGGGGACCCCTGAAAGGCAATCATGTTGTGGATATAGATGTTACAGAAGGGACTGTACGACCAACTTCACCCCTCTTTGGACTGACAGTCGAGGATGCTACAGATGTTACAGAAGGGACTTTGTGAACACTTCACCCCTCTTTAGGCACAACTGTTGTCCTGGATGTCCTGGACTGGTGGTACAGGTGTTTTAGAAGGGACTAGACAGCCAGCTTCATCCCCTCTTTGGACAGAGCTTTACCCTAGATGTGTGGATCCAGATGGGCTCCTGGGCTGTGAGGATGGCAGTATGAGTGATGGCCACGACTTCGGTGGGTGGACTGTATGGGAAGCCTCCCTTCTTTGCTTTATTCAGTTGTCTGATGCACACTGTGTCTCCGACTTTGAAGCTGTGGGTTGGTTCCTGTGAGGGAAGAGGAAAACGAGAAGCCACATCACCATAGTTGCCGTTCAAAACAGAGATCAGTTCGTGTACATATTGTTCCCTGATTAAATCTAAATTTCCAGTGACTATGTGTGGGTTCCTGGCCCAAGGGGTGGGGAACGGTCTACCCATTAAAATCTCAAATGGGGACAGCTGAGTGGATTTGCTTGGGGACATCCGTACCTCAGCTAAGACTGCAGGTAAATGATCCTGCCATTTGACCCAATTCCCTCCCGTGGCCTTTAGGAGTTTTTCCTTAATGGTCCGGTTCATTCTCTCTACCACCCCTGAGCTCTGGGGGTGGTATGGTATGTGAAACTTCCATTTTATCTGTAAGTGAGCTACCAATTCCTGCAATACCTTACTAACAAAAGCAGGGCCATTGTCTGAGTTAATCTGCAGGGGGCAACCAAATCTGGGAATGATGTCAGTGCAAAGGTGTTTCACTACTGTTTTTGCGTCTTCCCTAGTAGTAGGAAAGGCCTCAGGCCAGCGAGAAAACTGGTCAACTATGACCAGCAGGTAAAACTGTTTGGTTCCTGTTTTAGGTATGTGTGTGAAGTCTATCTGCAGGTGAGTGAAAGGTGCGGATGGTGGTGTTAGGTGGTCATGTTTTGCAGGTTTGTTGTTGTGTTTGGTTTGCAGACAAGTGATGCAACGGTTAATGTAAGATTGTACATGTAACTGTAGATTCTGTATGCAGAAGTAATGTTTGATTAACGCTAGAGTGTTGTGGATGCTTAGGTGACTGACACCGTGGGCTTGTGAAATAAAAATGGGTGCACTGGTTTCAGGGATACCAATGACTGTCCCACCTTTCCCCTCTTTCGAATAAAACCCTTGGGGGTTTAATTCGAGCTTCTGAGAGACCCAGTATTTGATGTCATTGACAGTGGCAAACTGCTGGAGAGAGGATGTGAGTACATCGTCAACCAGAGAGGGTGCAACGAGCAGGAGGTAAACACAGTCTTGCAATGGAGAGACCTTGGCTGCTTGTTTGGCTACTGTGTCAGCTAATGCATTACCCCTAGCAACAGGATTGTTAAGGTTAGTATGTGCTCGGCAGTGTATGACAGCTATTTCTTTTGGGAGCAGGATGGCTTGTAAGAGTTCTGTAATGAGAGTGGTGTGACTGATACTTTTACCGTCGGCAGACTTGAAACCTCTTTGTTTCCAAATCATGCCGAAATCATGTACTACTCCAAAGGCATATCTGGAGTCGGTATAGATATTTACGGAGGTATCAGCAAAAAGTTCACAGGCTCGAGTGAGAGCTATTAATTCAGCTGCGTGAGCAGAATTATGCATGACAGAAGCGGATTCAATGATAATGTCGGGAAGTTGGACCACTGCATATCCTGCAAGGTACGTGTGGTCATCTGGGCGGCTACATGCGCCATCCACAAAAACGTCAGGGACCCCCAGAATAGGGGTGTCCCGGAGGTCAGAGCATGGTGTTGTGCTGGAGTGAATGAGTGCAACACAGTCATGAAGGGGAAGGTCAGATTGTGGTACGTCAGAGGATAATAAGGACTTGAGGATAGACGCAGGGCCTGAGTTAGTTGCACAGTACTTAATGGTTAGCTCAGAAGTACTGGTAAGCAGTATTTCATAACCACTAAGTCTCTGGGCAGTCATGTGTTGTGTTTGAAGATTGTTAAGGAGGTGCAGAACCTGATGGGAGGTATGTAAAACAAGTGGATGTCCCAGTGTGATAGGTTCGCACATCTCAACGGCCATGGCACATGCTGCAAGGGATCGCAGGCATGAAGGCATACCCTTCACAGGGACGGGGAGAAAGAATTACTACCATGCTCTTGGGCACAGACGGCCGCCATGGTTTTACAATTTTCCCTTGCGTACGTACAAATGAAAAGGCTTTGTGTAGTCAGGGAGGCCGAGGGCAGGGGATGTGGTGATGGACCTGGCAAGTTCATTGTATGCATGGGTCAGAGTCTCTGTCCAGTGAATTGTGGGTGGAGAGTCACTGTGGCAAATGGTGCGGAGGATTGAGTCATAGTGGGAGCAGTCTGGTATCCACTGTCGACAATAGTTTATCATCCCAAGAAAGGTCAGCATTTCTTTGGGAATTTCATGCTTTTGCAGTTTAGAGAGGGCTTTTACTCTTTTTGCACTGAGTTCTCGTTTGCCTTTGGACAGGACAAAGCCTAAGTACTCAACTTGTGGCTGGCAGATTTGCAGTTTCTATTTAGACACCTTGAGCCCTTCTTGGG
This sequence comes from Bombina bombina, assembly GCF_027579735.1. Lineage (NCBI taxonomy): Eukaryota > Metazoa > Chordata > Amphibia > Anura > Bombinatoridae > Bombina > Bombina bombina. The sequence continues at coordinate 647,009,373 of NC_069499.1, read as the reverse complement.
CGAGGAACAACAAAAGGTCCACTAGGTCCTTTTCCCCTGCCTCGTATGAAGTACTACACAATAACAGGTCATCAACATATTGCAAAAGGGTGGAACCACAGGGGCTGGTCCAGCTCTTGAGCATGGTATTGAGGACTAGGCCGAATGCGGCCGGACTGTCCGTGTAGCCTTGGGGCAATTTTGACCACGTCATTTGAACCCCTTTATACACGAAGGCGAACAACTGTTGTGTGTCCGCATCAACGGGTATAGAGAAGAAAGCATTAGCCAAATCAATGGTGGAAAAAAATTCTGCATTGTGTGAAATGGCCGTGAGTAGTGCGGTCACATCCGGGACTAAGGGAGGCAGAGGTATGATTAGTTTATTCACGGCCCTTAGGTCTTGAATAAAACGGTAACCACCCACCGGCTTAGGCAAGGGGTTAATGGGCGTGTTGTACGGAGAGACGGTATGTTTGAGAATACCTTTCTCCAGGAATGTTTTAATCATGGGATCTATGCCCTCCAGTTTGTCGTCGCTAATAGGGTATTGTTTGATGAAAACTGGGGAACAGTCTTCACGCAAAGATGCCCTATATGGGGTGCAGTCGATGGTCCCTGTATCATAGGGTTCTGTGGACCATAAGGCAGGGGGAACGCTGTCAAAGAGAGTGTCAAAATTTGTGGTTGAGGGTAGGTTACGGACATGGTCAGCAACCTGATGTATCTGATTGCTCAACATGGCCGTATCCATCGACAGTGATTCCTCGGGCGATTCGCCAGATTCACTGAGGTCAAAGTCGACCGTCATTCCACCGATCTGTGATATTGTCATCATTATTCCCAGTTTACCCATCAAATCTCGACCAAGGAGACTAAAGGGGCAACCTCGGATAACGTGGAACGAGTGGGACAAGGTTTTGGGAGAGTCAGGTATTTGGACTGTGAGGAGTGGAGTGCGGAAGGTAGGAATTGGCACACCTGTGATTCCCACAGAGGGATTAGACTCTCGCAAGGGTCCATCGTATAATTCGCCCGAGATAGTGGAGCAATTCGCTTCCGTATCTACGAGGAATTGTAATTCGGAGCCCTCTATGTTAAGAGTAACGAAGGGCTCACGATGGTAATACGATGTAACCTTGGGTAAGAGTAGGGTGCCTCCCTCCGGGCAGCCCTATGGCCATTGTATTCTGTGTTGTGGTGGTCGGTTGTCACGTCTAGGTGGTGAGTGTGAATGTGATCGGTTATTCTCCCTAGGATAAAAGTTATCCCTGCCCTTACGGGGCGGATGGGGACATTCATTTTTCCAGTGCCCTGTTTCCCCACAATTAAAACACATGTTGCGTCTGTGGTCCTGGTTAACTCTGCCCCCTCTTTGTCTGTTACGTGGAAGTGTGTTATCATTAACCTGGACATATGCACCCTTAACACCCTTATCAAAACATCCTGCAGCATGACGGGACTCAATAGCTGATAATAATTCCTTTGAGGTAATTTTGGGCCAATCGCGTATGAGTTGCTTTAGCAAAAGACTGTCTGTAGGTGTCATACATCCTAACATGGTCTGATTCTTTAACACAGCCATGCCTTCCCCGGAGGATAAGCCTCCTTCCTCTGTCCAACATTTGAAAAATCTTTTAGCAAAGTCTAAAATGGCCTCGCCAGGTTTCTGCTTGCATGCTAAAACTGCACTCATGGATTGTTGGGTCTTACTACAGTGTTTTATTTCAGTTTCTAATTGTGTCCACATGGTTGTCCTTACCTCAGGGTTTGCTAGACTATATGTAGTAACTGAAGTATTTGTATCATTTGTGTCAATTGTAGGGACTTTAGTCCAATCCCATTAATCGTTTTCATGGTAATTGTACAGTTTATCAATATTGTGTATACATGGCTCCCTGTAAATACCGTTTAAGGTGCAGGATACAGGCAGCGGGTTGTCTTAAAGGGTCTGGGCAGTCCCTAGTAATATCACTTAATTCACCTGCCGTGAGGGGTTTGATAATCATTTGGTCCCCAGCAATTAAATATGGCATAGTACTTATGCTACTAGTGCCAGAGATGCAGCGGGGGTCTACCCAGTTCGCATCTTCATATTTTTGTATAGTTTGTGGTACCCAAGGGACCAGTTGTCGGTCAGTCTTATCGCGGACAGATACGTCCGGAGACTCGGGTGTGTCGACCCGTTGGACGGGCATGGTTACATTTGAGGGTGAGGGGTATCTATCGGGAGGAGTACTAACTCGGCCACTAGATGTAACTACAGCACTTTGTACTCCTGGTGCCCCATCTTGGTGATTGTTAGGACCTTGGTCATCTCTACGAGACTCCTGGACACTTACGTCATCAGGTGCCTCAGCCCCCTGTACATTCCCATTAAGTGGAGGGGGTGGACGTGTTCTGGTTGTATTGTAAGCCACAATTATATCATCATCATTATAATTAGTAACACTTGGATATAATCCCACATATGGCGGTGGCGGTGGCGGAGCCGGTGGGGCAGTGGCAGAGGGCATAGTAAATGAGAGCTTTGGTGGGGATGTGTTTATTGAGAGTTTCGGATACATTGTGGGTGGGGGGCGATAAATAATTCTAGGGAGTTTAGATTTATCTATTTTACTGTGTCTTTTATTGCCATTGGATTTATATCCGTCACAATATTTTAACCAATACTCAGCAGCTTGCCTCATGTATTCCGTGTCCCAATCAGGATCCCCTGTATACAAATTAAATGCTTTCTCATTTCCTAAACATAAACCCTTAAATCCTTATGAAATTCACAATTGCAACCCTCCCTTGGAAATGCAGTACTGGGGTCTATATATTCTGTCCAGCCACTCATGTTATCTACAAATGGGATGACCATTGACAAACCTACATCCTCCTGTCTAGCCACATATTGTTTAAATGTTTCTCCCACAGTTTGTTTTTGCTTGCTTTGACCGGTCCCCATGACCCCTGACCAGTAATACCGTTTGACACACACACGCAATCAAAGGGATTTAGCGTCTAATGGAGGCAAGTACCAACTAATCCGTCACTAACAACAGCTGTTTCATACACTGTTACGTGTAGTCTTCAAAACTGCTAGCCAGGACGGAGTATCTAGTACTTAAAGTTAGTTGTTGTCTCCACTAGCTCATGCAATAGTAGACACAGGACGAACATTATGTCCTTATAATAGAATAGCAGCAATGAAATATACAATGAATATACAGTAAGAAATGGTGAGCGATAGTGAACACAGGACACGAGTTGTGTCTATGTCCTCATAATAGAATCGCAATACTAAAATAAAAAAGGTATACAATATGAGTAATACACAACATATAAGACAAATAATTTCATGATACATATGACTCAAATAACAGAACAATTCACAATATTAAGCGAAAGTGCACATTCCATACAGGTGTCACCGTGCTATCGTCTATCCGTGTATCATTAGGCGGTGGCCTTCGACACGGTAAACGGTGCGTCTTACACCTGCGTATATGTACTTATAATAGAATTGCAATGACAAGACAAAACATATAACATAAATACCAGCGGTAAGATACTGGTTTCAACCAAGACTTCAGAGGGCCAAATTAAACCTTAACCTTAAACTCCGCGGAGGTCTCCCTTAGACACTTTTTACCCACCCGGGTCCACCAGGGACAAATTCCCCAAATAACTGGGTATCGACCTTAATGGGCCTCCCATAGGGCACAGAAATCAAGTCACAATATATAGACAAAATAACTTACCCTGTCGGAGGCTCCTTGTTGTGGTCGACCACTTCTGACACCAGATTGTTAGGAATACCCGGGACAATACTTGGATGATGAGTCTTGGAGAAAGCAGTGACCTCTCTCGGATGTCCGGGAACAATTACCAAAATAACATACACAGGCAGGTTATCATTAGCAAATGTTCGTTTATTTTGGGTGATGCAGCAAATTATATAGCAATGGATGCACACAGGCATCTGATACGTAACAAAATATTATTGGCTAAGCAAATACACTAATATCCTTCCTGATACCGTTATTTGGCACATAGTATAACATATCATAATGCAAGATAATATTTGTAAGAAAAAATGTACGTTTGCAGTTACAGGAAATAATGTAGGTGGTAAATGGGCCATGACATTTGGTTCTGAGCATTGCAGTTAGGCTACGGAAAGCACCTGTGTTTCCTGTTGAGAGACGCAGACAGGGCAGGCAGTAACTGATATTTGCAAATGTTAGCAGTATTACAAGTGTTTTGGAAGCAAATAATATTACGAGTGGAGTGGAATGAAAACACATCAGTACATAACATTACAGGTGGTGTACATAGGTAAAGTGTGCAAGACAAATAAGTAATGTTCCCTGACAAATACATTTAAAACCATATTTTTAAAAGTCAACATTATCTGCTAATCTTTATGATTTTATATGATATTTCTCTTTTCGATAATATATCAGTACGCATGTATGCATTTGAGATTGAAACACCATAGAGATCTTTTGGACACATGCCTGTGGATTGATTTTGGAGACTCCAACAACTGGATAATATGGGAGTGTGTAATATGATCAAATCTAAATGGCCACTCCACATAGCCTTTGAAACAAGGTAATCACTGATTACCATATCGATTAAGATGATTTCCTTTGTAATCTTAAAAATATATATATATTTTTTTTTTTAATAGGTTTTTTTTAGGTTTTGCGATATAAACAACATACAATGAACACCTTGTAACATCAAGGACATATATAGCATTGTGTAAGATACATTGACATTTGTAGGAAAAAAGGAAACCACAACAATAAATAACAATAAATAGGCTTCTTAAAGCTCTATTTCATAATAATATAGCTTAGTAGGCTGACTAATTGGGTGTCCACTTTTGGGCCAAATGGTCACGAAAACTGAGAGAGATATGGTAGTCAGGTGAGCAGCCACGTTTGGGCTCTATGAATATATTAACTAGAACACAGACCCCCTTTTTAATTCAAAGGTAACATGATGTGGGGAGTTGGTTCTTTTGATCATAGTATAAGAGAAAGGGGAAGAGAAATCAGTGGGCGAGAGACGCTCAAAATATAGGGGAAGGTGGGGGGAAGGAGGGTGGATGGAGTTTTCCATAATAGAACAGAAATGGAGCTAGGAGAGTGGGAAAAGATTAGATGTTATGTATAGAGGGGTAGTTATATTTAATGGTAGGCTTCCATGACAGAGTATAAAGGCTACCTGCTGTGCAACATATTGCTGCACAACATATAACCTAGTCTAGGTGCTCAATCAGGGTAAAAACTAGTATAGGACAGTAAGGAAAAATATATTGCTCAATACCAATCCTTAAGCATAATATACAGTCACAACAATAGTAATAAAACATTGAACATCAGAACAATTAAGGAGTATAGTAACTTACAAAACATATATAGCAATAGTGTACGGCAATGACAGCATCTGGTCTATGACTGTGAGCAGAAACCACTCGTTTTTTTTTAGCTGCGTCTTCTAGAAGGTTTAAACATGAACAGGAGCTGCGTCTACAGATTATTTGGTCTTAGTGTATAGGTAATGTTTATACAAGAAAGCTCAAGAGCGTATGAAAGAATAAGGCAACACACTTTTTACTATCTACCTATAAAGGAGAAAACTCAATGAGCATGTAATTGTAATATTATATTTGTATTTTTTTCCTTAAAGCAGAGCTGCGTCTCTTTGAAAATTATAGTACAATTTGGAGCTGCATCTCCACATATTTGGTTTATTGAGTACTTATTATTATGTTTTATGTATGTTTGAAAATCTAATAAATATAAAAAAAAAAAAAAAAAAAGAAAAAAAAAAAGAAACCACTCTAATTTTGGTCTTTAGAAGGGGTAGTATATAACATTATTTTTAGAGATGTTAAGAACCCTACAAATAACTTGGGAAACATCCATTCAGCCATTAAACCTGTTGGAGCTCCCTCAAAATGCCATAGTGCATCATGGGCCTTAGCGTGGATTAAAGCTTGAAGGGAAATCAACCATTGTATCTTAACAGACATGAGGTATAGATATGACCATAAAAACTAGTGTAGTAGTATGGTTCCAAGAGTGTTTCAGAGCTCAAGGGAAGTGAAGCAAGTATATATATGGGCTTAGAGCATATAGTAGTAGTAAAGGGTGGCTCATTATCTATATCTCTCATGAAACCACTCACTTATTCCAGTCTATCACAACTTTAGGCTATGCTGCCTCGGCCGCGGCAACATGCACCTTAATGTTATCTGAGCTTCTAGATAGTACAGTGCTCTGAAGAAAGCTGAGTACTAATCTAATATTGGTATTCAAGTATAGCTATGTATGAATAGGCTCTACTATCAAGCAAAGATCTGAGAACCCATGATAACAAGTTACACATATGTTTAATTAAAAAATTTGTGAGTATCTCTCAAATCCTCTTAAAGTAAATAAGGGCCCCTCGGTATTCATGGTAAAATAGAAGCGTTTAATGCATGGCTGAATTATTAATGGTTATCAACATAGTAACCAACGGTAAGATACCTGTGTGCCTCTACTATGTTCGCTAAGTGGAATCAAAAGTAGTACACATGGAGGAATTGTATGGTAAGGCATGAGTGTAAATTGCTTTTAATCCATAAACCAGGCGTAAACACCTTAGACCTATGAATGCTAATCTACTATATTAGTAACACGCTAGGTACTATTAGTTATGTGTATGGGGTTATAGTACCACTATAGAATAGAGGGGTGGATAGTCTATCCATAAGAGTCTGCTTCTATTTCAGGGTAATGTAAGTACCCGCGTGTGAATGAAGATGGGCATAATTAGTACTAGTTTTTGGAGATATTAAAAAAAAAATTGGGTCGTCTAATACTCCACTGATTTCAAAAAGCAAAATTTGCCTCAGTAAATATATGGGGGGATATGTGATGACCATTGGGTCTAGAGCTATCAGCATTTATATAGATGTAGAGGCCATCTCAACCTGTAGAAAGAAAAAAGGTTAACAATAACCCCTAAATAGGGGAAACAGTGGTTAAACACATATACAATATCAAATGAAAAAAATTAGTTACTTCCGACTCAGTTTAAGGGCCTGTAGCTCAGTTTATAACCTTTTTAGAAAATAAGAATAAGGTTCTCAAAAAAGGATACAGGGTTCCTGCTACTGCAGGAACATCTTGTAGGCACTTAGCTCTGTGGGTAACCCATAGAGGGATAAAATGTTCTTCATTTGGGGTGTTGCATTCAGATTTCATGCTGGGAAAGGTTTTGTCTCTTAGAAGCTGGAGACAAGCGCCTTGGCTTGGGATCCCATTCAGAGGCTGACGCTCGAGGATTGAAGAGTCCAGTTGAGGGGAATCATGGTCAGGTACTTCTTGCTGAAGAGAAAGGGACTCTCATCGTGGAGGGGAGGTAGCAGGGGGCCCTGTAGTAAGTTCAGATTGTTCAAAACCTCCATTCCCTGCTTAATGTTAGTTATAGTGTAGGAGCACCCATTGTACTGGAAAAATATCTTCACAGGAAAACCCCATCTTTATCTAATCGAGTGTCTGCGTAAACACTGGGTAACTGGATGAAAAGATCTCCGTTTTGATAAAGTATGAGACAATAGGTCAGGGAAGAACTGTATCTCCTTGTAGGGTTCTGGTAAGCTTTTATTTAGGTAAGCTGCCTTCAGGACTTTTTCTTTGTAAGTAAAATAGTGGAGTCTGATTATGACATCCCTTGGCTGTACTTGATTTCTGGTTCTACGTGCTCTGTGAACTCTATCAATCTTAAACTCAGGATCTTGAGATGAGTCCAGCAGTACTCCAAATAACTCAGCGAGATATGTAGGGAGTTCATTAGGAGAGACACTTTCAGTTATGCCCCGAATACGGATATTGTTAAAACTCGACCTATCTTCCAAGTCCACAAGCTTCACCTCTAGGTCTGAGATCGTCTCTGCTAGTGATTGGGTGGAGTACAGGAGGTTAGAGTGTTCAGTCGCTAGATCTTCATGTTTACGCTCAAGGATGTCTGTCCTTTCTCCAAGGGTAGAGATGTCCCTCTTAAGTTCTGCCACCAAGGATTTAATTTCCTGTTTTAAGGATGAGTGGTGAGAATCCATTTTGGCAGACAGGGAGTTAATAAGTGCTTTAAGGGAAGCATTTTCAGAGTTGTCCAGGGTACGTTTGCGTAAGCTGTGTGTTTCATCTACCCCCTGTCTCTGGAATCCTCATCAGACAAATCTCTCTCAGATATACATTTACTAGGGAAATGATCTGATACAGTCCTTTTTGTGGCCTTCAGCATGTTTATTATTTTTTTCCTGTTAGAATGAGACATTTCCCTAGGCTGTACCGTTTGCAACCAGTAGTAGAATAGCTGAAAGTGACACTTAATATAAGCTTCTGTTGTATGCTTGAATTGGGGCATTCTCCTGCTCCTAGTGGTTTACCCCCACATTTTGGGGTTAGAGCCTTGTGTAAAAAATTATAATCTATAGCAACCTATGTAGGTGCCTTCTTATGCAAGAGTATGTCTCCCAGTATATGAATATGCCTTAGTGCTAAAACAACCAATATTTGCAAAATGAGAAGCCAAATGAAGCATACACAGACCTCCTTAATTGCCTGGGCAGTCTGGGTAAATAGCTAGCCAAGGCACAGTATCAGACAATCCAGATATGACAATGAGGTAATACCCTGCGTGCACAGTGATAAAGTTGGTAGAATGATGAATGAGAGTCTGTTAGGCCAGTCCTGTCACAGTACTAGGTGCTTTTTTATTCAGTACTAGCTCCTGATAATATGGATGTTAGTTCACTACTGGGGGAGCTTGTATTATGTCACAAGCACATTCAGGGGGTTTGCGGGATTTCTGAACACTGATATTTAGGTTCCAGATTAGATGTCCTAGCCTCGTGTATGTCCCTTTAATATGGGCACAGTGAATAATAAATCTTAGTCCGGGCTGTACAAAAAAGAGAGTCACCTAATTATATCATCCCCTTAAAGGTGTGTCTGTGCTTCTTGAGGACACGATGCAGGTTAAATGTCTCTTAGGCAGAAAGGATTAGTTCCCACGTGGCTTCTTACACAAGGCCTTGCACTCCTATGTGTGTGACTGCACCGGGTAGGATGGTTTCACTGACTCGGTGGGCTGTATTACAGTGATGAAGGCTCCGGATACCTTGAGTGTGCTTGGGTCATTTTTAAATTAATCAAGCATACGGTGCCCCCATGTATGATTAAATACACTCACCGCTGTAGTGGAGTTAAGCTGTAAGGGCAAACAAAATGGCCTCCGTTCATGCCACTGTACCAAATTCTGGAGTTTCCCTCTGCTGAGAAGCATCAATGTCCCTCCCTGCTAAATCACACTCCGATGCTACTGGTAAGTAGCAGAGTTTCAGGACCTGCTGTTAGTTTACCTCTGAGCTGCTGGAGTACTGGTGAGTGTCAGTGCTGGGATCTGGTTGTGCTCTTGTGGGACTCGACTATTATGAAGTGCTGCAGAATGTAAATAACACACCTTCTCTGTGATTGTCTGGCAGGTAAACCCGGAGTGGAGCCCCAATCCTCTGGTGTCTATGCGTAGAGAGTAGCAAATTAACCTCCTTTCCCAGTGTCTCTAATGTCGGAGCGCCAAAAAGAAAAAATAAATATTTTAAAGGGACGTTGAACTCAAATTTTTACTTTTGTGATTCAGATAGAGCATTCAATTTTAAGCAACTTTTTAATTTACTCCTATTATTAATTTGTCTTGGTTCTCTTGCTATTTTTATTTGAAAAAGAAGGCATCTAAGCAATTTATTTGGTTCCCGAATACTGGATAGCATTTGTTTATTGGTGGGTGAATTTATCCACCAATCACCAAGAACAACCCAGGTTGTTCACCAAAAATGGGCTGGCATATAAACTTACATTCTTGCATTTCAAATAAAGATACCAAGAGAATTTAGAAAAATGTATAATAGGAGTAAATTAGAACGTTGCTTAAAATTGCAAACTCTGAATCACAAAAGGAAAAATCTGGGTTAAGTGTCCCTTTAAGCTTGATGGTTCAATCAATTACTATTCAGAATCTATACACGGTAGATACTACCGTTCATAATAAATATTAAGAATAGAATGGTATCTATCTGACATTACTTATACAGATTATGTTTTGTGAATATCTCTTTTACATTAGGATTAAATGTATGTCATCCCAATATTAATAGACACAATCAGAAGTGAATATTTAGGTTAGAGGAATATTAATGTTTGTTTGAGTGAAATGGACAGTCTACATATAAATAATTTTTAAATCCCTTTACAAATCATACATCATGAAATTAAATCAATTAATTTCAACACAATTATGTTTTATATATACTTATATGCGGCTGAGAAGCTCAGAACAATGATGATATAATAATAACTAGGCACTCAGATGAATAGCAATGATTGTCTGTACAATCATAATGTGATTATTGGGGGTTTGGATGTAATATGCATGTGACATTATGATGTCATTCATGACAATTCATACATAAAATGGAAAATAAATGAAAACATATGATCATGCTGTATGATATAGAAAGGGGGGCAGTAGTATATTAGAAAAATAATGGAATAATATATTTTAAAGGGACAAAGCTTTAGACTTTAGTTCTCTTCAATAGTATGATTTTGAAACAATACACGTTAGATACATGTTATATATATTTGACATACCATCAGACTCCAAGGGAGCCACTTCCTCCTCCATCGCACATGTTGTTACATCAATATCTGTAAAACATGTTGTGTACACGTTAAAATCAAATATTATAACATGTGTTACTGGTGCTCAAGGACACACATAAATGTTGCATTAAAGAGATATTGAACCAAAGTTAGGAATTTCTTAATTTGGATGGAGCATGCAATTGAAATAAAATATATAATTATCTCTGATTATTAATTAAATGTGATTGTCTGTATTTTGAAAATCCAGAAAAAGCATAGTACACAGAACATTTAATAGTTCTTATGTGTGTATCGCCATGTTCTGAAGCACAAAGAGGTGTAGACTAAGAAGCTTTGAGATCTTAATATTAAACTAATAAAAAAAAAAAAATATATATATATATATATATATATATATATAATTAGAGGAGTACATTATAAGTTTTATTCAAATGGAATGCTTCATCATAATCATGATCAGAATTTTTCTGAAAAGACACCTTTAATGACATATGAATGAGTCAATGGACTTACCAGAACCCTGCAGAGGCAGGACTTCATCAGTGCTGGATCCCTCTGAGCCTGTCACAATAACTAGATCTATTAATGATATAAATAAATATCATGTAACACAATTTGTACATCAGCTTTAAATATACATATCTGGTATTCAAAAATATCATTATACTAAACTATTTAAAAAAAATATCTTTTGAAATTTGAAGACTAGACCACTAATATGAAAACTAAATTCATTATTTCATCAAGGTGAGTGGAAAGAAAATGATGTCTTTCACATATGTCAGATTTCTTATAATATTAGACACCCAATTCTTATCATATTAATCTATGGCATATCTACAAATAACTATTGGTCCCTGTTTTTAAAATAATCCAAACAGACAACACTTTGAATAACAACTTATGACAACTAGAGCATATACAAGTGGCACATATATCAATTTGTGCAATGTACAGTAATATGGTTTCTGACACAACACATATTGATCACAGTGCAAGACATAAGATATATTTTAAACTATGTCATCATGGTGCTGTTAGGATTTGCTTATATATAAAGGTAGTCAGAGAGGGAAAGATGTGATTTAAATCACAGTATTGTTTCATCAAAACAGTGTAATGATTAAGAAAGATATTTTTTATCTATTGATAAATTCAATATCAATATTTGAGAATGTCACTCTAAAGGAATTATCAATTCCATATGTTGATGCAATGAATCGGAGAGAGCATGCACTTTTAATCAAATATATAATTTCATCCTATCATCAAGAATATTTAATACTCCTTCTCTCTTAATGAAAATATCAAAGCATATGAGATGCATATTTATATATTCTGCATATGTGTAAAAATGTGTTAATGTAACCACCAACTGTCAAGCACTAACCAGGTGCATAATACAAAATGGGCAAGACCCTAATATTACATTGAAATAAAGATTGCAAGAATCAGAGGAATATCTTCGAATACTAATAAATTGAGATTTGGATTACAATGGAATTCGATCACTGAATCGTGATTCTTCTTTTAAAATCCTTTTGAAACTGAATTAGAGGATACATTTGTAAGAAAAAAGTAAAGTATAATGAGACATACCAGAATGGGGCAAACCCGGGCTAGGGGTCCAGCATAGACATGTGCACGGCTAAAAAATTCGGTTAGTTTTCGGTTCGGATCGATTCGGACTTTTCGAATTTCGTTTCGGATCGAATTGGATTCGGCAAAATTTGAATAAATTCATTTCGGATTTATTCGGATCCGAATAAATTCGTTTCGGATTTATTCGGATTCGGCTGAATTTGGTTCTATTCGGTTCCGAAATTCGGTATGTTTTAGTACACTAAGTCACTAACACCCATAAACTACCTATGAATCACTAAACCGAGGCTCCTCCACATCGCAAACCCTATAATAACATTATTTAACCCCTAATCTCCCGATCGGATATCGCCGCAACCTACATTATAGCTATTAACCCCTAATCTGCTGTCCCTAACACCGCCGACCCCTACATTATAGTTATTAACCCCTAATCTGCCCCCCCCAACGTCGCCGCAATCTAACTACAAGTATTAACCCCTAATCTGCCGACCCTATATCGCCGCCGCCTACATTATAGCTATTAACCCCTAATCTGCTGTCCCTAACACCGCCGACCCCTACATTATAGTTATTAACCCCTAATCTGCCCCCCCCAACGTCACCGCAATCTAACTACAAGTATTAACACCTAATCTGCCGACCCGATATCGCCGCCGCCTACATTATAGCTATTAACCCCTAATCTGGTGTCCCTAACACCGCCGACCCCTACATTATAGTTATTAACCCCTAATCTGCCCCCCCAACGTCGCCACAATCTAACTACAAGTATTAACCCCTAATCTGCCGACCGCAAATCGCCGCCGCTATAATAAATGTATTAACCCCTAAACCGCCGCACTCCCGCCTCGCAAACACTATAATACATTTTATTAACCCCTAATCTGCCCTCCCTAACATCGCCGCCACCTACCTACAATTATTAACCCCTAATTTCCCGCCCCCAACGTCGCCTCTACTATAATAAGGTTATTAACCCCTAAACATAAGTCTAACCCTAACACTAACACCCCCTAACTTAAATATAATTTAAATAAAACGAAATAAGTTTACTATAGTTAAATAAATGAATCCTATTTAAAACTAAAGACTTACCTGTAAAATAAACCCTAATATAGCTACAATATAACTAATAGTTACATTGTAGCTATTTTAGGATTTATTTTTATTTTACAGGCAACTTTGTATTTATTTTAACTAGGTACAATAGTTATTAAATAGTTAATAACTATTTAATAACTACCTAGCTAAAATAAATACAAATTTACCTGTAAAATAAATCCTAACCTAAGTTACAATTACACCTAACACTACACTATCATTAAATTAATTAAATAAATGAATCATATTTAAAACTAAATACTTACCTGTAAAATAAACCCTAATATAGCTGCAATATAACTAATAGTTACATTGTAGCTATTTTAGCATTTATATTTATTTTACAGGCAACTTTGTATTTATTTTAACTAGGTACAAAAGCTATTAAATAGTTATTGACTAATTAATAGCTACCTAGTTAAAATAATTACAAAATTACCTGTAAAATAAATCCTAACCTAAGTTACAATTAAACCTAACACTACACTATCATTAAATAAATTAACTACAAGTACCTACAATTATCTACAATTAAATAAACTAAAGTACAAAACCCCCCACTAAATTACAAAAACAAACAAACACTAAATTACAAAAAATAAAAAAAATATTACAAGAATTTTAAACTAATTACACCTAATCTAAGCCCCCTAATAAAATAACAAAGCCCCCCAAAATAAAAAAATGCCCTACCCTATACTAAATTACAAAAGTTAACAGCTCTATTACCTTACCAGCCCTGAACAGGGCCCTTTGCGGGGCATGCCCCAAAGAAAACAGCTCTTTTTCCTGTAAAAAAAAAAACACAATCCCCCCCCATATTACAACCCACCACCCACATACCCCTACTCTAACCCAAACCCCCCTTAAATAAACCTAACACTACCCCCCTGAAGATCTCCCTACCTTGAGTCGTGTTCACCCAGCCGGGCCGAAGTCTTCATCCGATGGGGCAGAAGAGGACATCCAGACCGGCAGAAGTCTTCATCCAAGCGGGGCAAGAAGAGGTCTTCCATCCATCATACAAGTACCAAAATACAAACAAACACTAAATTACCAAAAATAATAAAATATTACAATAATTTTAAACTAATTACACCTAATCTAAGCCCCCTACTAGCTATTAATATAGCTACAATATAACTAATAGTTACATTGTAGCTATTTTAGGATTTATATTTATTTTACAGGCAACTTTGTATTTATTTTAACTAAGTACAATAGTTATTAAATAGTTAATAACTATTTAATAACTACCTAGCTAAAATAAATACAAATTTACCTGTAAATAAATCATAACCTAAGTTACAATTACACCTAACACTACACTATCATTAAATTAACTAAATAAATGAATCCTATATAAAACTAAAGACTTACCTGTAAAATCAACCCTAATATAGCTGCAATATAACTAATAGTTACATTGTAGCTATTTTAGCATTTATATTTATTGTAAGGCAACTTTGTATTTATTTTAACTAGGTTCAATAGCTATTAAATAGATATTGACTATTTAATAGCTACCTAGTTAAAATAATTACAAAATTACCTGTAAAATAAATCCTAATCTAAGTTACAATTAAACCTAACACTACACTATCATTAAATAAATTAACTACAAGTACCTACAATTAAATACAATTAAATAAACTAAACTAAAGTACAAACCCCCCCCCACTAAATTACAAAAAATAAAAAAATATTACAAGAATATTAAACTAATTACACCTAATCTAAGCCCCCTAATAAAATAACAAAGCCCCCCAAAATAAAAAAAATGCCCTACCCTATACTAAATTACAAAAGTTAACAGCTCTATTACCTTACCAGCCCTTAAAAGGGCCTTTTGCGGGGGCATGCCCCAAAGAAAACATTTCTTTTGCCTGTAAAAAAAAACACAATACCCCCCCACATTACAACCCAACACCCACATACCCCTACTCTAACCCAAACCCCCCTTAAATAAACCTAACACTACCCCCCTGAAGATCTCCCTACCTTGAGTCGTGTTCACCAAGCCGGGCCGAAGTCTTCATCCGATGGGGCAGAAGAGGACATCCAGACCGGCAGAAGTCTTCATCCAAGCGGGGCAAGAAGAGGTCTTCCATCCATCAGAAAAGTACAAAAAAACAAACAAACACTAAATTACCAAAAATAATAAAATATTACAATAATTTTAAACTAATTACACCTAATCTAAGCCCCCTACTAGCTATTAATATAGCTACAATATAACTAATAGTTACATTGTAGCTATTTTAGGATTTATATTTATTTTACAGGCAACTTTGTATTTACTTTAACTAGGTACAATAGCTATTAAATAGTTAATAACTATTTAATAACTACCTAGCTAAAATAAATACAAATTTACCTGTAAAATAAATCCTAACCTAAGTTACAATTACACCTAACACTACACTGTCATTAAATTAACTAAATAAATGAATCCTATATAAAACTAAAGACTTACCTGTAAAATAAACCCTAATATAGCTACAATATAACTAATGGTTATATTGTAGCTATTTTAGCATTTATATTTATTTTACAGGCAACTTTGTATTTATTTTAACTAGGTACAATAGCTATTAAATAGATATTTACTGTTTAATAGCTACCTAGTTAAAATAATTACAAAATTACCTGTAAAATAAATCCTAACCTTAGTTACAATTAAACCTAACACTACACTATCATTAAATAAATTAACTACAAGTACCTACAATTAAATACAATGAAATAA
Organism: Bombina bombina; assembly: GCF_027579735.1. Taxonomy (NCBI): domain Eukaryota; kingdom Metazoa; phylum Chordata; class Amphibia; order Anura; family Bombinatoridae; genus Bombina; species Bombina bombina. The sequence goes on along the minus strand of NC_069499.1, from coordinate 646,993,221 downwards.
ACTAAACTAAAGTACAAAAAAACAAACACTAAATTACAAAAAATAAAAAAATTACAAGAATTTTAAACTAATTACACCTAATCTAAGCCCCCTAATAAAATAACAAAGCCCCCCAAAATAAAAAAATGCCCTACCCTATACTAAATTACAAAAGTAATCAGCTCTATTACCTTACCAGCCCTTAAAACGGCCTTTTGCGGGGGCATGCCCCATAGAAAACAGCTCTTTTGCCTGTAAAAAAAAACACAATACCCCCCCCACATTACAACCCACCACCCACATACCCCTACTCTAACCCAAACCCCCCTTAAATAAACCTAACACTACCCCCCTGAAGATCTCCCTACCGTGTCTTCACCCAGCGGGCCGAAGTCTTCATCCGATCGGGCAGAAGAGGACATCCAGACCGGCAGAAGTCTTCATCCAAGCGGGGCAAGAAGAGGTCTTCCATCCATCATAAGTCTTGATCCAGGCGGCATCTTCTCTGTTCATCCATCCGGAGCGGAGCGGCAGCATCCTGAAGACATCCCACGCAGAGCATTCTCTTCTTTCTTGATCCGACGACTAAGTGACTGTACCTTTAAGTGATGTCATCCAAGATGGCTTCCCTTGAATTCCGATTGGCTGATAGGATTCTATCAGCCAATCGGAATTAAGGTAGGAAAAATCTGATTGGCTGATTCAATCAGCCAATCAGATTCAAGTTCAATCCGATTGGCTGATCCAATCAGCCAATCAGATTGACCTCGCATTCTATTGGCTGATCGGAACTGATTTTTCCTACCTTAATTCCGATTGGCTGATAGAATCCTATCAGCCAATCGGAATTCAAGGGACGCCATCTTGGATGACGTCACTTAAAGGTACAGTCACTTAGTCGTCAGATCAAGAAAGAAGAGGATGCTCTGCGTGGGATGTCTTCAGGATGCTGCCGCTCCGCTCCGGATGGATGAACAGAGAAGATGCCGCCTGGATCAAGACTTCTGATGGATGGAAGACCTCTTCTTGCCCCGCTTGGATGAAGACTTCTGCCGGTCTGGATGTCCTCTTCTGCCCGATCGGATGAAGACTTCGGCCCGCTGGGTGAAGACACGGTAGAGAGATCTTCAGGGGGGTAGTGTTAGGTTTATTTAAGGGGGGTTTGAGTTAGAGTAGGGGTATGTGGGTGGTGGGTTGTAATGTGGGGGGGGGGTATTGTGTTTTTTTTAACAGGCAAAAGAGCTGTTTTCTTTGGGGCATGCCCCCGCAAAAGGCCCTTTTAAGGGCTGGTAAGGTAATAGAGCTGATTACTTTTGTAATTTAGTATAGGGTAGGGCATTTTTTTATTTTGGGGGGCTTTGTTATTTTATTAGGGGGCTTAGATTAGGTGTAATTAGTTTAAAATTCTTGTAATTTTTTTTATTTTTTGTAATTCAGTGTTTGTTTTTTTGTACTTTAGTTTAGTTTATTTCATTGTATTTAATTGTAGGTACTTGTAGTTAATTTATTTAATGATAGTGTAGTGTTAGGTTTAATTGTAACTTAGGTTAGGATTTATTTTACAGGTAATTTTGTAATTATTTTAACTAGGTAGCTATTAAACAGTAAATATCTATTTAATAGCTATTGTACCTAGTTAAAATAAATACAAAGTTGCCTGTAAAATAAATATAAATGCTAAAATAGCTACAATGTAACTATTAGTTATATTGTAGCTATATTAGGGTTTATTTTATAGGTAAGTCTTTAGTTTTATATAGGATTAATTTATTTAGTTAATTTAATGACAGTGTAGTGTTAGGTGTAATTGTAACTTAGGTTAGGGTTTATTTTACAGGTAAATTTGTATTTATTTTAGCTAGGTAGTTATTAAATAGTTATTAACTATTTAATAGCTATTGTACCTTGTTAAAATAAATACAAAGTTGCCTGTAAAATAAATATAAATCCTAAAATAGCTACAATGTAACTATTAGTTATATTGTAGCTATATTAATAGCTAGTAGGGGGCTTAGATTAGGTGTAATTAGTTTAAAATTATTGTAATATTTTATTATTTTTGGTAATTTAGTGTTTGTTTGTTTTTTTGTACTTTTCTGATGGATGGAAGACCTCTTCTTGCCCCGCTTGGATGAAGACTTCTGCCGGTCTGGATGTCCTCTTCTGCCCCATCGGATGAAGACTTCGGCCCGGCTTGGTGAACACGACTCAAGGTAGGGAGATCTTCAGGGGGGTAGTGTTAGGTTTATTTAAGGGGGGTTTGGGTTAGAGTAGGGGTATGTGGGTGTTGGGTTGTAATGTGGGGGGGTATTGTGTTTTTTTTTTTACAGGCAAAAGAGCTGTTTTCTTTGGGGCATGCCCCAGCAAAAGGCCCTTTTAAGGGCTGGTAAGGTAATAGAGCTGTTAACTTTTGTAATTTAGTATAGGGTAGGGCATTTTTTTATTTTGGGGGGCTTTGTTATTTTATTAGGGGGCTTAGATTAGGTGTAATTAGTTTAAAATTCTTGTAATATTTTTTTATTTTTTGTAATTTAGTGGGGGGGTTTTTGTACTTTAGTTTAGTTTTTTTAATTGTATTTAATTGTAGGTACTTGTAGTTAATTTATTTAATGATAGTGTAGTGTTAGGTTTAATTGTAACTTAGGTTAGGATTTATTTTACAGGTAATTTTGTAATTATTTTAACTAGGTAGCTATTAAATAGTCAATATCTATTTAATAGCTATGGAACCTAGTTAAAATAAATACAAAGTTGCCTGTACAATAAATATAAATGCTAAAATAGCTACAATGTAACTATTAGTTATATTGCAGCTATATTAGGGTTTATTTTACAGGTAAGTCTTTAGTTTTATATAGGATTCATTTATTTAGTTAATTTAATGATAGTGTAGTGTTAGGTGTAATTGTAACTTAGGTTATGATTTATTTTACAGGTAAATTTGTATTTATTTTAGCTAGGTAGTTATTAAATAGTTATTAACTATTTAATAACTATTGTACCTAGTTAAAATAAATACAAAGTTGCCTGTAAAATAAATATAAATCCTAAAATAGCTACAATGTAACTATTAGTTATATTGAAGCTATATTAATAGCTAGTAGGGGGCTTAGATTAGGTGTAATTAGTTTAAAATTATTGTAATATTTTATCATTTTTGGTAATTTAGTGTTTGTTTGTATTTTGGTACTTGTATGATGGATGGAAGACCTCTTCTTGCCCCGCTTGGATGAAGACTTCTGCCGGTCTGGATGTCCTCTTCTGCCCCATCGGATGGAGACTTTGGCCCGGCTGGGTGAACACGACTCAAGGTAGAGAGATCTTCAGGGGGGTAGTGTTAGGTTTATTTAAGGGGGGTTTGGGTTAGAGTAGGGGTATGTGGGTGGTGGGTTGTAATGTGGGGGGGGGGATTGTGTATTTTTTTTACAGGCAAAAGAGCTGTTTTCTTTGGGGCATGCCCCGCAAAGGGCCCTGTTCAGGGCTGGTAAGGTAATAGAGCTGTTAACTTTTGTAATTTAGTATAGGGTAGGGCATTTTTTTTTATTTTGGGGGGCTTTGTTATTTTATTAGGGGGCTTAGATTAGGTGTAATTAGTTTAAAATTCTTGTAATATTTTTTTTTTGTAATTTAGTGTTTGTTTTTTTTTGTAATTTAGTGGGGGGGTTTTGTACTTTAGTTTATTTAATTGTAGATAATTGTAAGTACTTGTAGTTAATTTATTTAATGATAGTGTAGTGTTAGGTTTAATTGTAACTTAGGTTAGGATTTATTTTACAGGTAATTTTGTAATTATTTTAACTAGGTAGCTATTAATTAGTCAATAACTATTTAATAGCTTTTGTACCTAGTTAAAATAAATACAAAGTTGCCTGTAAAATAAATATAAATGCTAAAATAGCTACAATGTAACTATTAGTTATATTGCAGCTATATTAGGGTTTATTTTACAGGTAAGTATTTAGTTTTAAATATGATTCATTTATTTAATTAATTTAATGATAGTGTAGTGTTAGGTGTAATTGTAACTTAGGTTAGGATTTATTTTACAGGTAAATTTGTATTTATTTTAGCTAGGTAGTTATTAAATAGTTATTAACTATTTAATAACTATTGTACCTAGTTAAAATAAATACAAAGTTGCCTGTAAAATAAAAATAAATCCTAAAATAGCTACAATGTAATTATTAGTTATATTGCAGCTATTTTAGGGTTTATTTTACAGGTAAGTCTTTAGTTTTAAATAGGATTCATTTATTTAACTATAGTAAACTTATTTCGTTTTATTTAAATTATATTTAAGTTAGGGGGTGTTAGTGTTAGGGTTAGACTTAGGTTTAGGGGTTAATAACCTTATTATAGTAGCGGCGACGTTGGGGGCTGGAGATTAGGGGTTAATAATTGTAGGTAGGTGGCGGCGATGTTAGGGAGGGCAGATTAGGGGTTAATAAAATGTATTATAGTGTTTGCGAGGCGGGAGTGCGGCGGTTTAGGGGTTTAATACATTTATTATAGTTGCGGCGATTTGCGGTAGGCAGATTAGGGGTTAATACTTGTAGTTAGATTGCGGCGACGTTGGGGGGGGCAGATTAGGGGTTAATAACTATAATGTAGGGGTCGGCAGTGTTAGGGACACCAGATTAGGGGTTAATAGCTATAATGTAGGCGGCGGCGATATCGGGTCGGCAGATTAGGGGTTAATACTTGTAGTTAGATTGCGGCGACGTTGGGGGGGCAGATTAGGGGTTAATAACTATAATGTAGGGGTCGGCGGTGTTAGGGGCAGCAGATTAGGGGTTAATAGCTATAATGTAGGCGGCAGTGATATCGGGTCGGCAGATTAGGGGTTAATACTTGTAGTTAGATTGCGGCGACGTTGGGGGGGGCAGATTAGGGGTTAATAACTATAATGTAGGGGTCGGCGGTGTTAGGGACACCAGATTAGGGGTTAATAGCTATAATGTAGGCGGCGGTGATATCGGGTCGGCAGATTAGGGGTTAATACTTGTAGTTAGATTGCGGCGACGTTGGGGGGGGGCAGATTAGGGGTTAATAACTATAATGTAGGGGTCGGCGGTGTTAGGGACAGCAGATTAGGGGTTAATAGCTATAATGTAGGTGGCGGCGATATTCGGTCGGCAAATTAGGGGTTAATAAAATAATGCAGGTGTCAGCGATAGCGGGGGCGGCAGATTAGGGGTTAATAAGTGTTAGATTAGGGGTGTTTAGAGACTCGGGGTACATGTTAGGGTGTTAGGTGCAGACTTAGTGTTTCCCCATAGGAAACAATGGGGCTGCGGTGTTAGTTTTTTTTCAGCCGAAACTCCCATTGTTTCCTATGGGGAAATGCCGAATTTTACCGAGCTAATTCGGATTTATTCGGAGATACGGCAGCTATTTCGGATTCATTCGGTAGATTCGGAAGTATTTTAATTCGGAAATCCGAATCGATCCGAATCTCCGAATTTACCGAATTTCCGAATTTCCGAATTAATCCGAAACGAACCGCACATGTCTAGTCCAGCACTGACATCCATCTCTGTAAAATATTCAATCAAAATTGGATATCATTAATACAAATCAGAACTTTGACACAAACAATCATACATTGTTTTTTCAAATTGACAAAGTTAAACATTTTAATTCTTCACGTGAGTTCATGGTTTTCAAAAAAATATTTATAAATAAAGAGTTGTTGACTGTCCCTTTCAATCATTTTATGTCTTCTTGCATTGTCATCAATTGTTAGACATTGAGTGGTCAATTTTTATTTTTAAATTGCTAGTATAGCTTTAATTTATTTATAAGATTGAAAATCATTATACTGTATTCTTCACATTTATACTAATTAATGTATACATTTGACAAACATGTCTAAAGTAATGCCACTGTTACAGCAAACACATGTTCACGTCTTGGCACAATTATATCTTCCATGATCATTGCGCAATAATTAAAATCGTAATTGCGCATCCGTGATTATGAATTGATTTGGATCTAGTAGTGGGATGAGTATAATTTGTAAATCTTTAGAATATATTTACAATTGTATGTATCACAATATACCAATAGGATCATTGTAAAGATTGAATGATCCAAAATAAATTTTGAAACTTGTTTATGAATCGATATTCAATGTATGAAATGGCGGAGATTAGGGACTTCACGGATGCGCAATTCCATTTTAGCTCTGTGACGCATATTCGATGAGAGCAAGAAAAAGCATTATTCCTATTTGATGTGTGACAAATCTAAATTCAGATGTCTACCATCATATGTAATGTCTGTTGTGAGATCTATATAGGTTTAATATATGACTATCTACACATTGCTTAAATATATACTCAAATATTAATATATTATATGAAGTCTGATATTTACCTGGTTCAGCCTCTGTAATGCCTTCTCCCAGGTCACCGATTGGAGCTGCACTGGCCTCCGGGTCGGGAGTTTCAGAGCCAGCAGCTGGGGACTGTGAAGGGGCCGAGGAGCTGGTGGAAGAAAATCTGCGGGGGAAACAGAGATTGAGGAGGCCGCATAAAGTCTCCTCATAAGGTTGTAGGAAAAGTTTCCATGGGGGTGGATTCGGATTCCCACCTCTCCGACAGACTTTTGCCCACTCCCTCATGAGGCGGACTTTATTGTGAAAAAGCAACCTCATATCCCTAAATCTCCGCATGATTTGATTTGTGGTCCTCTGGATGCCTTTCACCAAATTCACAGAAATGGTGATAGAAACCCAGAGGGCCATCCTAATCGACTGCTTTGTCAACCTCTTCCGAGTCCCAAACAGCTGCGGATAAAACTCCTCGACCTCGTGGACCAGTGCAGTACTTTCTGCCCGTGTGAACCTGGGAGACATCATGCCTGCCAATTTAGATATATTTGATAAATATGAGGCCAATTTAACAAAGGTCCTACGGACCTGATCCGACATATGCTCTCCATATTCAGCATTGCACCAGCAGCTCACAAGAACTACTGGTGCAACACCGCCCCCTGCAGACTCGCGGCCGCCAGCAGGGAGGTGTCAATCAACCCAATCGTACTCGATCAGGTTGAATTGCAGCGATGTCTGTCCGCCTGCTCAGAGCAGACGGACAAGGTTATGGAGCAGCGGTCTTTAGACCACTGCTTCATAATTGTTGTTTCTGGCGAGTCTGAAGACTCGCCAGAAACACGGCCCTTCAAGCTTCATTCGGAGCTTGATAGATGGGTCTCATATATATAAATACACCAGCAGGCATTAGAGAACTGACAAAAATGGCAACGTGTATTGGACTTTTATATGGGGAAGTAAACATGAGATACACCATGGGACATGGTATCTATACATCTGATTGGATAAAATACTGTAAATTTGGAAGCATGTCTGTGAGGCCATAATGACTCAAGTTATGTTTGTGTGATGAACTCTGATTGGCCGTTACTTAATGGTTCATGGATTTATATCTTTGTAACTTCCATACACATATCTCCTGGAGGTCCTATTACTACATTTGGCATGTAAACTTATTTTGAATTTATGAGAATGGTATGCGTATATATGTGACGCATATATAATATACGTAATCCATTAAATATTAATATATTTTGTTGACCTTTTAACTAGATTTTATTTTTACTCAGGATAGTAAATATAATCCAATCTCATTAGTAAATGTTTCTGACACATTTCTATGTTTAATATTGATCAAGTTCTTTAATAAAAGTTTACAAATATTTAGATAAACATTGTATGTATTCATTGTTTAATCAATATTGTGATTCATTGTGAAGTATTGACAGTGCTCTATTAAATGTATTTACAATCCCAACAATGCACATCAATTTTGTGCTAGTGCGTGAAATTATATTCGACTTTTCATAGATGTGAATCTCGTGTTGAAAGATACGTTTACCACGCTTTATTTTAATAATGGTGAAATGCGTTATTTGTATTTATAATGGACGTTACTTTTAGAAAAATAAAGGGAATACTTTAAAATGGAAATTCAACGTTTCTGTTCCTTAATTATAAAAATAAAATAGAGAATGTATTTGTCTGAAATGCTCACATAAAATTTTCTTTTTAACTGTGTCTTTATTGTTAAGGAGCAGATATGCAATAGTGTGAAGTATCTAAAGACATCTGGCTAACCATTGCAACTATGCATTGTTGCCCACACACAAATAAGTAGATATCTCCCAGTAATGCTTTGCTTCTCATAAGCCTATGCATATAGTTTGTGCAAATTTAGGATAACATGAGAATGAACCATATGTGATTATTAAAGTCCATTTTTATTTTAGATTCAAATCTGCTCTGTCTGAATCATGGAAGATTAACTTATGGTTGCATTTCCATTTCACTACAAATGAAATAGCCATCACAAGCTATTAACTAAAAATACATAGTTGACATAATAGCCAATATTCTAATAGTAATGGGATATTTTATAAATAGATATGCAGTCATGTCTAAATATGATAATATATTTAAATCGATGAGTGAATACCCCATAAAAGGTTATATACATTTAAAGGGACAGTAAACCAAAAATATATATTTACGTTAAAGGGACATTAAACCCCAAATTTCTCTTTTGTGATTCAGATAGAGAATACAATTTTAAACAACTTTCCAATTTACTTCTATTATTTAATTTGCTTCCTTCTCTTGTTATCCTTTGATTATTAACTAAATAATTCCTATTTAAAACTAAATACTTACCTGTAAAAAAACCTCTAAGATAGCTACAATAGAACTAATAGTTTTATTTTTATTTTACCGGTAAGTTTGTATTTATTTTAACTAGGTAGACTAGTTAGTAAATAGTTATTAACTATTTAATAACTACCTAGCTAAAATAAATACAAATTTTCCTGTAAAATAAAACCTAACCTGTCTTACACTAACACCTAACCTTACACTACAATTAAATACATTACATTAATTAAATACAATTAACTAAATTACAAAAAAAACCCACTAAATTACACAAAATAATAAAAAATTAACAAATATTTAAACCAATTACACCTAATCTAATAGTCCTATCAAAATAAAAAGCCTCCCCCCAAAATAAAAAAACCCTAGCCTACAATAAACTACTAATGTCCCTTAAAAGGGCCTTTTTCCAGGGCATTGCCCCCAAGAAATCAGCTCTTTTACCTGTAAAAAAATACAAACAACCCCCTAACAGTAAAACCCACCACCCACACAACCAACCCCCCAAATAAAATGCTATCTAAAAAAACCTAAGCTCCCTATTGCCCTGAAAAGGGCATTTGGATGGGCATTGCCCTTAAACGGGCATTTAGCTCTTTGTCTGCCCAAATCCTAATCTAAAAATAAAACCCAGCCAATAAACCCTTAAAAAAAACCTAACACTAACCCCCGAAAATCCACTTACAGTTTTTGAAGACCGGACATCCATCTTCAACGAAGCGGCAGAAGTCCTTAGCGAAGCCGGCAAAAGTCTTCATCCAAGCGGGCCGAAGTCTTCATCCAAGCCAGCAGAAGTCTTCATCCAGACAGCATCTTCTATCTTCATCCATCCGGCGCGGATCGGCTCCATCTTCAAGACATCCGGTATGGAGCATCCTCTTCTTTCCACGGCTAACAAAGAATGAAGGTTCCTTTAAGGGATTTCATCCAAGATGGGGTCCCTTGAATTCCGATTGGTTGATAGAATTCTATCAGCCAATCGGAATTAAAGGTGAAAAAATCCTATTGGCTGATCCAATCAGCCAATAGGCTTGAGCTTGCATTCTATTGGCTGATTGGAACAGCCAATAGAATGCGAGCTCAATCTTATTGGCTGATTGCATTAGCCAATAGGATTTTTTCACCTTTAGTTCCGATTGGCTGATAGAATTGCAAAATTATGGCCAGTAATTCCCTGTCGCCAATTTCATAATTGCACTCCGCTGGGGACAATATCTTAGAGAAGAAACCACACGGATGCAAGGAACCGTCAGGCATAGGACGTTGAGACAAGAGGGCACCTACTCCAGTCTCAGATGCATCGACCTTAAGAATGAAAGACAGGACAGGGTTAGGATGAGCCAGAACTGGAGCAGCAGCAAAGGCAGTCTTAAGACTATCAAAGGCCTTAATGGCAGTAGGAGACAAATGGAGTGGATCATTCTCTTTACGGGTCATGTCTGTGATAGGTTTGACCAAGGAAGAAAAGTTTTTAATAAACTTTCTATAGTAATTGGTGAAGCCCAAAAAACGTTGAAAAGACCGAAGACCAACTGGGCGAGGCCAGTGCAGAACTGCAGACAACTTGTCAGGATCCATGGAGAACCCTGCAACGGAGATAACATAACCTAGGAAGGTTACTTGAGTCTGATGGAACTCACATTTCTTGAGTTTACAAAACAGGCCATTCCCACGTAATCTCTGAAGAACCCGTGTAACATTAGAACGAATAGTCTCAAGTGTGGGTGAGTGTATGAGGATTTTGTCTAAGTACACCACAACACACTGTTGCAACATATCTCGTAGGACATCAGAGGTAAACCCCACCCTGAGGAGGAATGGCTCTGGGTTGCAGGTCTACGGCACAATCGACACAAAAGACCGGCAAGGTACTGGCACGCACCTTGTCAAAAATTTCTAGGAACTCTCGGTACTCCTCTGCCAATTGAGATACCGAAGAAGTGCACAAGACTTTAACTGGTTTCCGAAGACAAGTGGAAATACATTGCGGGAACCATGTCAAAATTTTGGACCTGCGCCAGTCGTGACTGGGATTATGCTTTTGGAGCCAGGGATAACCCAGAACAACCGGAAAATGCGGAGAGTTTATCACCTGGAACTGGAGGATTTCAAAATGGAGAGCCCCAACAGCCAGTTTCGTGAGTAACGAGTGCGGGGTGAAGGGGCCTGTCATCAATGGCCTCAATAGCAAGCGGAACGGACCGAGGCAAAACAGGAATGGAGTGCTTTAATACAGAATACAAATAATACAAAAGCACTGTCACTAAAATAGCCTGCAACACCGGAGTCAACAAGAGCCTGGGTGACTATGGAAGAGTCCACCCAGGAAAGGACAACCGTGACCAAAGGTTTCTCCTTAAGCAGCTCCGGGGATGAGGATAAACCACCCAAGGTCTGCCCCCGACAGGACCTTAGGTGTGAGCATTTACGGGCCGTGTAGGACAAGACTTCAAAAGGTGGCCCTATAACCCACAATAGAGGCAGAGCCCCTCCCTCCTCCTAAAGGCCCTCTCCACCACGGAGAGACGCGTGAATCCCAACTGCATCGGCTCAGCAGTACCTGGTGACTCGGGACCAAGGGAGGAGAGGGAGGCATGGGTGGGAAAGAACATGTAGGAGACAATGGAACAGGAGGCTTCCGCAAGCGCTCCTTTAAAGAGGACCTCTCTGAGTCTGATGTCAATTAGGATCAAAAAAGACACCAATACCTTGAGATCTTCTGGTAAATCTCTGGCAGCAACTTCTTCTTTAATCGCATCAGAGAGCCCATGAAAGAAAGCAGCAACAAGGGCTTGATTGTTCCAAACAACCTCTGCGGCAAGCGTACGGAAATCAATAGCATACTGAGCAACAGATCTTGTACCTTGCTGAATGAACATGAGTCGTTTAGCAGCAGAGGAAGAGCAAGCCGGAACATCTAATACCCTTCGAAAGGAGTCCACAAATTCAGGGTAATTTGAAATCACAGGTGTATCAGTCTCCCACAGGGGATTAGCCCAGGCAAGAGCTGTGTCAGAGAGTAACGAGATGAGAAATCCCACCTTAGCTCTGTCAGAGGAAAACACCTGAGGTAACATCTCAAAGTAAATGCCCACCTGGTTCAAAAACCCTCTGCACTGAATAGGATTGCCTCCATATTCTCTGAGGTAGAGGTGCAGAACTGGACATGCTCCTGGTAAGACTAGGTGCAGCAGCGGAAACAGGAGCAGCCATAACTTGTAGGACACTTTGGTCCAAATGTGCAGTGCGAGTCAGCAGGATTTGCAGGGCTAGTGAAAATTGATCCAAGCGGTGATCCTGTTCATCCATCCTGGAAATGATGGCAGGTAAAGGTGGATTATTAGTACCATCAGGATTCATGGCCTTTGCGAAATGTCAGGATGCCAGGAATAAGACTGAGATGAGAAGTACAAAAATAATCACACCTTTATTAATAACAAAAAAATAATAAAAAGTTCACAAGTCAAATAACAAACCAGGAGTCAAAACCAGAGTTGGTAGTCAGACAAGCCGAGTCAGCAGCCAAAGCGAATAGTCAGACGAGCCAGAATCAGCAACAAGGAAAATAGCAGAGTCAGGAACAAGCCAGGGATCAGGAACCAGGAAGGACGTCAGACAGCCAGGTAATACACAGGAACTCTCACAAACAGGTCTGAACACAAAGGCAAAGCAATACTGGACAGAGGCCCTTTAAATAATAAGTGATGACATCACAATTCTGAGACTGCATCCTGTCTCACACAGATGATGCACACCAGTCTGGCCATAAAAGGAAGTGCAGGAAATGAGCAGCATTCCCCACAATGCACCATAGTCAGCAAGAGAGGTGAGTAAAATGGCTGCCAGCAGCACATGGCAAACAAAACAGGAAAAAAAAAACTGACAGCCCCCCCAAAATACCCCCCCCAGCCTACAATAAACTACCAATAACCCTTAAAATGGCCTTTTGTGGGGCATTGCCCCAAATAAATCAGCTCTTTTACCTGTAAAAAATGATACAAACACCCCCCCAATCAGCCAATAGGATGAGAGCTCAATCCTATTGGCTGTTTGGAACAGCCAATAGGATTTTAGCAGCTCTTATCCTATTGGTTGATTAGAATCTTTCAGCCAATAGGAATGCAAGAGACGCAATCTTGGATGACGTCACTTGCATTCAAGTTCCAGTTTACGGTGGCGACCGTATTGAAGAGGAGCTCCACGCCGGATATCTTCAGGATGGACCCGCTACGCGTCGGATGGATGAAGATAGAAGAGGCCGCATGGATGAAGACTTCGCCGGATGGATGAAGATGGAAAAGGCCGCCCGGATGAAGACTTCTTGCCGCCCAGATGAAGACTTCTTCCTGGCTGGATGGATCCTTCAAGCGGAACTTTAAAAACTGTAAGTGGATTGTCTTAGGTTAGTGTTAGGTTTATTTTAGGGTTTTTTGGGTGGGTTTTATTTTTAGCTTAGGGTTTGGGCACAGTAAAAGAGCTAATGCCCTTTTAAGGGCAATGTCCATCCAAATGCCCTTTTCAGGGCAATGGTTAGCTTAGGTTTATTTAGATAGAATTTTATTTGAGGGGTTTGGTTGTGTGGGTGGTGGGTTTTACTGTTGGAGGGTTTAGGGGTTAATAGGTTTAGTTAGTGGTAGTGGATGTGGGAGGCCAGAGGTTTAGGGGTTAATAAATTTATTTAGGTTGCGGCGAGGTCCGTGAGCGGCGGGATAGGGGTTAATAACTTTATTTAGTTGCTGCGGGGTCCGGGACTGGCGGGATAGGGGTTAATAACTGTATTTAGTTGCGGCAGTGTAGGGGAGTGGCGGAATAGGGGTTAAAAACTTTATTCAGGTTGTGGCGATGGCGGGCAGCAGATTAGGGCCTTGTTAGGCTCATGGCTTATGTTAGGGTGTTAGATGTAAACGTAACAGGTTTTCTACAATAGAAATCAATGGGATATCTGGCAGCATCGAACATAAGCTTTCGCTGCTTTCAAACTCCCATTGATTCCTATGGCATCCGCGGCCTCCAGGGTGGTGGATTGAAAACCAGGTACGCTGGGCCGGAATAGCGTACCGGTTAACTATTTGATAACTTTAAAGTTGTCAAATAGTGCCGAATGTGCATTTGGAACATCTGTAATGATGTAAGCATCGATCTGTGTCAGATTGAGACTGGCGGATCGTATATTACGTCACAGATTTCAACTTTTGCAGGTCTGTAGGGTTTAATAACTAGGTCGATTCAAGCTCGCCACAATTACGCTGCGGAATTCAAGCATATTTTTGGTTGACGACTTGATAAATATCCCCCTTGAGATCTATATCTATATCTATCTATATCATCTATATCTATCTATACATAATTTAAAATCAATCACATTAAATTGTCTAATCAAGAGTTGACTTACATATTAACATTTAAAATTTGACAAAATAATGCCTAATATCCAATTTTGGTAAAAGATTCCTAATTATTCAATTGTATGAGGGACATAATTGAATGTAATATTTCCTGTCCCTTCATAAACTAAGATACCTAAATGTCAAATAGTAAATGTACCCCTTTATCTGTATGATTGATCACAATCTGAGTCCTCTCTAGCACAAAGTAGGGGGAATGTATATTAAATAAACATCTTAAAAAATAGGACATGGTGAAAATTGTCAGACACATTCAGTATATTATGAACTATTTTCACATTATTCCTCCTATAAATCTTAATACCATGCATTGTGCAAACTAACTTTGTCTGTGAAAAAGGAATCACAAAAATAAATGCGCCTCCTTGTGTGATACAGTTGGAACAATTGGAATAATGTGAATGCCAAATTGATACTCACAAATGTGGCTGCACTCAATTGTGCTAGTAGAGGCAGACTGGGAGCTCTCAGTGTCCCAGCTCACTGCAACAACAAGATAGCTGGTCTCTCCAATGTCCTACATGGACCAATTAATCTCAGACTCTCAACAGTGAGTTAAAAAAACACAATTTAATGGTATGATAAAATACAAAATGTCAAACATATAACAATAAAATTGAATAACAATAAGCAACGCGTTTCTTAGACCTCTGTCTGTTTCCTCAGGCTTCTGTTCATAAACTGAGAGTACTGGCTTAAATACACCAAATATCCATTCCCTATCTTCTATACACTGACACACCTATTCAGGTGTGTATGCACATAATTGATCCAATTAAAAACACAAATGCAAGTAGAATGTTGAAAAAGCTATCTAAAAAATCTCTAACATTATATATTGATAAAACCATTATTGACAATGCATATAAAAACACACTTATAACAAAAATTATAAAAAATAAAACTCTAATATATCTCATTGTGAATATCATGTTAGCATCATAGATTGTATTACTAGATAAAATCTCTGATGGATCCTAATAGTATCCCAAAAATGGTGTAACTAAAACTAATAAATGAATGGATAAAATGAGAGGTTTAGACACAGTACAACTGCTGTGCTAACCAACAAAATAAAGGGTGCGCCAAACAAAATGTATATATATACCAGTGATAAACCTAATTGAATATGCTATAAAATAAATAATTGTGTATAAATAAATGTAAATTAAATGTGCCAATAAAAGAATAAAATATTAGAGTTACAAATAAAGTGAACATATGATAACCAATATTGTGGTAAAGTCCTTTTGAATGGGTTTTAACCCAGGATGGATACAGCTCATAAATCCAGTGGTGAGCTGCTCTTTCCAAGTTGTAAGCAGAAAAATATAAGTGTCCTGAAAGACAGAAAAAGAAGAGGCGCTCTTTGTGCAGCAAGTTCCAATACAAACTGAAAATTTATCAATAGTGCTCAAGGTAATATACTCACAAACGTGACTGCACATACAGTGCAATAATAGGCAAGCCGAAACTTCAGAGCCGTTCGGCTGACTCCTCAATGGTGAATCTGCCAAGCAATTGCTGAAGCCCAGCTACTGGATAAAGATCCAGTAGCTGTCAATGTAGGGTGATCACAAAACCCACAGGAGCAAGGAAGAGTGATAAAAAACTTTTAAATGTTTTTAATAAACTGACTTTTTATCACTCTTCCTTGCTCCTGTGGGTTTTGTGATCACCCTACATTGACAGCTACTGGATCTTTATAAGCTGTTTATTGCCGCCTACCACGGAGGTTGTTTGGGTAGACCGGACCATTGCTATTAGCACCTGGGCTTCAGCAATTGCTTGGCAGATTCGCCATTGAGGAGTCAGCCGAACGGCTCTGAAGTTTCGGCTTGCCTATTATTGCACTGTATGTGCAGTCACGTTTGTGAGTATATTACCTTGAGCACTATTGATAGATTTTCAGTTTGTATTGGAACTTACTAATAAATTAATTACTGAAAGGTGTTTGCATTAGATGAGTCACTAGTTGATGTTATTAATTACGTTCAAGCTGATAATCTTTAACAGATACTCATTCTTAATACTGCTTTATATTCTATACTTATTGGATAAAGAAATCTTTATTTGGGTCCTCATCACATATTTCAATCTTTATAAACATATATAACTATACAAGGAGATATGTCCAAATATATAAAGGGGGGGTCTTTTTATTCATTCATGTGAATTCTCAAGCCATTCAGAATTCACAGCTTTTTCAACATTCTACTAGCATCTGTGTTTTTAATTGTATCAATTATGTGCATACACACCTGAATAGGTGTGTCAGTGTATAGAAGATAGGGATTGGATATTTGGTGTATTTAAGCCAGTACTCTCAGTTTATGAACATGGTCAAAAGGTTTATCCATCAAGTCAGGTCTTGGTGTGGTAATGTGGTGTATTACCTCTATACAATCATGATCTGTTGGAAAGTCTGGTAATGCTGTAAGTAAGGCACTAAGTATTTGAGTTGGCCCTGAGGATACACTACTATATTTAATAGTCAGATTTGTATTATTCAGTAATATACATTCATAACCAGAAAGTCTTTGAGAAGTCATGTGTTGGGTAGTGACATTTTTTACAAGATGTAAAACTTGGTGACTAGTGTGTAGTACTATTGGATGGCCTAATGTGATTGTTTCAGCCATCTCTACAGCCATGGCGCAAGCCGCCAATGCTCGGAGACATGCCGGCATCCCTTGTACCGGTATTGGGACTACTTTGGAAAAGAAAGCTACGGGACGCATATTGCCTCCACCATGCTCTTGGGCACAGACAGCAGCCATGGTTTTACAATTGTCCCTCGCATACAAGTGAAATGGTTTACAATAATCAGGTAGTCCTAAAGCAGGGGCACTAATAATGCTAGTCTTCAGAGCTATGTAGGATTTAGTCATGTCTGTGGTCCATTGTATATGTTCAGGGCTATCCCCTTTTGTGGCTTGCCTTAGAATGGAATCATGATGGGAGCACTCAGGAATCCACTGTCTGCAATAATTAATCATACCTAGAAAGGTGAGCATGTCCTTTCTAGTAACTGGCTTTGGGATCTGTTGAATCGCTTGGATTCATTTGGGACTAATGGACCGGTGGCCTTGGGAAAGCACAAAACCAAGGTAATCCACTTTTGTCACTCCTACTTGTAGCTTATGTTTTGCTATTTTATGACCTTCAGCAGCAAGGTGTTTTAACAGACTTATTGTATCTACTGTATTAGCCTCCTGGTTAGGACTACACAACAGTAGGTCATCGACGTACTGAAGGAGGACGGAACCTTGGCTGGGAGTCCATGACCGCAAGATACATTGGAGCATCAGCGAGTAGACCGCAGGTGAGGCCACATAGCCTTGAGGGGGGCGTGTCCAGGTAAGCTGACGCCCATCATAATAAAAAGCCATAAGTAGCTGTGTCTCAGGGTCCAATCGGACTGAAAAAAATGCGTTAGCTAAATCAATGACTGTAAATATACAGGCATCATGTGGAATGGCTGTGAGTAAGGTTGTAACATCTGGGACTATTGGGGCAATTGGGATTACTATTTCATTAATTGCCCTTAGGTCTTGTACTAACCTATATTCATTGTCTTTCTTTGGGATCGGATTTATGGGGGTATTATAGGGAGAAACTACTGGACGGAGGATTCCTTGTTTAAGGAATTCCTCTATCATGGGTCTTATCCCTTCTTTCTTTTCTCTAGACAATGGATATTGTTTAATAAACACTGGAGTAGTATTAGGTTTTAATCTGGCTTTATATGGGGTACACTGAACTAAACCAACGTCAAGTTTTGAAGATGCCCATACAGAGGATGGGACATCTGTCAATATGTCATTAAAAAAACACAGGTTAGTGGACTCTAGACTCACGTCTAACCCACCCTGTCTAGTGACAGCTACTTTCAAACCAAGGGGACCCATAAGATCACGACCCAAAAGGTTAAGGGGACACCCAGTTATAATACGAAATGGGTGCAAAAGTTGTTGGCCAGTACAGGGTACCCTAACTTCAAGTGGCGGTGTGATGCGAGTCTGAGTCAGCACTCCATTAATCCCTAGAGAAGGTTCAGATTTTTCAGTAATGCCATCATACATATCTGAGCATAAGGCAGAGCATGTAGCTCCTGTGTCTACTAGAAATGGTAGGGGTTCTCCCTCTACTTCTAGGACTAAGTACGGTTGCTCATGATAACTTGTTGACACCACTGGAAAAATTGGAGTGCTACCTTCTAGGCACCCCTATGGCCATTGTATGTTGTGTTTGGGTGCCTCCATGGGTGCAGGGGCTATGTAAGGCTGTCTGTTATACTGTCAGGGATTGTAAGGGGGGCCAGAATTATTAGGGGGTTTTGGGCATTCATTTTTCCAATGTCCCTGTTCCCCACAGTTAAAACAATGTGTTCTGTTTGAAGTATAATTCCCTCTAGCTCTTCCTCTAGCTCTCCCTCTACCTCTCACATACATTCTATTACTCTCTGTATTATCCCTTTCCCTGGCCTGGAATGGATCACAATGTTGTAAACTCTGCTTTTGATAAAAAGCAGCGTTTTTTCCCTCTAATTTCCTGATGTCAAAACAACCTGCCCCTTCTTTTTCATGAATTCTTTTCAAGAATTCTGCTGGAGTCAACTCTGGCCAATCAGAGACAAGTTGTTTCACCAACAAAGAAAGCTGAGGTTGCATATTACTAATGCAAGTCTGGACCTTCAGAGAGCCCATTGCATCTCCTGATTCCATTCCAGCCTCTTCCTTCCAGCATTTATAAAAACGCTTAACAAATTCTACTACTGTTTCCTTTGTATTCTGTTTGCACGCTAGTGCAATTGACATACTTTGTTTATCCTTCCATATTCTATGCATTTCTATACTTAATTCTGTCCACATTTCATCAAGTCCTTCCCGTGTGTTTAGGGCATAGTTAATTGTTGGATCTCGACTCAATTTACTAATACTCTTTACATTACCCCACTCCCAACCTGATTCAGGGTCATAGTCTAGAAGTGCATCAATAATAATTCTTATATCTGTCTGTGTCATGTTTTGTCCTTGTAACATTCTTTTTAAATACATAATACAAGCTGATGGATGTTGATGGGGGTTTGGGGCTCCCTTAGTAATTTCCCTTAATTCACCCGGGGACAAAGGTTTAATAATTAATTGGTCTCCCACAGTAAGAAATGGCATACTAGCTTCTGGTACAGCTGCCTCCTCCTCCTCTACTTCTTCATTCCCTCTTTTATATTGTGGGGTTATTGTAGGGGGGTAGGAAGGTGTTACTGGTTCAACCTTAATCGGGGGTTTGGGCATAATTGGGGGTTTAGTGACTTGGTATCGGGGAGTTACAGAAGGTCCTGGCAAGGTCCATTCCTGGGGTACCTGAGCAGAGGCAATAGCAATAGTCTCTAGATCTATGTCACTAGGGGATGGGAGGCTAGGATATAGTCTGTTATATGATGGCAAAGGTAGGTGAGGGGCATTATATGGCGCAGGGGGGGTGAATATGCTTTCTGTTTTTTCTTCTCACTTTTACCCTTCTTTTAATTCCCATCTATATCAATATATCGCCAGTATGGAGCAACAGTCAGCCAATTTTCCCCACCCTTTTTCATATAATCCATATTCCATCTTGGATCACCATTATACCATGGAAATGCCTCTTCATCACCTAGGCACAACCCTTTTACCATATTCATATGAAATTTATCATTATCCCCCTCTCTGGGGAATGGATCAGAGCTTCTCATAGCTTCTGTCCAATCTGCCATATTCTGAACCCAAGGAATAATATACATAAACCCATCGGGCGACACCCTTCCCACATAATCTTTACAATTTTCACCTTGCATAGGTGATGGAAATTGTTTAGACTGGGATTTGCCCATTCTCAACTCCTAACTTATCTTTTAAAACATTTACAACAAAATATAATACAATACAAAAAAATAAATAAATAATAAAAAATAATAAAAATAAAAAAATACAATACCTTTACCTTTAAGAGCAATTAATTATTGAATCTTTTTGCAAAAAAAACACATTAACTAGAATGGTTGTACTCCGTTACCAGTTATTGTGCTTAATGCTTAAGTTTACAACAAGAGAAAGAAAAAAAAATATCACTATGCTGATCCTTTCAGTAGTTTCTGGCATTAATTATCTCTAGGTCAAAGGTCACCCTTCACCAGAAAAAATGTAGCCTTTTACTAACATTTAGAAACAGCAATACATATTAACAACAGTTTACTTTCTTAATACTTTAAACAATAAGCAGTATTTTGCCATACAGCATATTTAAAAACAAGCAGCATAAGAATTCATATAAACAATGCAGTATTTATCTTATAACTTTAAAGCAATATTAGCCTACAGCAATATTTCAAAAGCAAGCAACAAGAAAATGTGTGGTTTAACCCTTCAGCCAGACTTTATATAATCTGATTTCTACCAAAGAAATCTTTTATTCCCTTTTTATTTTTTATTTTTTTATCAAAGATTTGATTAGAATCTACCAAAGATTCATATATATATTTAACCTGATTTTTACCAAAAAAATCTACTATTCCTCTTTTAGAATCTACCAAAGATTCACATATATATATTCCAAAACTATTCCTATGTAAAATGAAACTTAAGGGGTCTCGTGGTAAGAGAAAAAAGGTCAGAATAAAAAGACTCTTTGTTCAGCTCACCTTCCCTGTTTCATTCCACTTCTGACGCCAGTTTTGTAGGGTTACTTCTTTTGTTCCTTAGCTCTGCTCTGGCTGATAAGGGTGCGGCACACGTTTTCTTCAGGGCCCTGGGGTGACCACTGAAATCACACACACATGCAACTGAGTGTTTTCACAAAAGTCCCGTTTATTTGAAGAACACACAAAGAATTTATAGTGATGTATACGTCATACATGAGGTCACAGGAAATATATAAAAAACGTAGTTAACTTCACATCTGCATAAGGGGCCCACAGGAAATAAGAATGTTGTTATAGCACATAACAGAATATGCTCATATAACCATTTGTAGAGAGGATCATATATTGGAACCATATGTTACAACTTATACAAAAAGAAACTTGTGGAATGCTGCTTTATAAACATTTGATACAAGATTTAAAGTTACCCTCAATATGCTTAATATGTGAGATTCAAATTACCCATATAACATAATATATATAATATATATATACACACACATATATATATACATATATATATATATACACATATACACATATATATACCCATCCTATATCTGCACATTTAATGTATGACCTGCTACATATCTGTTTGTTTCTAAAACTAGACATTTGCGGAAAGAGATAAATAAATGGTTAAAGCGCATTCTATATCTGCACATTGACGCTATGAGCTGCTACATATCTGTTTGTTTCTAAAACTAGACATTTGCTGAATAAGACAAATAAATGGTTAAAGCGCATCCTATATCTGCACATTTAAGCTAAGATCTGCTACATATCTGTTTGGAGCTAAAACTAGACATTTGCTGAAAGAGAAAAATAAATGGTTAAAGTGCATCCTATATCTGCACATTTAAGCTATGACCTGCTACATATCTGTTTGGAGCTAAAACTAGACATTTGCGGAAAGAGACAAATAAATGGTTAAAGCGCATCCTATGGGGGGTAGTTATCAACGTGTCTATTTTACCTGTCTTCGCCGGCCCAATACGCCCGCCTAAGCTCGCCTACCTTCGCCGCCACGGACCTGAAAAAATTCGCCTAAGTTATCAAAAAAGCTGCCAAAAAGCCGCGCACCAGGTACGGGGCGATGAGCAGCGGACTGTGATAGTTATCACTCATCCGATCTCGCTGCTCTTCGGCTTTTTTACAGCTTTCTTGCTAGCCTGTCACTAAGCACCCACACTAAACTACACTGTTCTACCCCCTATACCGGCGCCGCCGGAGCCCCCCGCAACTAAATAAAGTTACTAACCCCTAAACCGCCACTCCTAGACCCCGCTGCAACTCTTATAAATGTATTAACCCCTAAACCGCCACTCCTAGACCCTGCCGCAACTCTTATAAATGTATTAACCCCTAAACCGCCGCTCCCTGACCCCGCCGCAACCTATATTAAATTTATTAACCCCTATCCTGCCCCCCCTACACCGTCGCCACCTATAATAAATGTATTAACCCCTATCCTGCCCCCCACTACACCGCTGCCACTGAAATAAAATTATTAACCCCTAAACCTAAGTCTAACACTAACCCTAACACCCCCCTAACTTAAATATTAATTAAATAAATCTAAATAATATTTCTATTATGAACTAAATTAATCCTATTTAAAACTAAATACTTACCTTTAAAATAAACCCTAATATAGCTACAATATAAATAATAATTATATTGTAGCTATGTTAGGATTTATTTTTATTTTACAAGCAACTTTCAATTTATTTTAACTAGGTACAATAGCTATTAAATAGTTATTAACTATTTAATAGCTTACCTAGATAAAATAAAGAGAAATTAACCTGTAAAATAAAAACTAACCTAAGTTAAAATTACACCTAACACTACACTATACTTTAATAAATTATTCCTATTTAAAACTAAATACTTACCTGTAAAATAAACCCTAAGATAGCTACAATATAATTAATAATTACATTGTAGCTATCTTAGGATTTATATTTATTTTACAGGTAACTTTGTATTTATTTTAGCTAGTTAGAATAGTTATTAAATAGTTATTAACTATTTAATAAATACCTAGCTAAAAGAAATACAAAATTACCTGTAAAATAAATCCTAAGCTAAGTTACAATTAAACCTAACACTACACTATCATTCAATTAATTAAATAAATTACCTACAAATAACTACAATTAAATACAATTACATAAACTAACTAAAGTACAAAAAATAAAAAAGCTAAGTTACAAAAAATAAAAAAAAATAAGTTACAAACATTTTAAAAATATTACAACAATTTTAAGCTACTTACACCTAATCTAAGCCCCCTAATAAAATAACAAACCCCCCCAAAATAAAAAAATGCCCTACCCTATTCTAAATTAAAAAAGGTCAAAGCTCTTTTACCTTACCAGCCCTTAAAAGTGCCTTTTGTGGGGCATGCCCCAAAGAATTCAGCTCTTTTGCCTGTAAAAGAAAAATACAACCCCCACCAACATTAAAACCCACCACCCACATACCCCTAATCTAACCCAAACCCCCCTTAAAATAACCTAACACTAATCCCCTGAAGATCATCCTACCTTTAGTCGTCTTCACTCAGCCGAGCAGCGATGGAACCGAAGAGGAGACCCGGAGATGCACAAGTGATCCTCCAAACGGCGCTGAAGAAGTCTTCCATCCAGGCGATGTCATCTTCCAAGAGGCGCTGAAGAAGTCTTCTATCCGTGCGATGTCATCTTCCAAGTGGGGTCTTCAATCTTCATCCCGCCGACGCGGAACATCCTTCTTTACAGACGGACTACCGACGAATGAAGGCTCCTTTAAGGGACGTCATCCAAGATGGCGTCCCTTCAATTCCGATTGGCTGATAGGATTCTATCAGCCAATCGGAATTAGAGGGTCATTAAAGTATTTAGATTTAAATAGGAATAATTTATTTAATAAGAGTTAATTTATTTAGTTAGATAAAAATTATATTTTACTTAGGGGGGTGTTAGTGTTAGGGTTAGACTTAGCTTTAGGGGTTAATACATTTATTATAGTAGCGGTGAGCTCCGGTCGGCAGATTAGGGGTTAATGTTTGAAGTTAGGTGTCGGCGATGTTAGGGAGGGCAGATTAGGGGTTAATACTATTTATTATAGGGTTATTGAGGCGGGAGTGAGGCGGATTAGGGGTTAATAACTTTATTATAATAGCGGCACGGTCCGGTTGGGAGATTAGGGGTTAATAAGTGTAGGCAGGTGGAGGCGACGTTGAGGGGGGCAGATTAGGGGTTAATAAATATAATATAGGGGTCGGCGATGTTAGGGGCAGCAGATTAGGGGTACATAAGTATAACGTACCTTGCGGCGGCGTGCGGACGGCAGATTAGGGGTTAAAAAATTTTAATAGAGTGGTGGCGATGTGGGGGGACCTCGGTTTAGGGGTACATAGGTAGTTTATGGGTGTTAGTGTACTTTAGAGCACAGCAGTTAAGAGCTTTATAAACCGGCGTTAGCCCAGAAAGCTCTTAACTCCTGTTTTTTTTCTGCGGCTGGAGTTTTGTCGTTAGATTTCTAACGCTCACTTCAGCCACGACTCTAAATACCGGCGTTATAAAGATCCCATTGAAAAGATAGGATACGCAATTGACGTAAGGGGATCTGCGGTATGGAAAAGTCGCGGCTGGAAAGTGAGCGTTAGACCCTTTAATGACTGGCTCCAAATACCAGAGGGCGGTAAAAACCAGCGTTAGGAGCCTCTAACGCTGGTTTTGACGGCTACCGCCCAACTCTAAATCTAGGCCTAAGATAGCTACAATGTAATTATTAATTGCATTGTAGCTATCTTAGGGTTTATTTTACAGGTAAGTATTTAGTTTTAAATAGGAATAATTTATTAAAGTATAGTGTAGTGTTAGGTGTAATTGTAACTTAGGTTAGTTTTTATTTTACAGGTTAATTTAACTTTATTTTAGCAAGGTAAGCTATGAAATAGTTAATAACTATTTAATAGCTATTGTACCTAGTTAAAATAAATTTAAATTTGCCTGTAAAATAAAAATAAATCCTACGATAGCTACAATATAATTATTATTTATATTGTAGCTATATTAGGGTTTATTTTAAAGGTAAGTATTTAGTTTTAAATAGGATTAATTTAGTTCCTAATAGAAATATTATTTAGATTGATTTAATTAATATTTAAGTTAGGGGGGTGTTAGTGTTAGACTTAGGTTTAGGGGTTAATAAATTTATTACAGTGGCGGCCGTGTAGTGGGGGGCAGGATAGGGGTTAATACATTTATTATAGGTGGCGACGGTGTAGGGGGGGGCAGATTAGGGGTTAATAAGTTTAATATAGGTTGCGGCAGGGTCCGGGAGCGGCGGTTTAGGGGTTAATACATTTATTATAGTTGCGGTGGGCTCCGGGAGTGGCGGTTTAGGGGTTAATACATATATTATAGTTGCGGTGGGCTCCGGGAGCGGCGGTTTAGGGGTTAATATGTATAGAGTAGCTTGCGGTGGGCTCCGGGGGTAATAACTTTATTTAGTTGCGGCGGTGTGGGGGGACAGATTAGGGGTGTTTAGACTCGGGGTACATGTTAGGGTGTTAGGTGTAGACATCTCCCATAGGAATCAATGGGATGTCTGGCAGCAGCGAACTTGTACTTTCGCTATGGTCAGACTCCCATTGATTCCTATGGGATCCGCCGCCTCCAGGGCGGAGGATTGAAAACCAGGTACGCTGGGCCGGAAAAGTGCAGAGCGTACCTGCTAGTTTTTTGATAACTAGCAAAAGTAGTCAGATTGTGCTGCACTTGTGTGCGGAACATCTGGAGTGACGTAAGAATCTATCTGTGTCGGACTGAGTCCGGCGGATCGAAGTTTACGTCACAAAATTCTACTTTTGCCGGTGTCTAGCCTTTAATAACTAAGGCGAATCAGCCTCGCCACAAATACACTGTGGAATTCCAGCGTATTTGAGGTTGACGGTTTGATAACTAGGCCCCTATATCTGCACATTTAAGCTATGACCTGCTACATATCTGTATGTTTCCCTAAAACTAGAAATTTGCGGAAAGAGACAAATAAATGGTTAAAGTGCATCCCATGGCCTCTATTTATCAAGCCGTTGACTTTCTTGCATTCGACGGAACCAATACACTCGCCTAAGATCGCCTAACATCGCCGCCGCAGACCTGAATATGCTCTCCAAAATTATCAAGAAAGCTGTCAAAAAGCTGCGCACCAAGTACGGAGTGATGAGCAGCGGACTGTTGATAACTAACAGTCATCGATCTTGCTGCTCTTCCGCTTATTCGCAGCTTTCTTGGTATACTGTCACTAAGGACCCACACTATGCTATACTGTTTTATCCCCTATACCGCCGCTCCCGGACCCTGCTGCACCTAAATAAAGTTATTAACCCCTAAACCACCACTCCCAGAGCGCATCGCTACCTACATTATATGTATTAACCCCTAATCTGCCCCCCCCTATACCGCCGCCACTATAATAAACATATTAACCCCTAAACCTAAGTCTAGCCCTAACCCTAACACCCCCCTAACTTAAATATAATTTAAATAAATCTAAATAAATATTCCTATAATTAACTAAATAATTCCTATTTAAAATTAAATACTTACCTATAAAATAAACTCTAACATAGCTATAATATAACTAATAGTTACATTGTAGCTAGCTTAGGATTTATTTTTATTTTACAGACAAGTTTGTATTTATTTTAACTAGGTACAATAGTTATTAAATAGTTATTTAATAACTACCTAGTTAAAATAAAGACACATTTACCTGTAAAAAAAATTCTAACCTAAGTTACAATTACTCCTAACACTACACTATAATTAAATTAATTAAATAAATTAACTACAATGAAATACAATTAAATAAAATTAACTAAAGTACAAAAACAAACAAACACTAAAATACAGAAAATAATAAAATAATTACAAGTTTTTTAAACTAATTACACCTAATCTAATCCCCCTAATAAAATAAAAAGCCCCCCAAAATAATAAAAAGCCCTACCCTATACTAAATTACAAATAGCCCTTAAAAGGGCTTTTTGCAGGGCATTGCCTAAAAGTAATCAGCTCTATTACCTGTAAAAAAAATTACAATCCCCCCCAACATTAAAACCCACCACCCACGCACCCAACCCTACTCTAAAACCCACCCAAACCCCCCTTAAAAAACACAAACCCCATGAAGGTCACGCTACATTGAGATGTCTTTAGCCAACCGGGCCTAAGTCCTCAACGAAGCCGGGCGAAGTCTTCATCCAACCGGGCAGAAGAGGTCCTCCAGACGGGCAGAAGTCTTCATCCAGGTGGCATCTTCTATCTTCATCCATCCGACGAGGAACAGCTCCATCTTGAAGACATTTGACACGAAGCATCCATCCAGACCGAAGACTACCCGACGAATGACGGTTCCTTTAAATGATGTCATCCAAGATGGCGTCCCTTGAATTCTGATTGGCTGATAGAATTCTATCAGCCAATCGGAATTAAGGTAGGAAAAATCCTACTGCAATCAGCCAATAGGATTGAAGTTCAATCCTATTGGCTGATCCAATCAGCCAATAGGATTGAGCTTGCATTCTATTGGCTGTTCCAATCAGCCAATAGAATGCCAGCTCAATCCTATTGGCCGATTGCATCAGCCAATAGGATTTTTCCTACCTTAATTCCGATTGGCTGATAGAATTCTATCAGCCAATCGGAATTCAAGGGGCGCCATCTTGGATGACGTCATTTAAAGGAACCGTCATTCGTCTGGTAGTCGACTGTCTGGATGGATGCTCCGTGTCGCATGTCTTCAAGATGGAGCCGCTCCTCGTTGGATGGATGAAGATAGAAGATGCCGCCTGGATGAAGACTTCTGCCCGTCTGGAGGACCTCTTCTGGCCAGCTTAGATGAAGACTTCTGCCCGTCTGGAGGACCACTTCTGCCAGTTTCGTGGAGGACTTCGGCCCGGTTGGGTGGGTTTTAGAGTAGGGTTGGGTGTGTGTTGGTGGTGGGTTGTAATGTTGGTGGGGTATTGTACTTTTTTTTACAGGTAAAAGAGCTGATTACTTTGGGGCAATGCCCCGCAAAAAGCCCTTTTAAGGGCTATTTGTAATTTAGTATAAGGTAGGGTTTTTTTATTTTGGGGGGCTTTTTATTTTATTAGGGGGATTAGATTAGGTGTAATTAGTTTAAAATTCTTGCAATTATTTTTTTATTTTCTGTAATTTAGTGTTTGTTTTTTTTGTACTTTAGTTAATTTTATTTAATTTTATTTAATTGTATTTCATTGTAGTTAATTTATTTAATTAATTGAATTATAGTGTAGTGTTAGGAGTAATTGTAACTTAGGTTAGGATTTATTTTACAGGTAAATTTGTATTTATTTTAACTAGGTAGTTATTAAATAGTTAATAACTTTTTAATAACTATTCTACCTAGTTAAAATAAATACAAAGTTGGCTGTAAAATAAAAATAAACCCTAAGATAGCTACAATGTAACTATTAGTTATATTGTAGCTATCTTAGGGTTTATTTTATAGGTAAGTATTTAGTTTTAAATAGGAATAATTTTGTTAATTATAGGAATTGTATTTAGATTTATTTCAATTATATTTAAGTTAGGGGGTGTTAGGGTTAGAGTTAGACTTAGATTTAGGGGTTAATAAATTTAATATACTGGCGGCGGTGTAGGGGGGCAGATTAGGGGTTAATAAATATAATGTAGGTGGTGGTGGGCTCTGGGAGCAGCAGTTTAGGAGTTAAACACTTTGTTTAGTTGCGGCGGGGTCCGGGAGTGGCAGGATAGGGGTTAATAACTTTATGTTGGTGGCGGCGGTATAGGGGGCTGCAGATCAGGGGTTAATAGGTATAATGTAGGTGACGGTGGGCTCTGTGAGCGGCGGTTTAGGGGTTAAACAATTTATTTAGTTGCGGTGGGGTCCGGGAGCGGCTGTTTAGGGGTTAATAAGTTTATTAGAGTGGCGTGGGCTCCGGGAGCAGCGGTTTAGGGGTTAATAAATTTAACGTAGGTGGCGGCGGTGTAGGGGGGTGCAGATTAGGGGTGTTTAGACTCGGGGTACATGTTAGGGTGTTAGGTGTAAACGTTACCATAGGAATTAATGCGATATCCGGTAGCGGCGAACATAAGCTTTCGCTGCTGTCAGACTCCCATTGATTCCTATGGCATCTGCCGCCCTGGGCGGCGGATTGAAAACCAGGTACGCTGGGCAGGAAAAGTGGCGAGCGTACCTTGTAGGAATTTGATAACTTCCAAAAGTAGTCAGATAGTGCTGAACTTGCGTTCAGAACATCTGTAGTGACGTAAGCATCGATCTGTGTCAGACTGAGTCCGGCGGATCGTATGTTACATCACAAAATTCTACTTTTGCCAGGCTGTAGGGTTTGATAACTACGGCAAATCAGGCTCACCACAAATACGCTGTGGAATGCCAGCGTATCTGCGGTTGACAGCTTGATAAATAGAGGCTCATATCTGCACATTTAAGCTATGACCTGCTACATATATGTTTGTTTCTAAAACTAGACATTTGCGGAAAGAGACAAATAAATGGTTAAAGCGCATCCTATATCTGCACATTTAAGCTATGACCTGCTACATATCTGTTTGGAACTAAAACTAGACATTTGCGGAAAGAGACAAATAAATGGTTAAAGCACATCCTATATCTGCACATTTAAGCTATAACATGCTACATATCTGTTTGGAGCTAAAACTAGACATTTGCTGAAAGAGACAAATACAGGGTTAAATCGCATCCTATATCTGCACATTTAAAGGGACATTCCAGTCAAATTTTAAATGCACATAGATGAATTACATCATTTAAAAGAAACATATTTGCAACATACATGTATTAGCAAAAATGCTTCTAGAAAATGTATCACTGTTTAAGTGCTAGTATTTTTCTCTGCACGTGCATGTGAAGCATAACTAGATATTCTCAGTGCACCAGCATTTTAAGTACTGCAGCTGCTCAGATAGCCAGGGGGCTTTTATCATGTGAGCAATTAAAACATTGAGTCATTACCAGATGGTAGATGCACTGTAGGCTCTCTGAGCAAGTGCTTTGTTTAAAATGCTGGTGCACGCTGCATACTTAAATACACTTTTGAAACCTCTATAACTTTTATTAGAAGCATTTTTGCTAATACATATATATTATTAAAATGCTTCTATTCGAAACTGAAATGTATCCATGTAGATCCCAAATTTGGCTGGAATGTCCCTTTAAGCTATGACCCGCTACATATCTGTTTTTCGTTAAAACTAGACATTTGCAGAAAGAGACAATTAAATTGTTAAAGCACATCCTATATCTGCACATTTTGCAAACTACACAAATTCAACTGTTAGCGAACATTACAGTGGCAATTGTCTAACTACTTAAAGGGACAGTCTAGTCAAAATTAAACTTTCATGATTCAGATAGGGCATGCAATTTTAAACAACTTTCCAATTTACTTCTATTATCTAATTTTCTCAATTCTTTAGATATCCTTTGTTGAAGAAATAGCAATGCACATGTGTGAGCCAATCACACAAGGTCTCTAGGTGCAGCTACTGAGCATATCTAGATATGCTTTTCAGCAAGTGATATCAAGAGAATGAAGCAAATTAGATAATAGAAGTAAATTAGAAAGTTGTTTAAAATTACATGTTCTTTCTAAATCACGAAAGAAAAAAATTGGCTTTCATGTCCCTTTAAGCATGCTGTGCACAAGTACTCACCAACGAGCCACCCATGGGAATACTGTCTGTCCTCAAACTGCCACCACAGTGACGACTGCCTGATGATGCGGGCATCATGACTAGCCCCTCTGAAATTCACACACACCTGCTTAATCCTCATCTGTGAGTCGCCCGCCTGATTCTGTTGTACAAAACTTGTCCAACAGCACCTACACAAGCTAACTGCTGATCATCCATATTTGCCAAGCCAAGCAGCACAAAGCCAAACAGCAGAGCAAACGCCCAAGGAGTAACAAGGTATGCAAAAACACAAAAGTGATTTGATACAATAATGATCACCAGGGACGCTTTGGCCATGTTGTTTGGGGGATTTATAGTGCAAAATGTCCAATGGTAGCGTGTTCGTAATGATTGCTGATTGTATACACTTGATTGTATGCTTTCAAAGTGGGCGTTTTTTTTGGTGTTTGATGAAATTTTGTTTTTCCCCAATAAATCGTAATGTGAAAGTGTTAAAGTGTAAAATATAACATACACAGTGCATCTTCGTAATGTTTGTTCATATGCGTTTTTTTTGGTGTTTGATGAAATTTTGTTTTCCCCCAATAAATCATAATGTGAAAGTGTTAAAGTGTAAAATATAACATACACAGTGCATCTTCGTAATGTTTGTTCATATGCGTAACAAATACTTATTAAACGCAATGTTATAGTAAAAAATTCACATCCACGCTAACTTAATTGAAAGTGCATACTTGTGTAAAATGTGTGCATAGACATGGCATAGAATCATAGTGATCAATGTTGCTGCAATATTGTTTCAAAATGATAAAGTAACGACTGACATCTATAATATTCTATATATAAGTGATTGGTGAGATCTCAATATTTTACCTGTCCCATTGAAATTGCAATAATAATGAAGATCTTCCAACCTCTCGTCTACGTATATGTAATATTGTAATATTGAGTGAAAAACTGATAAAAGGGGCGGTACAGTCCTATTGCTGGAATCTGTATGGTTGAAGCTTAGAATGATGTCATCATATTAGCAACATGCCTGTCTAGTTTGCAAATCTTCGTTCTTTTGTTGTAGTTTGCAACATTCTTAATGTGTGATGATTAAAAAGATAAATGTGTGCTGTGTGTTATGTACATATATGTATGTATTGTGATTCTCTCCCACATCTGTTCATTTATTGTTGTTCCTTCCAAAAAAGCGACAACTATATTTTCTAAGGATATCTTATAATTATACTGAATTCCTAATGTTATATTATGATTAAATAGTGATGTTAAAGGCACTCTAAAGCCATAATTTCTCTTTCCTGATTCAGAGTGAGAATCCAATATTAACCAACCTTCCAATGTACTTGTATGATGTAAATGTGTTCATTGTTTCTATATCGTTTGTTGAATAAATAGCAATGCACATGTGTGAGGCAATGACAAAAGGCATGAATGTGCAGCCATCAATAATCATCTGGTGAGCCTATCTAGATAGGCTGTTCATCCAAGCAAATTACTTGAATACATGAAATGCTATAATAGACGTAAATAAGACAAGTGCTTGAAATTGCCAACTGTTTGAGAATAATGAAATCTTAAAAAGTATTTTTTCTGTCCATTTAAATAGTTAATTCTTGAAACCGATTTTGTATTGGTGATGATAGAATTTATTGTGATTTATAGTTGATGTAATATAATTTCCTAAAAGATTTTGATGTTGTATTGATGTTCACACAAGTAAACCCATAACTCCAGTGGCAAATAGTCTATTTCTTGATCTATTTGTCATTGCGGGACCAACACAAGAATTA
Source organism: Bombina bombina (assembly GCF_027579735.1). Taxonomy (NCBI): domain Eukaryota; kingdom Metazoa; phylum Chordata; class Amphibia; order Anura; family Bombinatoridae; genus Bombina; species Bombina bombina. Next base: position 646,960,930 of record NC_069499.1, on the reverse strand, counting down.
ATGAATTAGCGCCACAATTATAACGCTGCCATTACAAGTTTTCAAAGACAAAAATCTCTCTTGCGTTACGGAAAGAGGTCGCTCACGTGCAAAGCACATATTCCCCATAGAAATCAATGGAGGCGAGAATTTGCAAGGAAAAAAACTTCCAACACTTGTGTTGAGCGTAAATTGAGTCACGTCATCTCCTTCTGTGAAAAAGTAGCTAAATCGTGTTAATTTCATAATAAAAATGTTTTGCGTACGTAATGTGCTGTACATTGTTTGTATCTATCTAATTCTGTATCTATGTGATAATATTTGTAGGTAGGTGTAGCTAAATGAGTGTATGTCTATGTAAGTCAATGTAAAATAGTTTTTTTGTGCATTTTTTTTCTAACACCCGAGATCTCGTATCTTTTATCCGTTATATTTCTTTTTCAAAATACATTATGAAAAAAATAAAAACCGTAGAGTGTTTGTATGAGTGTAAGTTTACTTTGTCTAATATTTTTTAAGGGATTCGTGAATGTTTTTGGCAACGATCTATCAATAACTACTGGTCTGGGAGAGCTTTCTGGATTGGAGCGTAGATTGTGATTTTTGTGGCGCTACAGAAACTTGTAATAGCAGCAGTACGGAAAATGAGGCGTTATGGCCCATAACTATGCTATTTGAGTCATAACCCAAAACTTGTAATCTAGTTGATAAATAATTACTAATCTCAAAGTACAACGTTTGCGCTCGAGCAAAGCACTAAATAGTGCACTTGTAATCTAGCTGATAAATAATTACTAATCTCAAAGTACAAAGTTTGCGCTCGAGCAAAGCGCTAAATAGTGTACTTGTAATCTAGCTGATAAATAATTACTAATCTCAAAGTACAAAGTTTGCGCTCGAGCAAAGCGCTAAATAGTGCACTTGTAATCTAGCTGATAAATAATTACTAATTTCAAAGTACAAAATTTGTGCTCGAGCAAAGCGCTAAATAGTGCACTTGTAATCTAGCTGATAAATAATTACTAATCTCAAAGTACAAAGTTTGCGCTCGAGCAAAGCACTAAATAGTGCACTTGTAATCTAGCTGATAAATAATTACTAATCTCAAAGTACAAAGTTTGCGCTCGAGCAAAGCACTAAATAGTGCACTTGTAATCTAGCTGATAAATAATTACTAATCACAAAGTACAAAGTTTGCGCTCGAGCAAAGCACTAAATAGTGCACTTGTAATCTAGCTGATAAATAATTACTAATCTCAAAGTACAAAGTTTGCGCTCGAGCAAAGCACTAAATAGTGCACTTGTAATCTAGCTGATAAATAATTACTAATCTCAAAGGACAAAGTTTGCGCTCGAGCAAAGCACTAAATAGTGCACTTGTAATCTAGCTGATAAATAATTACTAATCTCAAAGTACAACGTTTGCGCTCGAGCAAAGCGCTAAATAGTGCACCATGTGTAATCTAGCCCAGATATATTCAATTTTGAGCTATTCCCGTTCAAACATTTAAAATACGCAATATAATTTTTAAACAATGTTAATATTTGTGTTTATTTTTTAATAGAAATACTTGAAATTCCTATGTTGTTCGTTTAAAAGAAAATGTTCTTTTTACTTTTGAATATATATATTTATATACACTACTGTGAGAACGTTTTATGCAGTTGTTAAAAAATGCTGTAAAATAAGAATGCTTTAAAAAAATAGAAATGTTAATAATTTATTTTCATCAATAACACAATGCAAATTAAGTGAACAAAAGAAAATCTAAATCAAATTGGTGTGACCTCTCCTTGCCTTCAAAACAGCATCTATTATTTTTGGTATAGTTGCACAGAGCTTTTTAAGGAACGCAGAGAGAGAGGTTATTCTGAAATCTAAATTCCAGGCACCTATGTATATTTTATTGCACAAATATGCAGTATAATATTACAATAAGAAAAATGTATTTTGCTAAATAAATACAATGAAAATGTAAAAATATAAATCCAATATTGCAGAATCATTCAGCTAGATTACAAGTTTGTGCGTTCGTCTTTTAACACTGAAAATATGGTATTTTCAGCGTTAAAGCAGCACCGCAGCCATGATGAGTGTTGTCGCTATAGATGTACCGCAAGCCTTTTAGCCTGTAACGTTATGTTTTTTAATGGTATTCCCATAGCGCTGGTATTACGAGTTTTGTGGTGAGGCTAAAAAGCGAGCGTTACACTCCATACCGCCATCTAAAGTCAGTAGTTATGAGTTTTACGCTACAAATCTGTTATAAAACTCATAACTAAAGTGTTAAAAAGTACACTGAACACCCATAAACTATCTATTAACCCCTAAACCGAGGCCCTCCTGCATTGCAAACACTAAATTAAATTTACTAACCCCTAATCTGCTGCTCCAGATATCGCTGCCACTTAAAAAAAATATTAACCTCCATTCCACCGGTCCCTGACATCTTTGTCACTATAATAAACTTATTAACCCCTAAACCGCCACCCTCCCGCATCGCAAACACTATTCAAATATAATTAACCCCTAATCTGCCATCCGCCCACATCGCCCAGACTATACTAAATGTATTAAGCCCTACACCGCCGCCACTATAATAAACCTATTAACCGCTAAAACCACAAGCCCCCCACAACGAATGAGAGCTTCTTAAATCCTATTGGCTGATTTGAACAGCCAATAGGATTTTTGCAGCTCTAATTCCAATTGGCTCCATCTTAAATCTCTTACCTTGCATTGAAGATTCAGTTTACGGCGGCGACCATATGAAGAGGATGTTTCACGCTGGATGTCTTCAGGATGGACCCGCTCCGCACAACCAGGATCAAGATAGAAGATGCCGCCTGGATGAAGATTGAAGAGGCCGTCTGGATGAAGATTTCTTGCTGATTGGATGAGGACTTCGCTGCTGGGATGAAGATTGAAGAGGCCACCTGGATGAAGAATTCTCGCTGCCTGGATGAGGACCTCTCCGCAGGGATGAAGATCATTCAAGCGGGACTTCAAAAACTGTAAGTGGATCGTCGGGGGTTAGTGTTTTTTTTGGGTGGGTTTTATTTTTAGATTATGGTTTGGGCAGTAAAAGAGCTAAATGCACTTTTAAGGGCAATGCCCATACAAATGCCCTTTTCAGGGCAATGGGTATCTTAGGTTTTTTAGATAGTTTTTTTATTTTGTGGGTGTGAGGGGTGGGGGTTTGTAATGTTAGTGGGTATTTATAAGAGTTGATATCTTTTAAGGGCCATTGATAGTTTATTCTAGATTAGTTTTTTTATTTTGGGGTGTTTTTTTAATGGGTATTAGAATAGGAATAATTTTTTATTATTTTTGATAATTTGTTTGTTATTTTGTGTAATGTATTTTTTTTAGGGGGTGTTTTTTTTTTTTTTTTTAAAGGGTATTAGAATAGGAATAATTTGTATTGTTTTGTATAATTTCGTTTGTTATTTTTTGTAATTGTAGGTTTTTTTATTTTTTGTAATGGTCGGTTTTAGTGTAAGGCAGATTAGGTTTTATTTCAAAGGTAAATTTGTATTTATGTTAATTAGGTAGTTAGCAAATAGTTAATAACTATTTACTAACTAGTCTACCTAGTTAAAATAAATACAAACTTACCTGTGAAATAAAAATAAAACCTACGCTAGCTACAATATAACTATTAGTTATATTGTAGCTAGCTTAGGTTTTATTTCACAGGTAAGTTTGTATTTAGTTTAAAATAGGTATTATTTAGTTAATAATTTTAAGTTTAATTTAGATCTATTTTAATTATGTTAAAGTTAGTGGGTGTTAGGGTTAGGTTTAGGGTTAGGTGTAGGGGTTAATAGTTTAATTTAGGTTGTTGTGATGTTGGGGGCTGGCGGTTTAGGGGTTAATAGGTTTATTTATTTAATACTTGTAAGTTTAATTTAGCTATATTTTAATTATTTTAAAGTTAGGGGGTGTTAGGGTTAGGTTTAAGTTAGGGTTATGTTAGGGGTTAATATAATTTAATTTAGGTTGTTGCGATGTGGGGGGCTGGCGATTTAGGGGTTAATAAGTTAATAAGTTTATTTAATGGTAGTGATGTGGGAGGCCAGAGGTTGAGGGGTTAATAGCTTTATTTAGTTGTGGAGATGTCGGGGGGCAGCAGAATAGGGGTTAATAGATTTGTTATAGTGTGGGCGATGTTGGGGTGCAGGGGAATAGGGGTTAATAACTTTAGTATAGTGGCGGCGATATCGGGAGCGGCAGATTAGGGGTTAATAATTTTATTTAGGTGGCAGTGATATCGTGAGCATCAGATTAGGGGTTAATAACTGTAGGCAGGCGTCGGCGATGTTGGAGGCAGCAGATTAGGGTTGTTTACACGTGGGGTTTATGTTAGGGTGTTATGTTTAAACAGTATTTTTATTTTCCCCATAGACATCAATGGGGCTGCGTTAAGGACCTTTTCTTTCCGCAATCCCAGGTGTTAGAATTTTTAATGACCCGCTCTCCCCATTGATGTCTATGGGGAAAGCGTGCACGAGCACGTCAAATCAGCGCTTGTTTTTGGTGCGGTATGGAGCTTAAAAACCCCATATCGCCCGCATAAGCCTGTTTTTTTTAAACTTGTAATGGCCGCCCTATAGGGGATTAAATAACGCAACTTTTGTTGCATTCGTTAATTTCCCTATAGCGCTCAACACTCGTAATCTAGCTGATAGTACTTTAATCTTGCTTGCTTATAAGTAAATAGTATACCATACCAGACAGTCGACATCATTTTGGTTCCGATAATCTTTTCTGCCCCTCTTATAAGGTAAGGGAAGCAATATTTATACTTTTAGAAATTCTTTCAACATTAGATCATGAGTAGTCAGCAAATTAAAACAATTCTGTAACCTTGAGTTAAAACAACATGTATATTGGCACCATTGAGACTGGTCATATGACATAAACAATTCTATAACCTTGAGTTAAAACAACATGTATATTGGCACCATTGAGACTGGTCATATGACATAAACAATTCTGTAAACTTGAGTTAAAACAACATGTATATTGGCACCATTGAGACTGGTCATATGACATAAACAATTCTGTAAACTTGAGTTAAAACAACATGTATATTGGCACCATTGAGACTGGTCATATGACATAAACAATTTTGTAAACTTGAGTTAAAACAACATGTATATTGGCACCATTGAGACTGGTCATATGACATAAACAATTTTGTAAACTTGAGTGAAAATACAAGAAGTTGATTTCACAGTAGCACAATTTTTTGTTGAAAAATCATAGAAACCTTTTAGTAAAGGATTCTGATCAGAAAGATTAAAGCTGAAGTATCTGACACCCAGAACAACACATTGACTATATGCATCCATTCCACTGTTTTACACTTTTTGTGTAAACATGACACACCTGTAACTATTGAAAATACTTCACACTTCTTAGGATTCCATTTTAACAAAACAAAACGACAAGGGTTAATTAGCACAAGGTTCTGACATTTAGATCATAATATGTTAAAGGTACACACAAATGTAATACTCATTCCTATGTCCGTTTGCTCCTTTCAGATTCAAATGAGAGATTTTATTATTTTTTATTTAACTTAAACTTGTTTTTATTTGTATTACAATTATTTCAAATGCTATATCCAAACAGTTTTCTGCAATTACATATAATATTCCTTTCCTGATATTTCTGATGTTTGTCTAAAAATCATATTAGTGGTAGTATATCTAACTTGTCTTAGTTTTAAAAAGTATTAATCAAATACTCAATTATTAAAAACAAGTTATCTAGATATTTAAACTTTTTTTTATTTTCTGGGTCCCATTCTACTCTGTCTTAAACTTAATTGTTAATGGACATTTTTTTTTAACAAATACTAAAGACCTGATTCTAAAAAGCTCCCCTCTCATGTGAGATTATTGAAGGAGATCTGTCAACACAATGGGGTTGATCGAAATCCTTTACTAAAAGGTTTCTATGCTTTTTTTAAAAAAAAAAAAAAATGTGCTTTTGTGAAATTAACTTTTTCTCAAAGCTACAAAATACTTTATGTCATATAACCAGTCTCAATGGTGCCAATATGCAAGTTGTTGTGTTTTAACTCAAGGTTATATGATTGTTTTAATTTGCTGTCAATAGATTGTCTAAAAGGGTATAAATACCCCTTCCCATACGTTATATAAGGGGGCAGAAAAAATGATCTGAACCAAAATGATGTAGGGTATACTATTTACTTATAAGCAAGCATGATTAAAGTACTGTGACTCTGCAACACTGAATTCATATTTTTATTTTTTCATTGTATTTATTTAGCAAACTATTTTTTTCTTTTTGTAATATTATACTGCATGTGTGTACAATAAAATATATATTTTTAAAAGGTCAAAAATGAAATGTCCATGTTGCATTTCAATGTGAAATATAAGCATTTTTGCAATATATTTTGATCAGCAAAAATACTTCTAGTAAAAGTTATTACTGCTTTTCTTGTCCTGTGAGGGCCTGTGCCCCTGTATTCAAACACCATGGCTGATCAGAGAGTCAGCAGTGGTGTTCATTGCTTCTGCACTGATGACTCTATGAGAAGGTGCCGTGTTTGAATACTGGTGCAAGGGCATTAAAGTGACACTCAACCCAAAAAAATGATTTTGTTATTCAGATAGAGCATGCAATTTTAAGCAAATTTCTAATTTACTCCTATTATCAATTTTTCTTTGTTCTCTTGCTATCTTTATTTTAAAAGCAGGAATGTAAATCTTAGCAGCCAGCCCATTTTAGGTTCAGAACCATGAATAGCGCTTGCTTATTGGAGGCTTACATTTACCCACAAATAAGCAAGCATAACCCAGGTTCTCAACCAAAAATGGGCCAGCATCACATTCCTGCCTTTTAAATAAAGATAGCAAGCAAATGAAGAAAAATTGATAATAGGAGTAAATTAGAAAGTTGCTTAAAATTGAATGCTCTATCTAAATCATTAAAGAAAAAAAATGGGTTTAGTGTCCCTTTAACAGGATATGTGAGAATGCCACTGAAAAACTGTTGTAATATACGAGAAGCATTTATGCAACAATGCTTCTATTTTAAATTGAAATGCAACCATGCATATTTCTTTTTTTTACCTTTATATCCCTTTAATATAAGCACCGGCCACTTTATTAGGTACACCTTGCTAGTACCGGGTTGGACCACCTTTTTGCTTCAGAACTGCCTTAATTATTTGTGGCATAGATTCAACAAGGTGTTGGAAACATTCCTCAGACATTTTGGTCCATATTGACATGATAGTATCACGCAGTTGCTGCAGATTTGTCGGTTGCACATCCATGATGTGAATCTCCTGTTCCACCACATCCCAAAGGTACTCTATTAGACTGAGATCTTGTGACTGTGGAGGCCATTGGAGTACAGTGTACTCATTGTTATATTCAAGAAACTAGTTTGAAATAATTTAAGCTTTGTGACATGGTGCATCATCAGAAGATGTTTACACTGTAGTCCTAAAGGGATGGACATGGTCAGCAACAATACTCAAGCAGGCTGTGGCATTTAAATAATGCTCAATTGGTACTAAGGGGCCCAAAATATGCCAAGAAAATATCCCCCCACATTGCTGTTGCCTTTCTGTCATCTCATACCAGTCTGCCTATTCTCCTCTGACCTCTGACATCAACAGGGCATTTTTGTCCACACAACTGCCACTCACTGGATATTTTCTCTTTTTCTGATCATTCTCTGTAAACCATAGAGTTGGTTGTGCATGTAAATTCCAGTAGGTCAGCAGTTTTTGAAATACTCAAACCAGCCCATCTGGCACCAACAACCATGCCATGTTCAAAGTCACTTAAATCCGCTTTCTTCCCCATTCTGATGTTCGGTCTTCACCAGGTCTAGATGCCTAAATGCATTGAGTTGCTGCCATGTGATTGGCTGATTAGCAATTTGTGTTACCAAGCAATTGAACAGGTGTACCTAATACATTGGATGGTGAGTATATATATATATATATATATATATATATATATATATATATATATATATATATATATATATATATAGTAGAACTCAGGAGAGCACTTCTCAGCTTAACTGCCAGGGTGCTAGTACAGGATGAATAAAAGTAACAAAAACTTGCACTCTCTGGTCTTTTTAAACACACTTTTTTACTGTGAAAAGATAGTGACGTTTTGGGGACAGAGTATCCCCTTCCTCAGACACAGTGTAATTGCATCTCACACAATATATAGAGCAAACAAACATAGTAAACCCCTCCCCCAAATTAGGACCAAAAAAATGCCAAAAGTTGAGTCATGGGCCTCTAGTTATCAAGCCGTCAACCTCAAATATGCTGGAATTCTGCAGCCTATTTGTGGCGAGGCTGATTCGCCTAAGTTATCAAGCCCTTTACATCGGCAAAAGTAGAATTTTGTGATGTAAGCTTTGATCCGCCGGACTCAGTCCGACACAGATCGATTCTTACGTCACTCCAGATGTTCCGAACACAAGTTCGGCACAATCTGACTACTTTTACTAGTTATCAAATGACTAGCAGGTACGCTCTGCACTTTTCCAGCCCAGCTTACCCTGGAGGTGACGGATCCCATAGGAATCAATGGGAGTCTGACCATAGCGAAAGTTCATGTTCGCTGCTGCCCGACATCCCATTGATTCCTATGGTAGCTGTCTACACCTAACACCCTAACATGTACCCTGAGTCTAAACACCCCTAATCTGCCCCCCCTACACCACCGCAACTAAATAAATGTATTACCCCCTAAACCGCCGCTCCCGGAGCCCACCGCAAGCTACATTATACATATTAACCCCTAATCTGATCCCCCCTACATCGCCGCAACTAAATAAAGTTATTAACCCCTAAACCACCGCTCCCGGACCCCGCCGCCAACTATATTAAACTTATTAACCCCTAATCTACCCCCCCTACACCATCGTCACCTATAATACATTTATTAACTCCTATCCTGCCCCCCCTACACCGCCGCAACCTATATTAAACTTATTAACCCCTACCCTGCTCCCCTACACCGCCGCGACCTATAATACATTTATTAACCCCTATCCTGCCCCCCTACACCGCCGCAACTATAATAAAATTATTAACCCCTAAACCTAAGTCTAACCCTAACTTAAATATTAATTAAATAAATCTAAATATTATAACTCTTATTAACTAAATTAATCCTATTTAAAACTAAATACTTACCTTTAAAATAAACCCTAATATAGCTACAATATAAATAATATTTTTATTGTAGCTATCTTAGGATTTATTTTTATTTTACAGGCAAATTTCAATTTATTTTAACTAGGTACAATAGTTATTAAATAGTTATTAACTTTTTAAGAGCTACCTAGTTAAAATAAAGAGAAACTAACCTGTAAAATAAAAACTAACCTAAGTTACAATTACACCTAACACTACACTATCATTAACCCCTTAACGACCAACGACGTATGGGGTCCGTCCTGCAAAAAAATGCAGTTAATGACCAAGGACGTACCCCGTACGTCGTTGGTCTTTGAAAGCAGTGGAAGCAATCCTGATCACTTCCAACTGCCTTCATGTTATAGCAGTGATGCCTCGATATTGAGGCATCCTGCTATAACATTTTTTAGCCGTCCGATGCAGAGAGAGCCACCCTGTGGCCCTCTCTGCATCGGCCATCAATGGCTATGTTCGTTGGTGGGTGGGAGCTGATCCAGGGAGGTGGGTGGGTGGCCATCGGTGGGAAGGGGGCGGGATCGAGTGCGCGCGGGAGTGGGAACCCTACACTATGGAACAACAAGTAAGGTGGTACTTGGTGGGAGAGAGGGTGGGAACATTATACATTTTAAGGATCTGGGAGGGTGGGAGGTTGGGGGTTGAGGGGGGGCAGCTACACTACAGAAAATAGTAGTTTTAAAATAATAAAATAAAATATTTGATAAAAAACATTTGATTTCAAACTGGGTACTGGCAGACAGCTGCCAGTACCCAATATGGCGCATAATAAGGCAGAGAGGGGGGTTAGAGAGCTATTTGGGGGGGATCAGGGAGGTTGGGGGCTAAGGGGGGATCCTACAGAGCAGAATTATTATTATTATTTTTTTTTTAAATCCCCAAAAAACTCTTATTTTAGTACTGGCAGACTTACTGCCAGTACTTAAGATGGCGGGGACAATTGTGGGGTGGGGGAGGGAAGAGAGCTGTTTGGGAAGGATCAGGGGGTGTGATGTCTCATGTGGGAGGTTGATACCTACACTAAAGCTAAAATTAACCCTACAAGTTACCTACAAGCTCCCTAATTAACCCCTTCAATGCTGGGCATTATACACGTGTGGTGCGCAGTGGCATTTAGCGGCCTTCTAATTACCAAAAAGCAAAGCCAAAGCCATATATGTCTGCTATTTCTGAACAAAGGGGATCCCAGAGAAGCTTTTACAACAATTTAAGCCATAATTGAACAAGCTGTTTGTAAATAAATTCAGTGAGAAACCTAAAATTGTGAAAAATGTAATGCTTTTTTTTATTTGTTCGCATTTGGCGGTGAAATGGTGGCATGAAATATACCAAAATGGACCTAGATCAATACTTTGCGTTGTCTACTACATTATACTAAAGCTAAAATTAACCCTACAAGCTCCCTACAAGCTCCCTAATTAACCCCTTCAATGCTGGGCATAATACACGTGTGGTGCACAGTGGCATTTAGCGGCCTTCTAAATACCAAAAAGCAATGCCAAAGCCATATATGTCTGCTATTTCTGACAAAGGGGATCCCAGAGAAGCATTTACAACCATTTATGCCATAATTGCACAAGTTGTTTGTAAATAATTTCAGTGAGAAACCTAAAGTTTGTGAAACAATTTGTGAAAAAGTGAACAATTTTTTTTTATTTGATCGCATTTGGTAGTGAGATGGTTGCATGAAATATACTAAAATGGGCCTAGATCAATACTTTGGGATGTCTTCTAAAAAAAATATATACATGTCAAGGGATATTCAGGTATTCCTGAAAGATATCAGTGTCCCAATGTAACTAGCGCTAATTTTGAAAAAAAGTGGTTTGGAAATAGCAAAGTGCTACTTGTATTTATTTCCCTATAACTTGCAAAAAAACCCAAAGAACATGTAAACATTGGGTATTTCTAAACTCAGGACAAAATTTAGAAACTATTTAGCATGGGTGTTTTTTGGTGGATGTAGATGTGTAACAGATTTTGGGGTTCAAAGTGTGTTTTTTTCCATTTTTTCCTAATATTTAATAATTTTTTTATAGTAAATTATAAGATATGATGAAAATAATGGTATCTTTAGAAAGTCCATTTAATGGCGAGAAAAACGGTATATAATATGTGTGGGTACAGTAAATGAGTAAGAGGAAAATTACAGCTAAACACAAACACTGCAGAAATGTAAAAATAGCCTTGGTCCCAAACGGACAGAAAATGGAAAAGTGCTGTGGTCCTTAAGGGGTTAACTAAATTATTCCTATTTAAAACTAAATACTTACCTATAAAATAAACCCTTAGATAGCTACAATGTAATTAATAATTACATTGTAGCTATTTTAGGATTTATATTTATTTTACAGGTAACTTTGTATTTATTTTAGTTAGTTAGAATAGTTACTAAATAGTTATTAACTATTTAATAACTACCTAGCTAAAAGAAATACAAAATTACCTGAAAAATAAATTCTAACCTAAGTTACAATTAAACATAACACTACACTATCATTAAATTAATTAAATAAATTAGTTACAAATAACTACAATTAAATACAATTAAATAAACTAACTAAAGTACAAAAAAAAAAACTAAGTTCCAAAAATAAAAAGTTACAAACATTTAAAAAATATTACAAAAATTTTAAGCTACTTACACCTAATCTAAGCCCCCTAATAAAATAACAAAGCCCCCCAAAATAAAAAAATGCCCTACCCTATTCTACATTAAAAAGTTAACAGCTCAATTACTTTACCAGCCCTTAAAAGGGCCTTTTGCGGGGCATGCCCCAAAGAAAACAGATATTTTGCCTGTAAAATAAAAATACAACCCCCCCAACATTAAAACCCACATACCCCTACTCTAACCCAAACCCCCCTTAAATAAATTTAACACTAGCCCCCTGAAGATCATCCTACCTTTAGCCATCTTCAGCCAGCCGACCACCGATGGAACCGAAGAGGAGATCTGGAGTGGTAGAAGTCATCATCCAAGGAGCGCTGAAGAAGTCTTCCATCCGATTGAAGTCATCCTACAGGCGGCGTCTTCAATCTTCATCCATCTGGAGTGGAGCCATCTTCAGACGAGCCTACGCGGAGCCATCTTCTTCCACCGAAGACTGAACGACGAATGACGGTTCCTTTAAGTGACGTCATCCAAGATGGCGTCCCTCGAATTCTGATTGGCTGATAGGATTCTATCAGCCAATCGGAATTATGGTCGGAAAAATCTGATTGGCTGATCCAATCAGCCAATCAGATTGAAGTTCAATCCGATTGGCTGATCTAATCAGCCAATCAGATTGAGCTTGCATTCTATTGGCTGTCCCGATCAGCCAATAGAATGTGAGCTCAATCTGATTGGCTGATTGGATCAGCCAATCAGATTTTTCCTACCTTAATTCCGATTGGCTGATAGAATCCTATCAGCCAATTGGAATTCGAGGGACACCATCTTGGATGACGTCACTTAAAGGAAGCGTCATTCATCGTTCAGTCATCGGTGGAAGAGGATGGCTCCGTGTAGGCTCGTCTGAAGATGGCTCCACTCCGCTCCGGATGGATGAAGATTGAAGACGCCGCCTGGATGATGACTTCAATAAGATGGAAAACTTCTTCAGTGCCCCTTGGATGATGACATCAATTGGATGGAAGACTTCTTCAGTGCCCCTTGGATGATGACTTCAATCGGATGGAAGACTTCTTCAGCGCCCCTTGGATGATGACTTCTGCCACTCCGGTTCTCCTCTTCGGTTCCATCGGTGGTCAGCTGGCTGAAGATGGCTAAAGGTAGGCTGATCTTCAGGGGGGTAGTGTTAGGTTTATTTAAGGGGGGTTTGGGTTAGAGTAGGGGTATGTGGGTGGTGGGTTTTAATGTTGGGGGGGTTGTATTTTTATTTTACAGGCAAAAGAGGGTCATGCCCCGCAAAAAGCCCTTTTAAGGGCTGGTAAGGTAATTGAGCTGTTAACTTTTTAATGTAGAATAGGGTAGGGCATTTTTTTATTTTGGGGGGCTTTGTTATTTTATTAGGGGGCTTAGATTAGGTGTAAGTAGCTTTAAATTGTTGTAATATTTTTTAAATGTTTGTAACTTTTAATTTTTTATTTTTTGCAACTTAGTTTTTTTATTTTTTGTACTTTAGTTAGTTTATTTAATTGTATTTAATTGTAGTTATTTGTAGGTAATTTATTTAATTAATTTAATGATAATGTAGTGTTAGGTTTAATTGTAACTTAGGTTAGGATTTATTTTACAGGTGTTTTTGTGTTTCTTTTAACTAGGTAGTTATTCAATAGTTAATAACTATTTAATAACTATTCTAACTAGCTAAAATAAATACAAAGTTACCTGTAAAATAAATATAAATCCTAAAACAGCTACAATGTAATTATTAATTACATTGTAGCTATCTTAGGGTTTATTTTACAGGTAAGTATTTAGTTTTAAATAGGAATAATTTAGTTAATGATAGTGTAGTGTTAGGTGTAATTGTAACTTAGGTTAGTTTTTATTTTACTGGTTATTTTCTCTTTATTTTAACTAGGTAGCTATTAAATAGTTAATAACTATTTAATAGCTATTGTACCTAGTTAAAATAAATTGAAATTTGCCTGTAAAATAAAAATAAATCCTAAAATAGCTACAATAAAATTATTATTTATATTGTAGCTATATTAGGGTTTATTTTAAAGGTAAGTATTTAGTTTTAAATAGGAATAATTAATTTAATAAGAGTTAAATTTATTTAGATGTATTTAATTAATATTTAAGTTAGAGGGGTGTTAGGGTTAGGGTTAGACTTAGGTTTAGGGGTTAATAATTTTATTATAGTGGTGGCGGTGTAGGGGGGCAGGATAGGGGTTAATAAATGTTTTATAAGTGACGACGGTGTAGGGGGGCAGGATAGGGGTTAATAAGTTTAATATAGGTGGCGTCGGCGTCCGGGAGCGACGGTTTAGGGGTTAAACAATTTATTTAGTTTAGGCGGGGTCCGAGATCGGCAGCATAGGGGTTAATAAATTTATTATAGGTGGCAGCGGTATAGGGGGGGCAGGATAGGGGTTACTAGGTATAATGTAGGTAGCGGCGGGGTCCGGGAGCGGTGGTTTAGGGGTTAATATATTTATTATAGTTGCGGCGGTGTCCGGGAGCAGCGGTTTAGGGGTTAATAACTTTATTTAGTTGCAGGGGGCTCCGGGGGCGCCGGTATAGGGGTAGAGCAGTGTAGTTTAGTGTGGGTGCTTAGTGACAGCTTTTCAATAAAGCTGTCAAAAAGCAGAAGAGCAGCGAGATCGGATGAGTGATAACTATCACAGTACGCTGCTCATCGCCCCATACTTGGTGTGCGGCTTTTTGACAGATTTATTGATAACTTTGGCAAGATTTTTCATGTCTGCGGCAGCGATGGTAGGCAAGCTTAGGCGGGCGTATTGGGCCGGCGAAGGCAGGTAAGTAGACACGTTAATAATTAGAGGCCATGGTAACAACCTTGTGACAATAATAAACAAATAGTGATCATAATATTAACATGTCTGAACAATGTAAAGTGATTACACTAGGTAACATTAACATAACCAAATATCTGGTAATTTTAATGTTACCTAGTGTAATCACTTTACATTGTTCAGACATGTTAATATTATGATCACTATTTGTTTATTTGTTTATTATTAGAATTCTAATGTGATAAGAATAAAAGCACCTATTTTTTCACCAAACGGAGAGTGCCTCTGTTCACTTGAACCACCAATACATGTTTAATACTTTGGGAGCACCCCGACGCTGATACCTAATAGCGAGTGCTGGTACTTTTGGATTGATATATATATATACTGTATATAAGCAAACAATGGAGTCCCTCTCTCAATTGAGCACAATATCTAAAGCAAATATATTAAGAACGTTTCCACTGCAAATAAATCTGCTATCATGAAATTATTTTAATATTAATTGTTGTGAACATATTAATAAATGTGAACACAGATGCAAGATTTTAAAAACATCCAGACTGGGCGTCCCCATTTATATAAAAACTATGACCTCAGTCCATAACCTCAGAGCCCTTCATTTTAATATGTAAAGAAGAATTTGGTGTGATGCACAATTGTAATAAATTAAGGCTTTTTTCATGCTCATTCCAGCTCATAAATTGTTAGTAGCTATATATGTGCAAAGCTAAAGCAAGGTAAGCAGCTCAAGCAGCTGTTTCTTTAAGCATCAGTAAAGCAACCAAGCAAAGCAGTCAAGTTGTATATGGCACATACTGTATAAGCAAGTTGAGATGAAACACCTGCACTCAAGGATCAAATCCACCGGTTCATATTGGAAATCACGTTAATATTAAGTTCAAACAGCATCCGCTCTATGAGCGATCTCACCCAAAGTTCCGGGGTACACACTGCATATGAGAAGGTGCAATTGGGGAACTTCTGGGCAGTGGCCAAGATGGCTGCTTTTTTGAGAGGCTGCGAGAGCAAGCAGATAAATCTACAGATCACCACCTGATACAATTATCACAGAAATTATTTACAAACAACTTATGCAATTATGGCATAAATGGTTGTAATATATTCTCTGGGATCCCCTTTGTTCAGAAATAGCAGACTTATATGGCTGTGGCGTTGCTTTTTGGTAATTAGAAGGCTGCTAAATGCCACTGCGCACCACACATGTTTTATGCCCAGCAGTGAAGGGGTTAATTAGGGAGCATGTAGGCAGCTTGTAGAGTTAATTTTAGCTTAAGTGTAGTGTAGTAGACAACCCAAAGTATTGATCTAGGCCCATTGTGGTATATTTAATGCAACCATTTCACCATCAAATGCGATCAAATTTAAAAAAACTTAATTTGTTTCGCAATTTTAGGATTCTCACTGAAATTATTTACAAACAGCTTGTGCAATTATGGCACAAATGGTTGTAAATGCTTCTCTGGGATCTCCTTTGTTCAGAAATAGCAGACATATATGACTTTGGTATTGCTTGTAATTAGAAGGCCGTTAAAAGCTGCTGCGCATCACACATGTATTATGGCTAGACGTGAAGGGGTTAATTAGGTAGTTTGTAGGGAGCTTGCAGGGTTAATTTTAGCTTTAGTGTAGATATCAGTCTCCCACCTGACACATCAGACCCCCTGATCCCTCCCAAACAGCTCCCTTCCCTCCCCCACCCCACAATTGTCCCCGCCATCTTAAGTACTGGCAGAAAGTCTGCCAGTACTAAAATAAAAGGTTTTTAAATTTATTTTTTTAGCATATTTACATATGCTGTGGTGTAGCATCCCCCCTTAGCCCCCAAACTCCCTGATCCCCCCAAAACAGCTCTCTAACCCTCCCCATCTGCCTTATTGGCGGCCATCTTGGGTACTGGAAGCTGTCTGCTATTATTTCACAGTCAAAAAAGTGTTGTTTTTTTTTAAATGTACACTACTGTTACACCAGATATGAGTGGTGGCACTGGGCAAGTGGGCACAGTATACGCTGTGAGCTTGACACACACGCTGGCAGGCAGGCAACTGCAATTAGATTACACAGAAAAAAAAAAAGCAGACTGATGTTCTAGCCCTAAAAAGGGCTTTTTGGGGTGCTGTCCTTACAGCAGAGATCAGATGAGTCCTTCAGGATTGTAGTAGACACTGAATACACTAGCCTAGCTATCGATTTCCCTATTAAATCAGCAGCAGCTACACTGTCCCTTCTCTCACTAAGAATGCAGCTTCCAAATGAATCTAAAATGGATGCCGTCCAGGAGGTGGAAGGGTCTGGGAGGGAGGGTCTACTGCTGATTGGCTGTAATGTGTCTTCTGACTGTGAGGTACAGGGTCAAAGTTTACTCAATGATGACGAATAGGGGGAGGATCGAACATCGCATATGTTCGCCCACCGAGAAGAACGCGAACATGCTATGTTCGCCGGGATCTATTCGCCGGCGAACTATTCATGACATCACTATTCAGGAACCTTGTTGATTAAAATTTAAGAGAAAACCAGCCCTGAAATACTGGAATAATAGAGCCGGCAGGGATGGCTATGCCGTGATCCCGGCCTTCTTTTATACCAGGCCTTCTTTTATACCCCCAACAGGAGACCTGGGCACAGTAGCCTGATCGACCTACACATATGAATCTTATCAAATATCACTATATTACTATATTACCTGGATGTTCTGGTGCTGTGCGGCATACATGAGCAACTGTGCAGGGAGCAAGAGATCTCACAAGAGAAGAGCTAGTCCAGCTCTGATTCTTCCTCACTACAAGGGATTGAGGCTCCACATAATGAGGAGTTGGATGCCAGCACTAATCCTAAAGAGCACATCACACTGGCAGAAGACTACCACTTGGTCAGCAGAAAATGTGAAGTGGTGGAGTTCCCTTGCAGGGGGCCTGCTTATCTATGGTCCTCACTTGCGACACAGCGACTCCGCAATGTGATGCAGCAAAGCAGCTGCAATTCAACATCTAAAGATCCTGTCGTTAACTGCAAAGGTGGCATTGACCAATGTTGTTAGATAGAACACCGATGTTGGACCCTGGCAGATGTACTCCACATGTCTCCCTACTGACTGCACATTCCTTGAGGCCAGTGACGTGCAGTCATAGGAGGCAGGGGAGGCAGCGCCTCACCTGTCCTATGTGTGTAATTACACTTTATTAATAATAATAAAAAATAATAATAATAATTTTTAAGTTATAATATAAAATATATATTTTTGTATCCTAATGTACCACCCCAGCCCCCCAGCCCTCTGCCACCATGCAAAAAATATACTTAGCAATGCATATTATTTGGCATCCATCAAGATTCCATATTGTGCAAAGGAGAGGCTGTGAGCTGTTCCGCTGCCCCTCCTTTGCACAATATGGATGTGCTAGAGGAGCATTGCTAAAGACTGCCACCCAGTGGTGCTTAACGCACAGGCCATATAGCTCAATGGAGGCTAAGTCTATTGGTAGCCTCTGCCAGAGCCCAGCCAATCAGCGCCCGGCTCTCTCTTTCATTATGATCATAGTAGGCGGGGAAGAGAGAGCCGACAGAGAGGCGCCAAGTTCAGTAGTGCTGAGGCTTTCTGAGCCCTAGGAGCAAGCTCTTTGGTGAGTTTAAAAAAAATGGATTCACATTTTGCAATTTGAGTTGTGACTAGTTTGGGTAATATTAATTGTAGGCAGGGAGTGGAACATAATAGGGACATAAAGGCAGCCCTTATCAGAAAATGGTAGAACTCTCTAGACTCTCTCTTTCATATTATAATATACACACTGCAGATCCAAATACATCCCAGATTTATTCTATCTCCCACCTTACAGCTGCTGCCAAAAAACTGTCTGTGACACTAACAGAGCTTCTGTGTCGGCTGCTGCAGGAGCTGGCTGTTGCGATATCTCTCTAAAGCATTTCTATCTGAGTGCTTCTGATCACAGCCCTTTTCAGTGTATTACTTACAGCAGTGCTGGAAAAGCTGTGATCAGAAGCACTCAGATAGAAGGAAAGTGGAGAGCTGATTAAGCGCGCAGCAACTTAAGGGTTAACTTTTGACTGGAGTGCTAAGTGTATTACTGTCTAGGTGTCTTAGCTGGGCTTACAGCTAGAGGGAGATGTTGCAGAGCCTATATTAGGGGCTGCAGGCAGGAAGTAGTGTCACTAACCTGTTTCTTGTCTTGCAGGTGGAAGCATGGTGAAGCCTCGTCACTCCTCCAAGGCTCCAAGGTGTTTTGGCGAAGAACAGGAGACACCTGAAAAGAGAAAGAAAACTGTAGTCTCTACAATGGGTGATGTTATACCTCCCTCTCCTTCTGTGCTCTTTGCTATGCCTTTTCCCCATGCTACATATTCTCTCCTGTCTCCTGCTGCTGCTGCAGCTCCTTCTTTTCTCCCTGCCTATTCCATGTCTCTCCCTTCTTCTTCTGTTCTATATGCTCTTATTTTTTCTCCCCTTCTTCTGTCCCTGCTGTATATTTTTCTTCCTCTCTGTCTGTCCCTATTTATTCCTCTTCCTTGCTCTTTTTTCTGTATCCTCTTCTGGCAATTATGTTCCCTTATCACATGCCTCTTTTGCCCCCATGCCCCCCGGAATTACCCCTTTGGCCACGAGTATTATTCCCAATGCTCCTGCTCCCCTGATTCATCAAGCCCCCGGTCCTGCACCCCTCCATATCCCTTCAGCTTTGGGCAAGTTAGTGAGCCCATGTCCCCTCTCTTATTGAGTAACAGGGCTGTGTCTGAACGATCCGACTCTCCCCCTCTTACTCCCGGACAGAGGGTAGTCAGTGGAGGAGAGGTGGATCAGGGGCCTTCTATACCGCATGGCTTAGGAGCCATGCGGTCGTCCATTTCATTTCCTCGCGCGCGTGACGTCACTAACTCCGCCCTCCGTGACGTCATGCGTCCTCCGTGTCTCGGCACCATCTTGTTTTTTCCCAAGTAAGTGCGCAGAGACCGGAGGGGACACAGAGGCAAGGAGCAAAAGGGCCAGTGTCTGCACGGATACCCACTAAGGTAAGTGGGGTATCCGGAGCTGGCAATGACCGCCCTGGTGAGGAGGCAGCTTTTAAGAAAGGGCAGTGTGGTGGTAGGAAAGGGAAAGAGTCCTTAAAAAGGATCAAGGGTTAAAAAGGCACGAAATGGAAGGGAGGCAGTTAGAGGAAGGCATAACTTAGGAGAATTAATCCCCACTGGAAAAAATATAACAAGCTCAAGGGGATATATGATTATTCTATCTGGCCTTAAAAAGAGGCTGCTAGCTAGGGGGCCATGCAGTTTACAGGGTGTGGGTGGACTACAGACACAGGGGCAGGGTGCTAAGGGCCTCTTTGTCGATTCTGGTGATACCCCCACTTGCCCTCTTGTTTTACAGGTCGCAATGGCGTCATCGGATACTGCAGTATCTACCACTGAACCTGCTGCGCCGCTGCAGAAGCAGGCTGGGACATCATTGGCTACAGTGACTTCAGCGGCGGGACAGATCCTTTGACCTACACCTTTGGCAGCTGTTCCTGCGTCTTCTGGAGCTGAGGCGGTGGCTGGAACGGGTGAGCCCCTAATTGCACGAGACTTTAGGGGGGAGGAGAGTTACTCCACAGGGGATTCTGACAGTTCTTCAGGGTTTAAAGATTAAAAAAAGGGTCAGCGCAAGCTATTTAGATACATTAGGAAGATAGCAGATGCGAAAGGAGCTAGCGCTGTAGGAACTGTTGCTTTAGGTGCGTCAGCAGGATCTCAGGGAACGACAGGCACTAATTCTTTGTCAGGAGTTCAAACACGCTCCTCCAAGTTGTTGGTAGCGCGCACATCAGATACGTATTCTTGCATCTTGCACTCGCTGCATTCCCATTTGAAACCGCGGATAGCCAGACGCATTAAAGAGTCAAGATATTTGAGCTTTCTAGGTTAGCTCAAGATCTAAAGGAAAGTGTAGAAGAGGGGTCAGGAGATAAAAAAGTTAAGAGGCCTGAGACTTATGAGGAGTGGATGCGTTGCTTCCGCGTGTTGGCTTCCTGTTATTTGGAGGCTAATCCTCAGCATAACCTCAATATCCTCAAATATATGGAAGTCATAGATGACATTCCCACCAGAGGAAAGGGGATGGCGTGGCGTCAATATGATGCCGAATTCAGGTGCAGGTTAGAGTCTAATCCTATTCTTAACTTGGGGATGAAGGAAATGGATTTGTTCTCAGGTTTAGAGTTATCTGACAGTGCAGTCCTTGCATCGGCAAGGCCCCCAATGTCAAGCATTCAGACGGCAGGGAGGGAGAGAGTGTTGGAGGTTTCAGGAAAAGCAGTGTGACAAAGCTGCGCAATGTCTTTGCGGCACATCTGCATATATTGCGGTGGGCCCCATGCTGGGGCTGATTGCCCCAGGCGTCGTGAGTCAGGCGGAAGGAGGGCTCCATTTATGTCGGCTCCTGCGGCAGGCTTCCTCAGATCAGGTTTATCATATTGGTTTCACATCCCAGTTAGGCTTCCCGTTTTTCCCACTTCGGTGGTCCGTAATCTTAAATCTGTTGTTCAACAGCCCCAAGCCATTGCAGAAAAATGGGCAAAAGAGCTTAGCTTGGGGCGTACGGTGGGGCCTTTTTTGCGTGTCCCTTTAGAGAACCTGGTTATCTCCCCACTTGGTATAGTAACAAAGAAAGAGCCAGGGAAGTTTAGGCTCATTCAGCATTTATCTCACCAGGAGGGAGCGTCAGTGAATGACGCTCTCGGTGAAGGCGACACTTCAGTGTTGTATCAGTTCTTCGAGTCTGCCCTGGCGGTCATTCAAGGGCTTGGTTCAGGGGCAGAGATGGCGGAGGTGGACATAGAATCCGCCTCTCGCCTCCTCCCTATTCATCCTGAGAGCTTCTACCTGATGGGATGCAAGTTCCAGGATCGGTATTACGTGGATCGCTGCTTGCCAATGGGTTGCGCCATATCGTGCGCATACTTTGAACTGTTTAGTTCATTTTTACATTGGGCGGTGGTTCCCGAGTCCAGGCTGGAGCATGTAGCACATTATTTAGATGATTTCCTTTTCTTAGGGAGGGCGGGATCAGGAGATTGTGCTAGGCTTCTCACTAGCATGCAGCATTTGCTCTCGTGGTTAGGCGCCCCGCTCAAAGCCGAGAAGACAGAGGGCCCGTGCACACGCCTTGTATTCTTAGGCATTGAAATTGACACCGTGGACGAGGAATGCAGGTTGCCAAGAGCGAAAGTTGATTCTGCATTGGCAGCCAGTCAGGCTATCAGGGAGTCTGGCAAAGCCACACTTAGGGAATTCCGGTCATTGCTAGGCTTATTGAACTTCGCGTCCAGGGTTATCCCAATGGGTAGGATATTTAATCGCAGGATGGAATCCGCGACTAGGGGGCTTAGGCTGCCTAGGGCCCTGGTGAGGATTTCTTTAGATATCCGGAAAGATTTAGCTGTCCGGCTATTGTTCTTGCGGGAATTCAATGGCGTAAGGATCTGGTTGCTCCAACCGGTCAGCAGCCAGCAGCTGCACTTGTACACCGATGCCGCAGGGAGTCATGGGTTGGGGGGGCTTATTTTGAGGGATCTTGGTGTGCAACCACCTGGCCGGCCGAATGGAGCGGCACAGGGTGTCTAAAAAACTTGACATTGCTTGAACTCTTCCCATTTTAGTGGCTGTAGACTTATGGTACGGGCGCTTACAGAACCAGGCCGTCAAATTTTGGTGTGGCAATTTGAGCGTAGTTCCTGACATCAATAGTCTGTCTGCTTCACCCCCCCCGGTAGTTAACATATTGTGACAATTAGTCTTGCTCTGTTTGTGGCATAACATTTCATTCACGTCCAGGCATGTACCCAGAACTCGCAATGTCATCGCGTTGCTCTGTCCAGGGGGCAATGGGATAAGTTTAGGGAGGTAGCGCCCGCTGCTGTAGTTCAGGGTGACGTCTGTCCCACTTATCTCTGGCAGGTGGTGAGTTCTGGGGAACTGCGTTAAGGTTACTGCAAGGGTCGCTGGCAACAAAGACCTTGCAATAGTACCACAGATAATGGGGCGAATGGGAGGAATTTTTGCCCAGACGGGGGTTATCTTGGAGAATGCAGGACACACAGTTTTGTACAGTGGGTTGCCTGCTTGCACGAGAATGGCATGGCGCTGGGCGCCATAGGCAGCAGGGCGGCAGCCATTCCTTTTTTTCCAAATTGTATGGAGTCCCTGACGTACCCAAATCATTCTTGGCAAGGGCTGCTATTAAGGGAGCGCATAGATTAAAAGGGATTAATAGGGATTCTAGGGAACCGATCACTAGGGAGCGGCTAAGTAACATGATACAGGTCCTCCCGACAGTTTGCAGCTCTGAGTACGAAGTCGTCCTCTTTGCAGCAGCATTCTCCCTAGCATACTTCGCTGCGCTGCGCATTAGTGAGTTGGTAGCTCCATATAAGGTTTCAACAGGGCCAGCGCTGCTCAGGGATCATGTGAGAATAGAAGGGGAAGCTATTTTAGTTTTAGTGGCACGTTCCAAGACGGATCAGGCGGATAAGGGTAGGTGGCTCAATTTGCTTTCGCAGGTGGAGCCAGCAATCTGCCCAGTTATGTTGCGCCGGCGGTATTTGGAAATCAGGCCAGGTGTGGAGGGGGCGTTCCTGGTTCACAAAAATGGGTCATTTGTATCTGGGTTTCAGTTTCGGGTAGTCATGAAGAAAGTGGTTTTGAGTTAGGTTGGAACCCCTCTGTAGTGGCCCCACACTCCTTTAGGATAGGTGCCGCTATGGACGCGGCCTTGGCTGGGTCTTCTGAGAGAGAAATTAAGTTTTTTTGGGTCGTGAGCTTCAGCTAAATTTAAGAAATATATACGTCCACTGAAGCAAGATGTTGTTTAGACATTTCTCTGGTAGCTCTGATTCGTTTTGCTGTTGTTAGGTCAGGGAAGCCAGGTTTGTTTATTTCTTGGTTATTGCAGGAGAGGGGATGCCGTGCAAAAGAGTATGGATAGTGGGGCATTCATATGTCCACTGGGCAGCCTTGCGTGCAGCGGCTGGTGCAGGAGGCTTGCAGCTGGGGTTGCCGTCAAAAAGGATGGGCATTCGATGGCTTGGAAAGCGAGGAAGGATGTGGTCGGATTTGCCGACCCAAGTGGCCAAGGCCAGAAGGCGATGGGGGTGCCCCCATGTGATTGTACTGCACTTGGGGGGAAATGATGTTGGGACTATGCCCATGGGGGATTTGGCCAGTATCATGATGGCGGACATTAGGTGGTTGGCGACCCAGTTTCCTGGGGTCTAAATTGTGTTGTCGCAAATTATTTCCAGAAATGTTTGGAGGCATATGAATTCTCGTAAGGCTGGTTTTAGGGTGAAGAGAAAGTTGAATAGGGATGTAGGTAAGGCAGTGTTAGCAGCAGGGGGTAAGGTTATCACCCATGACAACATCAGGATTGATTCCCCTGGTCTCTTCCGCAGGGATGAGGTACATCTTTCAGATACGGGTACCGATATGTTTCTGGACAATATTAGGCGTTTCCTGGCTTCCCTTTGTTTTTTGTGGCGGCAAGAGTTCCGTGTCCTCTTTGGGTGGTGGCAGTAGGGGTGAGACAAATATCCAGTTGGGGCAGCCTGGCGGGTAATAAGAGGAGGGGGATAGGCGAGCACATTCAACGACAGCCGCAAGGGCCGACGCTCGGTGGCTCCCTGCACGATCCCTCCTAAAAAAGCCCTCCAGGCTGTCAGAATGGGGGGCGTCCCTCAGTCCTTTAGGGCGGTCTCACCCCTTTCTTAGGAGTTTTTTAGGACAGGGATGTTTTCTTGCCGGCCAGCGATAAGTTAATGTTATTAAATTATTTAAGTTATTCTTTAATAAATGTAACCCTTCTCCCCGGACGGGGAAAGGGTTTTTTCTCCCATAACTGGTGTCTGTGTCTTATTGGGGTTATTGGGTTAAGTGTATGGTATCACATAGCAGGTAAGGTATAGAAAGTTTCACCCTTAGGAAAGTGGAGAGCTGATTAAGCGTGCAGCAACTTAAGGGTTAACTTTTGACTGGAGTGCTAAGTGTATTACTGTCTAGGTGTCTTAGCTGGGCTTACAGCTAGAGGGAGATGTTGCAGAGCCTATATTAGGGGCTGCAGGCAGGAAGTAGTGTCACTAACCTGTTTCTTGTCTTCCCTCCCTTCCCAAGTTACAGATGCTCTATTCCAGTTATGGATGGTGTATTCCAGCGGATGGTGGTCTGAGAAGATGCTGGCAATAGTATCACTTTGGTTGGGGGCTGAATAGTCACTCGGACCTTAGTAAGCCCAGAGTGCTTTAATTTCTGTTTTAGGGACCCCCCCTCGGATCTAACAGTCTTTTGGCCGAGGAACCGTTGTCTTCGGAGTTCGGAGGTCCCTCAACTCCTGTTTAAAGGAACATGGCGCCATGTTCCTGTTGTGGCGGCAGTAGGGGTGAGACAAATATCCAGTTGGGGCAGCCTGGCGGGTAATAAGAGAAGGGGGACAGGCGAGCACATTCAACGACAGCCGCAAGGGCCGACGCTCGGTGGCTCCCTGCACGATCCCTCCTAAAAAAGCCCTCCAGGCTGTCGGAATGGGGGGCGTCCCTCATTCCTTTAGGGCGGTCTCACCCCTTTCTTAGGAGTTTTTTAGGACAGGGATGTTTTCTTGCCGGCCAGCGATAAGTTAATGTTATTAAGTTATTTAATAAATGTAACCCTTCTCCCCGGACGGGGAAAGGTTTTTTTTTTCCCATAACTGGTGTCTGTGTCTTATTGGGGTTATTGGGTTAAGTGTATGGTATCACATAGCAGGTAAGGTATAGAAAGTTTCACCCTTAATGCTTTAGAGTGATATCGCAACAGCAGCTCCTGCAGCCAGCCTTGACTGAGTCTGACACAGAAGAGAAGCTCTGTTAGTGTCTCACAGACAGTTTTCCTCAGGCAGCTGTGTAATCTCTGCATGT